>NC_034613.1:94211143-94228466 GCF_900095145.1 Mus pahari
GTCTCTAGCTGCATATGTAGCAGAAGATGGCCTAATCGGCCATCACTGGGAAGAGAGGCCCCTTGGTCTTGTAAACTTTATATGACCCAGCACAGGGGAAGGCCAGGGCCAACTAGTGGGAGTGGGTTGGTGGTTCACAACCATCCATAACGAGATCTGACTCTCTCTTCTCGAGTGTCTGAAGACAGCTACAGTGTACTTACATATAATAAATAAATCTTTTTTAAAAAAGAACTTTACTATCTCAAGAAATTCTGAAATTTAAGTTTATAGTTATACATTTAATTGCTTTAACAATCACATGCTGACATGCTGCTATATATTAGTTCCATTATTTTATTTGACACATAATATAACAGGTTGTTGAAAAAAAGCAAATATTTTTTTTTCTTTTTGAGACAGGGTCTCTCTAATCTTGGCTGTCCTGAATATTGCTATATAGACCAATCTGGCCTTAAACTCA
The DNA here is from genome assembly GCF_900095145.1 of Mus pahari. NCBI lineage: Eukaryota > Metazoa > Chordata > Mammalia > Rodentia > Muridae > Mus > Mus pahari. Next base: position 94,211,607 of record NC_034613.1, read on the forward strand.
CAGAAATCCTCTTACTTCTACCTTCTAGGATTAAAGGCATGTGCCATGATGCCTGGCATAAAAGAAAGGACATATATTTCTAACATACCAATTGATACATAGAGAATATTGAGCAAAACTAAACTGTATAAAAATAATCTGAAATTCTATCATTTGGTGGCAACCACTACTAATATATCATTTCAGGTTAATGTTATTTATTCATAAAATAAAGGAAATAAACTGGAGGGATGGTATACTATGAATGAAAAGATAGTAAATAATATAGACTGCAATGGATAATTATTACTGTGGACAAAATGCCATGCCAATGTGGGTAGACCTCACCCCTAGATGAAGAGGTACATGTAATCAATGGCTATTGAGGCAGGGAGAATAAATTTCTCTAGAGATAAGCATATATGAGTAACACTACATGTACTCAGAAGATTGTATACATATGTGTATAGATATAATCATAATAATAATAAAAAAGATGTTTCAAATTTGACTAGGTGGCACTGGAGGGGTTGGAGAGGAAGGAAGGGGCAGAAATAATAAAAATGAAATACTTCTCTATAAAATTTAAAAAAATAAAAAACAATAAATTTAAAAAAACAGTAATAAGATACATACTGTTATGCTAAATATAATGATAAAATCAGAGAGATGGTATTCTTTAGAAGATAAGATTTACAGAGTACTTATAAAGTGGGCAAGTACATGAGTATCTAGGGACCACTCCAAAGAAAGAAAATAGGAGGAGAAAAATCAGACATAAGACATAGAAAACTGAGATAGGAAGAATAGGAGGAAGAGAAGGGGGAGGAGGAGAAGGAAGAAGAAAAGGAGAAGGAGAATGATAGGAATTTATCAGTAGCTAAAACAGTACAAAGGAAAAGCAAATAATAGTATATGTAGTCAAGGCAAGCTTAGAGTCTAAAAATGTCTAAAGTCTTGTGGATCACGAAAAGACTTGCTGCTTCTAACTTGTAGGGCTCTGAGTACTAGTGATACGACTTAACTTCTATTGTACAATCATCTGTATAATATGTAGAATCTAGATTAGGACAACGGAGAGTTCAGAGATGAAAATCAAAGAGAATTCTAGTTCAATAATCTAGCCACAGATGTTAGTGGCTCTAAACAGCATAGTACAGATGTAATTCATGAGAATGTTAAAGATTCTGATTGTATTTTTCAGAGTAGAACAAATATGACATGGGAACAGATTAGACTAATGGAACAGGAAAAGTATAAACATTAATTACAATCATGAGATCATCCTATGTTTAGATGTTATTGTAGTTAGGATGTTTTGTGTCTCCACAAAGATCCACATATTAAAGGTTTGGTTTACAGGGTAGGTTATTAAAGATGATGAAATCTTTCTGAGGGCCATCAGGGGAAGTCTAGGGACTACTGAGGGTATGCCTTCAAGGGACTGTACCCACCTCCACTGTGCTTATGTGTTTTCCTGCAGGATGATTTTAGCTTTTATGCAAACATACTTCAGACATGATTCATTTTTTTATGCCAGCATACTTCTGCCTTTATTATTTATAGCATGGAGTCATATAGACAAGGAGTAGTTGCAGAGCTTGTACTATAGATTCCAACTATATTGCTGTTATTGTGAGCTAAATAAACCCTCTTTACTTCATAAGTAATATCTTTAAGGCATTTCATTTGTGACCAAAAAATGACTTACACAGATGGGGAAAGCTTCAGTGGAATTAAATTTAAATAGGAAAATGAATTAAACTTTGAGTATGGTGAGTTTGAGACATCTAGTAGACATTCATGCAATGATGCTAAGTACACAGTTGAATAAGCAAATATACAGCTATAAGATGGGCACAAGATGAGGAGATTTGAGTTAATCAACCTACAGGCGAATTCAAAAGCACAATGTCAAATGACGTAAATAAGCACGAGTGAGATTATCAAAATCCAAGACAATACAGTAAGAGCAGGCCTCAAAACACTCTAACCTTAACTAATGAAACATGATAACCTTAACTAATGAAAATTTTAATTCAAAGTTTTAACTCAATGCAGTATGAGCACGCCTTCTGCTAGATCCCTATAAATAAGTGACTTGTTACTAAAATAGCACATAATAAATATAAGCAACTTCATTTAAAAGTATTATTTTTTATCTACATGTAAAAGTCTAATAAAAATTTTTGGTTTTCTCTTAAGAAAAACAGAACAGTACAAGTAAAACTTCAGCTTAGTTTTGTTAAGAGCAAGGGCTTTTAAGATATTAAGGCCTTTTACTACCAAGATCTGGTCAAAGTAATATATGGACAACCTATTTTACATCACGTACCAAGGTGAAACAAACAAACAAAAAAAATCACTGAAACTAAAAATATAAAATCTTCGTAATATTAAAACTACACACACACATATTAAATCTGGCATAAATCTTAAATTAAATATTAACAGAGTATGCCAGTATTCATGTTAGAACTTGTTTATATCCTGATTAACAGGTATTAACTAGTGTGCAGGCAGGCATTTGCCAGTTTAATCCCTTCTTCACATATACACATAAGATGTCTTATTCTGGATTTGAAGAACCTTCATCATGTTTTTTTAAATTTATTTCTAAAGGCACAGGTTTATATAAAAAGGAAACAAATTAAACATATTTGTCTGCAGAAGAGAAACAAAGCTCTATGAGAGCGTTCTTTCTGTTGCCATTCTTCCTGCTTTTATCCATATAACATATGTCCATGTAAAATATCATATCTCCATAATACAAATAAGAAAATTCTCAGCTTTATTAACCTGTCAGAGAGCTTATCATTATTCTCACCTGTATGGAAGTAATAGAAGCTGAATGTCCCTGAAGGACAGCAACTGGTGCACAAGTTCGAAGACACCATACTCTCACAACTTTATCACAGCTGCCTGCAGCAATGAGAGTATTTTCATAATTAACAGCCATGTCAGAGATTTCAGCAGAGTGCCCTCGCAGTGTGGCAAGGAGGCGTCCATCATCTGTTGCCCAGATTTTTACCAAACAGTCATCTGAACCCTACAAGGACACAAAAGACAGACTTAATAATGAAAGAGAAATGCACCATTTATAGCAAGAAGGGAAAAAATACAAAGAAGTAATTTTATTAAGGAAAAATATAATGTAGACTCATTACAAAAATATAAGAATTGTCTAAATGACAGAACTGACTCAGTATTATACAAACTAACAGTAGCATTTGTGCCAAAGTCTTCAAACTAATAATCCTAAAGACACTTAAAATATTTTATGATTATTTTTAAAAGATTAGCTATTAAGAATTTCTGCCATTGCTCTTTTCTATATGCCTAGCAGGCATGGCTTAATTGTCTTGATAGTTTTTCTACAACTATTTCAAAGTTTGGTCTATCATGTACACTGATTTCTTTGGAAACCTGAGGCCATTAATAATCCCAAGTAAAAAACTTTTTGCTGTTTTTCCCTTTAAGAATTCCAAGTGAGCTTCAAATATAGAAGAATGAATTTTATTTGAATATGGTAAAATAATTATCTATTTATTAAAAGATGACATGCACCATTGTCAAGTCATCATAGCTAGGGACATAAATCATCAGCTGACAAACCTATAATACAATCTAAGGAGTTATAATTTCTCAAACTATAAAGCACTTCCTTTGTTGTAGGATATAAATAGAAAATTAAAATTTGCTACTTCTCTCACCTCTGCATTAATAGCAATGAAGCAATCACATTCATATTTTTAGACATATTAATATACTATAGATTTTACACAAAAGCAAAGAACATGAATTAGCAAGTAAAACTTAAAATTGGGAAATTTTAAAAATAACCAGCCCTAAAATCAAAGAAATATGTATATAGCAAGTGTAATCTTCAGCAATGTACAGTTTAGTTCAACCGTTTAATCCTGAAGGTTATGTAATCACTAAAGCCAAACTTGAAGCAAATATAAATGGAAAAATGTCTTTTAATAAATGCCTGCTAAACTGAATAAAACAGTTTATTTGTTTCATCTAAACAAACCATCTTGATTTTACATAGACTTCTAAAGACCTAATTTTTTAAATTAAATTTCCCAAATGATAGTGGCAACCATAGAACACCTTCCATTTATATAAAATGAGAGATTATTTTCAATGTTAACCCAACTCTTTTGTATCAGTATGTCTAAATAGAGTAAGTTACTTATAAAGCATAATATATTGGATAGCATGGAGTCTGGCCTCAGTTGTAAATGTGTAATGTTACATATCATAAATTTTTAACTCACTGTAAAAATTCGCCTCCCGCTTCGATCAAAGGCTACACAGTAGACAGAAGATAAGTGTCCCAGAATTCTCTTATGCATCTTAATGTGCTGGTAAGCAGATGAGGGGAAAACATGGCTGAAGCGACTACATCCGGTTAATTGCCTGGCTGAGGTGATATTCACTGCAAATAAAATCAAATAGGAGAATACACCTTAAAATCAGAAAGTGAAGCTTACTGTAAGCAATTATGACTATTAAAATGAGACAAAATGTTATAGCTGACATACTAATTTTACATAATGAGATGTCTAAATTTTCTTATACATTTCATTATTTTCTAAATTCAAGAGTACTAATAATACTGTACTGTTAGGTCTTGGAGAGCTGATACTGTTTGACTTCCTACAATTTATCAAGCACATTCTCTTTTTCTCATTCTATGATACTACACAGGTGTTAAGCAGTGAGTAAGCGAGCAAGAGAGACAGACAGACAGACAGAAGAAATAAAAAAGAAAAAAAGAAATCCCTTTGAGCTTTGTTCATCAGTTCTCAACTTTTGGATTCTACCTATAGAGTTTTACCCACAAGTTCTTATCACTGAACTTTTTTTTTTTCTTTATTTACATTTCAAATGCTATCCCGTAAGTTTCCTATTTGAGGCTTTATTTATGTGATCATCTTAAATCTTGCCCCCCCCAGCATTTAAATGAATAAATAAATAAATAAATATGTAATTTTTTTAAAAAGCCATGAAGAATGTATGTGATCATCTTAAATCTTGCCCCCCCCAAATAAATGGATAAATGAATGAATAAATAAATAAATATGTAAAATTTTTTAAAAAGTCATGAAGAATGTAACAGAAGCCGAACAATTCAACAAATAACACCTAGATTCTGGTCACTTCTAAAATAGAGATCTTGGTTCTAATGTAAGGATTCTCAACCGTGTGTGTGTGTGTGTGTGTGTGTGTGTGTGTGTGTGCATGTGTGTGTGTGTGTAAGTCTTTCTGATCTTTGTTACACAGTAAAAATACTGAGTAACCCACATGGTTATTTTAATCGTAACTTAGAATCTCTGTATATTGAAATTTACCCTGCGGTGAAAAGGCATTTTACCACCGTGCAAACACTGGATGGAACAAACAGTATCATGTCTATGTTCAAGCACTACAAAATGAAGGCAAGAGTTCAGTTTCAGCTAGATTGGTATTAATTAGAACGATGCCACAATAAAAATATGAAACCCTTAGTGCTCCACTCTATTCGGAGCTCTGAAGTCTACCTTTCAGGAAAAGTTACAAGTAGTGGCCACTTTAAACTGGTAAAATCACAAAAACATTAATGATGAATGTCATAGCAGAAAACTCTGAAAGCAAATCCTTAGAACATATTAAGAGATGAGCACTTAAATATTGTAAGACAATGAATAAATGAATAAAGGTTAAAAATAACAATAAGTGAGTAAGAACAAATTCTAGGAAAGAAGTACTTTTTAGTAGCCATTCCCTATCCCACCAAACAGTCATTTCTCCAACTCTAAGACAAGACTGAGTAGGCCTGCTGCTTTCCCAAGCAAACATTTCCTAATGCTTTGAGATTTTTAATGCTGATTCAAAAACTTTATTTTGTGGTTTTTACTTTTTAGGTTTTGGGTTGTTAGTTCTGTTTTTTCTTTTCTTTTTTCTTTTTCTTTTTCTTTTTTTTTTTCCAGAGGCACAGAGGAAAGTTACGTTGTTTTAAGTGTATGGTTTTCACAACTGAGGAACAACTGACACTTTGGGCTAGATATTTCTATGTGACAGGGATGGGTCTGTTCATTGTAGGGTGTTAGCAGCAACCTTAGCCTCTACCCACTAGACACTAATAGCATTACCAGCACTGAGTGTGACAAGCAAAAATAGCTCCCCACATGCTAAATTTGGCTTGGGGGTCAGAGAAACACCTCTGTTGGAAAAAAAATTACTGCTTCCAGGACAAATATAAGTACTAAAAAATTAGCGGCATGAAATTTAAATAAACAAACAAAAAACCCCAATCAAACAAAAACTTTGAGGATCAGGTGGAGATAGAAACAAATTGCCAATCAGTGAACCCAGACATCTCTCCATTTATGTATACACTCTTTGGTTTATATAATCAGTTTAAAACATCATGTTTCAGCCTTCAATCAAAGAGAGTTTTCATTTTCTTAGTTTATTGTTATATATGGTATTGTTTGATACTGTAAATAGGATTGTTTTCATAATTTCGCTTTCAACTAGTCCATCATTAGGGTATAGAAAAAACATCAGAGGTTTTCATGTTTTGCTTGTGTAACCGGGAAACATGACTGAAATCATATTATCAGGTTCAATGCTTTTTGATGCAGTTTTTTCGGGGGGCGGGGTGTGCTCAACAACTATGTCATTTTCTCTTCATAAATAGATTTTTTTTTTTACTTTTCCAATCAATTTGACAAGAATATCCAATATTCAGGCAGACAGACGTAGATAGAGAAGGGATCCTTGTTTTGTTACTAATCCAAAATGAAAAACCAGTTTTCACCAACATGTATATTAGCCATGGGTTTGAAATATATGGCTTTTGCTGCACTGGCATATTATATTAACTAATACTGTTATCACCAATGGATGGTGAATTATCGCGCTTTTCTGTACTATTAGAGATGAGCAAGTACTATATTTTCCCCTTCATTTTATCAATGCTGTATCATGGTCATTAATTTGCCTGTGTTGATATCTTCTTCCATCATAGAAACAAACTATACTTGATTGTGTTTTATGATCTTTCATTGTGCTGTGGAGTGAGGACTGCTAACATTTTGTTTGATTTTTGTTATCTATGTCCATGAAGCATACTGACAGTGTCTTTGATTTTATCATCAAGGTAATGGTAGACTCTTAAGGTAGCTGGAAGCATTATCTCCCTCAATTTTCACAAGTTTGAAAAGTAATTGAATTAGTTCCTCTTTAACAGTTTGATGGAATTCAGCAATGAAGCAATTAGGCGACTTTCAGTTATTAATGAAATTTATTGTTACAATTCAGTTCAGAGTTTGTGCCCCTTCCTGATTGACTTTTTTGTACCTTGTACTTTTTGAGAAATCTCTGCTTCTTCCACGCTATCTAAGCTTTGCTATACAGTTGTTCACTGTCATGTAGACTATCCAATTTGTTGGTGTATAGTTGTTACGAATTTTGCATTACTGTGTCATGAGTTGTAATTTCTCATCTCTGTGTTGAACCTTTCCTCTTTTTTAATTACACTAACTGAGGCTTTGGCAATACCTTTTTAAGCATTAACTTTTAACCGGCCAAAAGCTTGACCTGTTAACATTCTATCATGAATGGAGAGGAACTCATGAGATCCCACCACTCTCTGAGGAGCTATTGGCAGTTAAAAGATACAAGGGGAAAGGGGATTATTTTCATCAATGCACTAGGCATGGCACATTTATCATGCTCCTGTAAATAATCCCTCCCCCATGCTTGTGGCAACACTAATTAAACTCAGCATGTCACAAAGAAAACAAAGCAGAACAAATGTCCAAACACTGCACAAAACATGAAAATAGCAATTGTTGGGAACTTAGAACTGGCAAACATACATTATTTCATAAAATAAACATGGATGAAATCATCAAATAGAAAACTTACAGGCATAAACAACCACTACTAACTTGATCGTCTGTGCTGTTTTTGTAGTCATTTTTTTATTTATTTCTGTTCTTCATCATTTCCAATTCTAACCAGTTTAGAGTTGCTTTTTTATCTTTTTCAGTTCCCTGAGGTATAATAGGTTGTGTAATAGGTGTTAATAGGTATTGCCATAATCTTCTTTCCAAACTACATTAGCAGTATAAGGTAAGTATGGTATGATTATTCCACTTACAGGTGGACTAATTATTATACAAAATGGGTTATTTACATATAAATTATGGGATATCCTGGGGATGAGACTCAGGTCTAATAACAAAATTATTTATAACAAAGTTATTTTGAATATACCATACATATATTTTCTATTGAAAGTCTATTTTGTCTAACATGCATTTACTCCTATTCTGTTTAGGTTTCTCTTTGCAAGGAATATATTTTTGGCTATAAAGCTTATTAGAGTTTGGCTATGAATCTGTAAGCAGTACATAATTGAATCTTTTTTTATGTAGTCACCTACTTGATAATAAACATGATCATAAAGTTCAAAGCTATGTATAGCCATATAAATAACTGTGAAAATTCCAATGACATTTTTCAGAGAAATAGAAAATAATCTCTAATCCAAATGGAAATATAAAATTTCCAAACACTCAAAGGATTTTAGAACAGAAAGACCAAAGCATAAACCTTTATGTTCCCAGATTCAATCCAAATACATTATAAAGCTATTACAAATGGCATGATTCTAGTATAGAAATCATACAATGATCACCATAAAATAGGATGTCCAATAATAAAGATTTAAAATAAATTGGCACTCCATAAATGTTCAAAGATCAAACAATGAAGAAAGGATAAATATGTCATTACAAGTTATTGAAAAAACAGGATATCCACATGCGAAAGAATGATATCATACATACCAAATACAAAAATCAACTTAACATGGTCAAAGAGTTATATATAAGCCCACAAACTATAAAGCCCCTAAAAAAAGTAGTTTGTGTACCACTCCAAAAACATATATAACAAAAAATTAAGAAGAAATGAGATTTCATCAAAATAACAAAACCAAAAACAACCCTATAGCACAGTCCACAACAGAATGAAGAGTTCTCCACAGATTAAGAGAGACTGTGAAAATCACAAATCTGATGAGGCTAGTATCCAAATCACGTAAGGATTACAAGGAATTCAAAGAACTTAACAATAAAACTTTTTTAAACAGAAAATGAACCTGAAGAGACATTTATCAAATGAAGACGTAAAAAATATCAACAATAAGCCGGGCAGTGGTGGCACATGCCTTTAATCCCAGCACTTGGGAGGCAGAGGCAGGTAGATTTCTGAGTTCCAGGCCAGCCTGGTCTACAGAGTGAGTTCCAGGACAGCCAGGGCTACACAGAGAAACCCTGTCTCGAAAAACCAAAAAAAAAAAAACCAACAACAACAAGAAAAAAAATGTTCAGGTCTGTAGGATAAAGGTGCTTGTTGTAATGCTCGAAGATTTGAGTTCAATTTCAAAAATCCATTTAAAAGAAAACACTAATGCCTGAAAATTATCCTTTGACTGATATACATCATGAACACAAACAAGCATGCACTAATTAAGTATTAAGAATATGTGTTAGAGTGAAAATGTAAATTATATTATCGTTTTTCAGAATACTATACAGGTTCCTCAAAATATAAAAAATGAAGTGCTATATAATCCAACAATCTTATTTCTAAAAATCCATATGAAAGAAATGATTTTGTTATGACGAAGATACATCTAGACTACCATGTAGCATATAAAAGTTTCTAATGTAGACTGCCTCAATTATATGGTTAAATAATGTAGAATGTCTCAGGTATATGGTTAAATATCCATAATATATAAAGCAACCTGTTTAAATAAAATACCTAATAAAATAAAAACAATCTTCTTAGGAAGAAAATCACAAAATTGTATGAAGCCACAGTTCCAAATGATCAAACATATATTCAACCAAAGAAACAAAATTTGATTTCAAAATATATTCCAAAGCTACAATAATCAAAACAACACAGCGTTGGCATAAATATAGGCACAGAGAATATAACAGAATTTCAGTGGGCATGGATTTTTTTTTAACCCTAAAACCATAGGAATCAAAAATGACAGTAAACCATTATCTCAAATTTAAAAGAGTTTCTGTACAACAATAAAAAATGACAGCGAAAAACAACCTACAGATTAGGAGAAAATATTGAGAAGCTATTCATATGATACAGGGTTGATAGACAGCATATGAGAACATCCCAAAACTAAGCAGAACACAAATGACAGTTTGTTAGTATTACTAATAACCTAAAGGTAATTTTAAATATATGAAACATGATATGTAAGCCATATCCCAATACGATTTGTTGTTTTCTTTTACTTCTTGCAACGCTGACCATTAAGCCCAGGGCCTTTCACACACTAGTTAAAATCTCTATCACTACCTGAGAACCAAAGCGCCTCTGTGTCATACAAGGACTTGGAGCATTCACTAATTTAGGCATCACTGGAGGAGTGATGCCTAAATCAATCCTTCATGATACTAAGTGACCACCACTGTATTGAGATTAGTAATTGACCAGGCTCAGGGTTAGAGGTTAGGTAGAAGTGGTCCTATTATAAAACGGCCCTTTTAGAGATGAAAATTCTTCATCAATAGTTAGAGATAGACACACAAGTGGTAAACTGTATAGAACTTCAGGTTGCTTACACATACATACACACAAATAAGTACAAAGGAAGCCATTTGACATTGCCATAGGCAACCTGTTCAGTTTTCAACTAAATTTCTCCCAGTTTATTATACTGATATCCATTACCCCTAGCGATTCCTTTAGCTTCTGCAATTTCAGCTCATCAATATCATACTTAACATCGAAGGCAGTCTAAAATCACTTGCCTTTTCATAAAATCTCACTTCAAGGAGATATAGGGGATAGAAAAAAAGGAAAGGAGATGATGGTGGTGGCACATGTCCTTAATAGCATTTGGGAGCTCTGTTGAGTTCCAGGCCAGCCTGGTCTACAAAGTGAGTTCCAGAATAGCCAAGACTACACAGAGAAATCCCATCTCAAAAAAAAAAAAAAAAAAAAAAGGTTTCATAAAACGGTTTCATCATGATTTCACTTTCCACGTTTAAAAAGCAACTACTGTGGGCCTAAAAAGACACATATATATTTAATTTTAGTCAATCTTATTTTTAACACTCCAGATTTTATCCTGCTCCTTCTTCACCCTCTGACCTTTCTACAGCCCATACCTCCTCCCCCCACCCGGATGTCCCCACCCCCACCCCACCAGGATGTCCCCACCTCCCCACCCCCTACCCCACCAGACCTCCCCACTCCCTGGTCTACATCTTATCTCCATCTGCCAGACAATTAACACAATTACCAGAGATCCTGGCTTCTGCTAAATTGGCTTCCAGTGGGAAGCAGGCTGAGACCCAAAGACTCAAAGACTATTCCACAAAGACCACAGCAGAGCTGCTAGACCACAAACTAGTGTATTCATTTTTTAGTTTATATTAAAAATTCCCACAGGTGTGGAACCTTGAAGTGTCAACTACAAAATGTTTCTAGCCCATCCCCCTCAACAGATTTTCAACTCACCAGATCAAGAACTGCCAAAAAAGGCTTCAAAATAACATGAATGACAAATTGTGACCTGTGTTTATTTAAAAGATGTACTTTATTTAAACTCCACTTTAAAATAGTTAAAAGCTATCCAGGACTGAACGAATCAATCGGTGAGAACTGAAAAATACAACAAAAGCCCCCCAAATCAATCAAACTTGGAAGGACAGACACAGATAAAGCCAGCGGCAAGTTACCAGGAAACACTGCTTTCCCTAAGGTAATATAGTAGTTCTAAAATATCATTAACTACTCTCCACTCCTTGACCATTATTTATTTCTTACCAATCACACACCCAGACCTGTTTGCTATTTTCATTTCCTACAAGGGAGAAATATCTAACTTCTAAACTGCTTTTGCTTAATAACACCCAATCCCCAGATAATTCTCCATTTTCCTAATTTGCCTCAGAAAACAATTTAGAACAGTTCTGGCTTCCTTTAAACCCCGAGAATTCTTTAGTTTAAGCCAAATGTTATTAACCTGGCCCATGTCTCAAAGGCCTTCCATGCTTCCAAAAGTTTACTCCCTCACTCTGTGAAAACAATAAATCTGATTTGGTTAGATTACAGGGTAACATGCGGTGGTCTTTTCTTAGTACACTTTACATAGTAAACTTAATTGAATTACCCTATAACGTTCAGTTGTTTAGAATGACAAAGCTCCTAACCCAAATAAAACTTCTGAGCCTAAAACAAAACCATAAAAAAAGAAAGAACTCCTTGAATACTGATATGTATTATTTGAGGAAAATATTGTCTCTGCTGGAAGAGAGTTTATTATCAAACTAGCATCAAAAAAACAAAACAAACAAAAAGCCCCATAAAACAGAAGTGTACAATATGGCAATAATATCTGATGTTTCCCCATGAGTCAAATAATTCTTCCGCCCTTGACAGTAGGATAATAGGTTCATGAAATCCTTCTGTAGTTTTCTAATTTTTAAATTTCAAATGCCCTTAAATTGTATAGGAATAGAATGCTTCTAATTTTCTTAAATGACATTGAAAGAGGAACCATTCTTTTCTCTTTTACAAATATGTCACTTGGCTAGTGTTTATTTTTTGTTTAATCAGCAAAGAGTACCTATTTACAACCTTCTGAGTATTAAATGCAGTAAGCACAGCAGTTCCCATAAATACAAAGGAGCAAAACTTACTAAGAAACTGTCCTATCAACAACCTTGGAAAGGCTGGTGGGACATCAAAGCGAGTAAGGGCACTTGCCACCAAGCCTGACTCACACACTGAGTCCAACACCAGGGACCCATATAGTGGAAGTTATTGTCTTTCTCCACACATGTCCCATGGTGTGTGGGTAAGTATGGGAGCATACCCTCACCACCACCCCCCACACACACTAAAATAATCAATTCTCTAGCCTACACTGAGCTACAAAGTGAATCTCTCTTGAAATGTTTAAAAGACAAAGAAAACCAGCCACCACACCCCCCCCCCTGGAAACAGTAAACTAGTGCTGTATTCAGTACTAGAGAAAGTCTGTAATGTAAGTAAGGCTCCAAGTTCCATCTGGAGCATTGGAAAAAACAAAAACAGAAAACAAACAAATAAGCACGGCCAGTACCAGCAGCGATGACAAAAGGAAAAAAAAAAACCAGAAAAAAAAAAACCCCACATAAAATTTGACATCAACTCTACAGCTGCAAAGGAGAGTATGAAGCTTGAGGAAATGTTCTGAAGAAGAGCTTTAACAAGGTAAATTAAAATCCACTGCATTTGAAAGGTATTAAGATAGGAATAAAAATAAACTTGAATTAAATCCAGAAAGTATAACAAATACATAAAATTACAGAATAATTTTTTCATGAATTTAATGTTACTGTGGCGCAAATTATGTCTGTAAAACCTTAATTCCTCAAACTAAAAGCTTATAGTTTTCAAAGCAGATGACAATTCCAGCCCACAGTTCTCATCTCAAATTAGATAATATTAGTTAATACAATAGGCTTACTAGCTAATGGCCATATATTCTATGATTGTTTGGATAATACCAAGTTACTGAAAAAACAAACAGCTAATGGCCATACATTCTATGATTGTTTGGATAATACCAATACCAAGTTACTGAAAAAACAAACAACAAATAAACAAACCAACCAACTAACCCTAATCACCATTTCCAGCTTTGCTCAGTCTTTTAGTTAGACTCTCTGCAAGTTCTTTAATGTAATGTAAGTGAGACTATAAACATTGGTTTGTTTTGTTTTGTTTTTTAAGACACGGTTTCTATGTAGCCCTGGCTGTCTTGGAACTCTCTTGGGTTTGGTGGGGTTTTATGGTGTTGGTTATTTGTGGGTATCTGTTTGTTTGTTTTTTTGGGTTTTCATTGTTGTTTCATGACAGGGTATCTCTGTAATAACAAGCCCTAGCTGTCCTATAAACAGCTTCAAATTCAAGAGATCAGCCTGCCTCTGAGTGCTAGAATTAAAGGCATGAGCTACCTACCCACCACTGCGTGTTAGGATTAAAGGCATGAACTATACCCCCTTGAATTGCTGTCTTGGAAAATTTAAATCAGTGGTTCTCAACCTGTGGGTCCCAACACTTTTGGTGGTTGTATATTCAACATCCTGCATTTCTGATACTTATACTGATTCATAACAGTAGCAAAGAAAATAAACTACATTAAAGGGACAAAGCATTAAGAAGGTGGAGAACCACTGCCCTAAATAGACCACACTGGCCTTGAACTCTGTTCTTCCTACTTATGCCTCCCCAGTGCTGGCATTAAAGGCCTGTTAATTCCACCACAACCAGCTTGCATTTGCATTTCTCTTCTTACCCTCTTAATCCTCCTCAGAATACACTTTTCTCCAGTTTAACAAACCTGACTCTTGTTTTATCACTTCCTTTGTTAAACTATAAAGTTCTGTCTCTATAATGTACTTAATTAAATGTATAGAGCAAAAATAAAAGGACTAAAATATTTCATATATGTATATTAGAAATACTAATGTTCAGAATAGAATTAGAGAAATTATTTTCATTATATTTTATATCATGAAGATGAGCATAGAAATCTATTTTCTTTTTCAAAGATACTAAAACTTGTAGGTTGTATTTAGGAATGTATATATACCCATAACAACTAATGTAAAAAAAAAAAAGCCATGACTGAAAAGAGAGGAAGGAACGGTATATAGAATAGTTGATGGAGAAAAGAGAAGAAGGAAATGATATAATAATAATATTATAATAATATAATTTCAAAACAAAAAGTAAAAACAGTACTAAAATGACTAATCCTAATATTACTGCAATACTAATTGCAGAAGTGTATGTAAAGGGGTAGAAACTCAGCTGTATAAACAATGCATTTAAAAGGGGTGTTTCAGTTCCTGTGTGGCAGTAATTATAGCACTTCCATCCATTTAATATTTAGTAAGCACTCAATGTAGCTCATACAAAAGATAGAGTTTATAGTTCAGTTGTAATTACTTGCAGGTGTGACAAATATCTCTCCCTGTTCTCCAGATACAGAAAAGCTAGGACTAGGGAAGCAACTTACGCCTATCTAAGTACAAATGGGAGGGAAAGTAAATGGAGGGAGGCGCCCAACAAAGAATAAAGTCTGGCAGAAAATAATCCAAGGACAAGAGATAGGAACACCAGAAAATTAGGGAGGAATGACAAATGCTTCTGACAGAAACTCAGTCAGCTCCTCACAATAAAAACAGTTAAGTTTTTTCTTTAAATCTGTATTTATATATTAAAAAGAGACAGATTTCCCACCTCCAAGTGAGTTCTGGCATTAACTAACTATGACACATGCAATGGCCAGTAAGTCAAGAGACAATCAATGCTAAATGGAAGCCTATGTCAACTTGTAAATAATAATTTGGCTTTAGAATGAATGCAAGTCTCCTAATGTGTACACAATGTAAATTAAAGACATGCTATGTAAATTATAGCATCTAACTGGAAGTTAATAGGACTGGAGATAAAAGTAGTGACAAACATTTAAAAATAGATTGTTAATGCATCACACCTTTGACTCAGCCTAGAAATATACAAGCATGCTTATGTGTTCTTGAGGAAAAGTGTCAATATGTAACTAAAGGAGCTAGATCACACCCTTGTCCTTCTAAGGAGAACTGCATGACAACTGTTGTGATAGGAAAATGTAAGAATCTCCAACCTTTTCGTCATGATGGATAATAATTGCTAGTTCTTGAAAGGTGAACTTTTAATACGACTTATTGAATGACAAACTAGCTCAGCAGGCCTTTGTTTCCATGAAAAGTTTAAGTCTTAACTATCAGTTCCCATGACATACATTAATCTTTAAAAGGAAGAAGAAATAACATTTAGTGGTAACAGGGTAAGACCCCAAGCAATACCACAAATATTGCATATGCCCCAGTATTTAAGTCATATTTAGTATTAATAGTATTTGAGATTGGTTCAAATTTCTTCCTGATTTAGTGTTGGGACAATGAAAATCCAATTAGATTAGACAAGCATCCAGCTAATGAAATAGCACTACTAAAGTGTAAACAAAAATACAAATCTTATAGTCACCTCTTTTTTAGATTTCCTTTTATTTGTATGGGTATATTTTCTATGTCTGTCTGTGCAACATTTGTATGTATGCCTGGTGCCTCTGGAAGACCGGAGGAGAAGGGTGTCTCATCCTCTGCAACCAACAGTTAGAACGGTGATGAGTTACCACTGGGTGCTGGGAACCAAACTGCTGCTAGAGCAGCAGGTACTCTTAACCACTGAGCCATCTCTCCAGTCATATTTTAGTCTTATATATTATATTCATATTTTTCTCTTTTTCTAGAGAAATTTAGAGATTCACCCTGGATTAAAGTGAACACACATCTAACTACAGTATTATATTAACTTCCAAATTCCTTCAATTCCATCTCATTAAATTATTAAGCATCATTACTTATTAACTGTTCAGAGGGGAACATGACAATAAACACTATAGCTTGTTTTAGAGTACAGGTGAGTTCAGAATTTTTATTTTTTTCAATTTCTTTATGTGTATGAGCCTTTTTCTGCTGTGCACAATATGCATGGCTTTGTCTCCACAGAGGCCTGAAAATGACGTTAGATCCCCTGGAATTGAAGCTGTCCTGTGGGTAATAGGAATTGAACCTGGGTCCCTTTAAAAGAACAAGTGCCCTGAAGCACTCAAACAGCCTGGTATGCCTATGATCTCAGCACTTGACAGCGGCAGTAAGAGGATCAGGGATTTACAGTTGCCTTCCTCCATTTGTAAGTTCTGTATATATATATATATATATATATATATATATATAT
>NC_034613.1:94228526-94230073 GCF_900095145.1 Mus pahari
CAGGCTGGCCTCGAACTCAGAAATCCACCTGCCTCTGCCTCCCGAGTGCTGGGATTAAAGGCATGCGCCACCACGCCCAGCCAGTTCTGTATATTTTTATGAAAACTACTTTTCATAGTTTGAATTCTAAAGGACATATCATAATTTCACTTCTGTAAAACTTTCATTAAAAAAATAGTATGATAAAAATAAACTCTATTAAATTCTCAAAGAACTCAAAAAAAAAAAAAAAGAATTAGCAAACACCAAGTCCCAGATTCAACCTGTAGCACTACATAAAGCTAGTCATCGTGAGACTAGCAGTAATCCCAGTACATAGGATGGAGCCAGGAGAATCATCTGGTGAGGAACAGAAGCCAGTTTCTGCTACAGTGTGTACATGCCTACTGCAGATTACAGGAGACCCAAATCAAAAAATGAACCCTAATGGTTGGGAATATAACTCAGTGATAAAGTACTTACTTAAAATATATGTATGTAAATTACCAATGAAATTCTGAACATAAAATTAAAAGAGGATATATCCATTTATGATTTTTTAAAAAAACTATGAATTTTGACAAAAAAACATTTATGATTTTTTTTTAAAGTAGGAATAGAAGGTAAAGTCTTCAAATTGATTAAATAAGAATATCTAGTGATAAAAATTGTCTAGTTTTAATCTTAAAACAAGGAACAAAGCAAGGATGTCCATTTCTCGCTACTTCAACCAACTACTCCGTAGTGCAAGAAAGGAGCATACAAGGGAAAGAGATGAAAAGGAAACCTATCATTCTGTGTTGATGTCATCATCCACATAAACAACCTCAATGTGTCCTTTTAAAGGTCACCAAATTTAGTAACTGAACATCACAAGGTTAATATTAAAATAAATGTTAAGTGTAGTATCTATTTTCTAGGAATAAGTAACAAATATATTCCCAAAATTAAGCCCTAGATTCCAAGGTATTTGAAGGAAATCCTCATGGCTTCTTTGTAGTAAAGTGGACTGTAAAGTTTATACAAGGGATAAGGGATAAGAACCATTGAAACAATTTTGAAAAAGTAAGAACTAAGTTGGAGTAGTCAAACAACACAGTCCAGAGTTATTCATGTATGATTAAGAGAAAAGATGCCCTGAATCAATCACATTTCAACCTGCAAAAAACGTCTCAACTGAAACCAAATTGCATATTCATTACAACATAATGCAAAATGGAAAAAAAATGAACAAAATCTAAAACAAAATTCCAAAACTTTAAAAAGGAAATAGAAACAATCATGCGACATGTATGTTAAGGTACAATTTTTAAGATATGAGATTCCCTTCCCCCAAAAAACATACTTTAAAACAAAGCTGATGAGCGGTGATTCAACAACAGCTATGTAGTGTCTTTTGAGCGACTGTGAAAAAAATGCAAAGGTGGGCGTGGTGGCGCATGCCTTTAATCCCAGTACTCGGGAGGCAGAGACAGGTGGATTTCTGAGTTCGAGACCAGCCAGGTCTACAAAGTGAGTTCCAGGACAGCCAGGGCTATACAGAGAAACCCTGTCTCGAAAAACCAAAA
>NC_034613.1:94230128-94240718 GCF_900095145.1 Mus pahari
AAAAAAAAAAAAAAAAAACATAGCCAAAATATATTAAGAAATTAAGAAAAAGGGGCTAATCATTTTTAAAATGAGCACAGGACAGAATATACAGAAGATAAACTGGCAAATATGCACATAAAAAGATATTAACCAACCATACAAAGAAATGATGAAGATATAAAGCAACCGTGAATGTCTGCATCACTGGTGGAAATAAGATAGAACTACCTCTTTTGAGAGTATTCTACAGTTTCTAAGTTTGTACTTATCATTCAAGTCACCAACTCTACTTCATATTTACCTCTCAAAATGAAACGATGTGCATGAATATTTCCATATGAAAACATTTAAAGTGGCTTTATTCCTAATAGCCAAAATTTGGAAATAATCCAACTGTCCACTAACAGATGGACCTAAACAAACAGAATGTAATGTATCAGTACAATGCAATACTACTGGTTAATAAAATGGAATGCTGCTCATATGAAATGACTTAAGTCTCATAAAACATTCATTTAAAAGGAATCTGATAAACCCCAGTATTTGGGAGCTAGTCAGGAGGATCACTGTACTACAAGGATAGCCTGGTCTCCATAGAAATTTCTAGGTGAGTCTGAGCTACCTAGTAAGACCTTGGTCTGAAAAAACAGATCTGTAGGTTCAGTGTGGTGGTACACACCATTAGCCCCAGCATTAGAAAGACAAAAGCAGGCTGATTTTTGTGAAGGTCAAGTCCAAGGTAGGGGAATAAAAAACAGGAAAAACTTGTTCTCCTAGTAATTTCCACCAGGACAGGAAGACCTACATTATGAGACCTTGTCAAAAAACAAACAAACAAAAAAAGCAAACAAACAAAAAAATAAAGAAACAAAAAAAAAACAAAGAAAAAAGATACACACAAAAAGCTGAATGCAGTATGCTTTAATTCAAATGATATTCTAATAAAGCAAAGATACAATCTTAGAAGAGATGATTACTTATTTTCAGGGTTTGTGAGATACATATTTAGAAAGTGATGGGAACATTATATCCTTTAGTATTCTGGAAGTAACACTAATGTACACATTTGTCAAAATTCGGTATACTAGTCAGTTTAAAAGGGAGAATTTTATTAGGCATCATTGTGCCTTAACATGTTTGACTTTAAAAATAGCCAGGCCTTTTACCAAATCTGGCCTCTGATCCCACCTACATAGAAAACCTAGGCAGGAGAAGGCAGCACACTAATAGGCCAGCCCGGCTGGAGCAAAACAGTGTTCTCAGAATCAAAATGACACAGGATAGCTTCTGATACAGCTCAGTGGCAGAGCTTAACTAATACGTACAAGGCCCTAGCTTCATTCCCACGTTACAAAATAAACCGAAGATAGATGACTGATTGATAGATGAATATATTCTAAAAAGTAATATAGCTGGCCATATGGCACACGTCTTTAATCCCAGCACTTAGAAGGCAGAGGCCAGCCTGGTCTACATACAATTCCAGGATTGTCAGGGCCTCAAAGAGAAACCCTGACTCAAAAAATAAAATGAAATAAAGATAAAATAAGCAATATAGCTAATTATCTATTTTGCAGCTCAGTAAGTATATTCAAAATAATAATAATAATAATAATTGACCACAAACATGATATGGTAATAAAAACAAGATAGGAAGAAAGGCAAACTTTGGCCAATTATGACTTCTCTAGATCTTGTTCAAGTTTCTATGCTGCAAACAGAGAAGCTATAACCCAGTTTCCCAGATATATTCCCTTGAAATGTTTGGAATCTTTACTTCCTTTTTTTAAATTTTTGAGACAGTCTCACTATAGAGCCCTGGCTAATTTAGAGCTCCTTTACATCTTTTAAACTTGATTGGTATGTTCTATGTGAAAATGGACTCAATTGTGCCTAAAGTTATGTCCAAATACAGAGCAGATGTTCAGATTTTAAAAGGCATACCAACAATTCTGCAATTACTAAGAGTAACAAGCTTCCAGTAATCCTGAAAGAAATGCCCAGTTCAAATACTCATTTGTAATCTCGACAGTGTCATCAACATTCAAGCAGAAGAAGGGCCACACTGAGTTTAAGGCCAACCTGGGCCAGAAAGTGATAATATTTCTCAAAAACTGAAGCAACAATAACAAAAGCAAAACAAAGAAGTGTCAGGTTTGTGGCTTAGAGGTGGAAAAGTTACCTATAGTACATGAAGCATTGGGTTCCATCAAGATCACAAAAAGAAAGAAAGATAAGAGCCAGCCAATTAGGACCCATGCTAGTAATTATCCCACTAGGAATGCTAAAGAGAATGGTAAACTGAGGGCTGGCCTGGGCTACACAATAAGATCTTATCTCACTAAAGGAAGGAAGGAAGGGCAGGAGGGTGGGAGTGAGTGTGGGGAAAGGAGGGAGGGAGGAAGGAAGGAAGACCTAGGCTCAGTGACACCTGCCTTTAATCCCAGCACCTGAGAAGCAGAGGCAGGTGGGATCTCTGTCTACAGAGGGAGTTTCAGACCACTCGGAGCTATACAGTGAGAACCTATCTCTAAATAAATTAATAAAATGAAAAGAGAAAAGTGACTTTTGAAAAGGAGGCTAGCGGTAAAATAGGAAAGGAGAAAGAACAGTGAAGGGGAGAGAACCAAAACAAAGCAGAATGATGCACTGGGTGTCCGAAAATTACTTAGCTAACTTAAACTTTTTTGGATTTTCAAGACAGAACTCTCTGTAGCCCTGGCTGTCCTGGAACATGCTCTGCAAACCAGGCTGGTCTCAAATTCACAGAGATCCTCCTGCCCCTGTGTCTGTCTCCCATCTATTGGGATTAGAGGCAGGCACCACCACCACCACCACTAGCTAAACCTAATTGAAGAAAGAAATTAAAGCCTGGCACAGTGTCACCCACCTTCAATCCTAGCACTCCAAATGGAGAGGCAGGAGGATCTCTGTGGAGTACATATCCTTTTGAAGGTAAATAAATTCACGAGGGGGAAAAAAACCTTCTTCAATTCAGTAAATTATAAATAAAAATTCCAGTATATAAACTATAGGGATATGACAAAGTTTAAAAAAAAGTATTAGCAAAACAAATCCAGTGAAACCTAACTAAGTAATGTGAAGGCTCTAAAAAGAGTACTGTTAGCAATGTACTCCTAAGTATCCAGTTTCTCTTACTAAGCTTTATGTTTAATCCTTTAAAACAATCTCTACCCTCAATTTATTTAACTTCTGAAGGTTAATCAGTTCTATTAACTTACTGTATATAACAGTACTCCTTGAGAATTTTTTTCATAAAACAGGTATAGAAGCATATATCTGTAGTCCCAACATTTAGAGAGGTGGAAACAAAAGATTACCATGAGGCCATCCTGAGCATGAGACCTTGACTAAAAAAAAACAACACGCCATCAACAAGCTGGCAAACACTGTTAATCCCAATAGTTGGAAGGGAGAGGCAGGCCAATCTCTGATCTGTGAGTAGGAGGCCAGTCAGGGATACATAGTGAGACCTTGTCTCAAAAAAGTTTTAAGAGCCAACAACAAAAAGTGTGCTTATCTTTTGATTTGAAATGTATCCATTCAAAATTGAGGGCACAGTGTGCAAGCACTGGGAACTACAGAAAAATATATATTATTTTTATGGAAGCAGAATGACTTTCCAGTGCCTTGGTTTTATAAGCACTTTGGAAAGGTTAGCTTTAATCAAAATGGTTTAGAGCTAGGTCTATATCATCTTGGTAGTCACTAGTAACTAGTAATTCTGAAAAATTATTTGGCCAGAGAATAACTAGGGACATGTGAATTTCAGTACAGTAGATGGTGATATTTTGTCTTAAAAAAATAGATAAAGGTATAGTGGTCCATGCCTTTAAAATCCAAGACTTACGAAGCAAGTTAAGAGGACTGCCTGGTTAAGCAGTGACTTCTAATCCAGTATGGGAAACAGGAAGACTGTGTCATAAAACAACAAAAAATAAGTAGAAAGATGACCGATATAAAATACACAACATAATTATAAACTTGGCAATGAAAAATAAACAGAACATACATTTCTTTTCTTCTGAGAGCTATCTTTAAGCAATTCCCTATAAAGTTTTGCAGAAACTCAATACAGAGACATGGAAATAGAAAACCATATGGCTTAAACTCCTTGTATTCTATGTTCAAAAATGTTCCTGAGGCAGGGTGTGGTAGTAAAGCACTATAATCCCAGTGAAGTGGGAACAGAAGTTATCAGGAGTTCAGGATCATCCCCTACTACAGTAGACTAGAGGCCAGCAGAAACCAACGAGATCCTGGCTCAAGAAGGAACCAAGTTTCTGCTAAGGAAGAGATGAAACGGACCAAATAGATCTTTTACAAAATGAGGATTGAGTTTGTTTGAGGAGAAAATGACTTTTAAAACATAGCCCCAAGGTCCATGACATTGCTCAGTGCCTAACGACACCTAAAGCCACACCTGCTGACCTGCGTGTGATTCCGGAGATCCAGACAACAGAAATCTCCAAGTTGTATTCTGACTTCTACACTTGTGCAGTTGCATGTACATATACACACCACACGCACGTACACACACACCACACGCACGTACACAAACACACACACGCACACGCACACGCACACACACACACACACCACTAAGTAAATAAATAAATGTCATTTTAAAGTATATTGTACCATTAAGAACTTGGCTAGAGGTTAGAAAAATAACTGAGTGGTTAAAGAGTGCTTGCTCTTCCAGAGGACCCAAAATCAGTTCCCAACACCCATTTTGGGTGGCTCCTAAATGCTTGTAGCTCCTCCTTGGCAGAATCCAACACTCTCTATGGTCCTGCCTACTGCTTTTTTAAGTATACAGTATATACAATATACACATGCACAAAGATACACATATATACACATACATAGAAATCAATCTTCAAAAAATGTACTCAAAAATATAAACAATGCATTTATACTTCAAATTCAATTCCAGTGCCTACTTTTGGTGACTATCAAAGGAGTCCAAGAATGAATCCAGAAAATGTGTCTAACTCGCATGCTATTACTTACCCACATTTGGAGGTTTCACATAATTTACAGGTAGTTCTGGAGGTCTGCCTCTGTGGAGAGCTGCAAAAGCAGACCCATTCCATAGTGTACTCTTACAGTCTAGAGAAAAAAGACCAAAAGTCAGTCAAGGAAAAAAACATGGTTTCTAGTGCTTGACACAAAAGAACTTCATTCTACACCTTTAGAAATTTACTTGTACATTTAGAAAATTATTGAACATCATCGAGTTAATAAAACTAAACCAAAGTAAGTATTTTTAAAGGCATGTGAATATTCATTTGAAACTACATTGATCTCTGAATCTTCCTCTGTAACAGTGTTATATATCTAAAAAAAAAATCTTACCTTTGGCATCCCGTAACAGAGACTGCCGACCGACACCTAGTAATGTCTGTACCCCAGGAACACTCTGAGGGATTTCCTTATCTAGTAAAGGGCCAATCCTCTCACAAATTTTAAGGAGGTAGTCTGGAGGAATGTGTGCATTGGCTGCCACCTAAATAGAATAAATAGAACATAGGAAAAAAAACATACTTAGTTTTAAGGTACCAACTTATTTCATCATAAAGCAAAGTATTTTACATTATGAAATCAAGAAAATTAAAACTAAATAAATTGCCAGGGAATAGTAGAATATGCCTTTAATCTTATCATGCAGAAGGCAAGAAAAGATGGATCTGTGAGTTCAAGGATAGTTTGATGTATAGATTAAGTTCCAAGACAGCCAAGGCTACACACAGAAACACTGTCTCAATAAAAAATAATTAAAATTTACATATTTAATTCATACTTGAACCAATTTTAACAGACACAACACGGCTGGAATGATAGCTCAGCATATAATGTATTTGCAGAGGGCCCAAGTTTAGTTCCCCCATCAGGTATTTTACAACTGCCTGCAATACCAGAAAACCTATCACCTCCTCTGTCTTTAAGGCACACACATATACAGAGAGTTAAAAATAATAAAAATAAGTCTTAAAAAAGAAACAGACAGTCGGGCGTGGTAGCACACGCCTTTAATCCCAGCACTTGGGAGGCAGAGGCAGGCGGATTTCTGAGTTCAAGGCCAGCCTGGTCTAAAGAGTGAGTTCCAGGACAGGCAGGGCCACACAGAGAAACCTTGTCTCTTGAAAAACCAAAGCAAAAACCAAAAGAAAAGAAAAGAAAAGAAAAAAGAAAAGAAAAGAAAAGAAACAGATACAAAGTAAGAAGAGCACATTTAAATTTACACAGCACAGGCCTTTCTCTATTCTACAGACCCTTACTAAATCATATAACTTAATTTTATATAAAATGTGGTACAAAAAGAACACCTGATCGTGCCAATAATAAAAAACTAAGTGTTAAGTAACTCTCTGATTTCATTTACTCAGTACTGAGAATTAACTGGTTAAAAAAAAAATCCGAGGTAGAGGCAGGCAGATGTCTGTTCTTTTGAGTCCAGACCAGCTAAGGATGCATAGTGAGATCTTTAAGACAGGAAGAATCTGAGCTATTAAAACACGGGAAGGTGTCACATGCCTAAAATTCCGGGACTTGAAGCCTGAAGCAAGAGGATTACCACTAGTTTAAAACCAATAAGCACCACATACTATGTTGCAGACCAACTTGAGCTTCAGGCTAACCCGAGCTACAAAGCAAGACTCTTTCTCAAAAGAAAAACAAATTCAAAGGGAAAAAGTCTCTCAAGGCCCCCACCACATACACAGCAGAGGACTGCTGGGTCTGGCCTCAGTCAGAGAAGATGCACCTAACCCTCAAGAGACTGGAGGCCCCAGGGAGTGGGGAGGTCTGGTGGGGTGGGGTGGGAAGGTGAGGACAGTCTTCTTGGAGATGGGGTGGAGGGAGGAAGTATGGAATGTGGAACAGTCTGCGTGTGGACCGGAAGGGGGATAGTCTGGACTGTAAAAAAAAAAAAAAAAAATCTAGATGCTATACAGAATAAGAGTTACTTATACCAACTAACTACTCACTACTTGTCTGTCCCCTTAGTACCAGCAATACACATATATGTGCACAGTAAAGCAGAATTGTTTTCCCTATACAACGTTTTGTTTCTTTAAAAAGGATAATCTAATTCATGTTCTTATGCAAATCATATTATAGATAACCAAGTCCTAAAGATAAAAGTCCTGGTAACATAGTCTCTTTCTTGTCTTTTCTTTTTTGTTTTGTTTTCTTTTGTTTTTCAAGGGTTTCTCTGTGTAGTCTCTGCCATTCTGGAAATCACTATGTTGCCTAGGCTGGCTTCGAACTCACAAACATCCACCTGCCTCTGCCTCCCTCATTCTGGGATTAAAAGCATAACACCACCAGGAGCTGGGGAAATGGCTATGTCGGAGAGATGCTCAGCAGTTAAAAGTACTGCCTGCTCTTCCAGAGGACCAGGGCTCAAATCCCAGTATCCACATGGTGGTTCATAAACTCATCTGCAACCGCAGGCCCAGGAGATTAAATGGCCTCTTCTAGCACCTTCTCAGATACCAGGCACACATATGCTGCACAGACAAGCATACAAAGAAAACATTCATATACATAAAATGCTTCCTATGGTTTGTTTGCTGCCCTATTCCTAGCACTCAGAAAAGTGCCCAGCATAAACTACGGCCAGATAAATTCTGAATAAATCAGCCAATGAAAAAGTGAGTAAGGGTATTTGTAAAGTCTAATTAAAAATCAATATAGGGCTGGAGAGATGGCTCAGAGGTTAGGAGCACTTACTGCTCTTCCAGAGGTCCTGAGTTCAATTCCCAGCAACCACATGATGGCTCACAACCATCTATAATGGGGTCTGATGCCTTCTTCTGATGTGTCTAAAGACAGCTACAGTGTACTCACATATGCAAAATAAATAAAATCTTTAAAAAAATAAATATAATAAGTGCTCCCGGAAGAACTCATATTCTGAGTGATTTCTGTTTGATTAGTATAACAAAATCAAAGAATTAAAATATCTTTATTAAAATTCTAGGAAGATAAGCAATTCTATTACGGTTAATATTTAGAAGTTATTACCTGTCAATAAATTTTTCTCCTCTTTGGTTGAGAAAAACCACTTAAAAAGACACTAAAATAGAAGCAAAAATAAAGTATTTTTCCCTAGAGGTAAGAACTGTGTCTCATAAATAAGTGTTCTCTAATTAATCTTTTAGATTTACTTAAAAGTCAAAACTGAATCAAAAACTCACATCTTAAATCTTTCAGCAACTTTACAGAAACAAAAGTGTCTGGTTTTCAGACAATTATGCAAAATATATATTACTGAATATAAAGGGGGAACAGTTGTGCAGAAACGGAAAGAACAGCAGATCCTTCTTTAGTCAGAACACTTTTTGTTTGTTTTTTCAGACAGGGCTTCTCTGTGTAACAACCCTGGCTGTCCTGGAACTTACTTTGTAGACCAGATCCACCTGTCTTTGCCCCCCTAAGTGCTGGGATTAAAAGTGCAGCCACCATGTCTGGCTACACAAGGCAGAGTGGACTTCAAGAAGTTCAGACTCCCTACAACTCTACTTTCTGAAAGTTAATCAGTATTAATCACCTTTCTTTTTCTTTCCACTGGTTTAAAGGTTTCCCTGGGAAAAAGAAAACCCCAAACAACCCTCCTAGTTTCAAGCATTCTCTAGGTTGCCCCACTTCAAGAAGTGCTTAAAGTAGCTGAACATGTGGTTGCCTAAACTTAATCCCAGCACTCCAAATGCAGAGGCAGGCAGATCTTGGTGAGTTCCAAGCCAGCCTGGTCTGGTCAATCTGAGTCAGGAGCAAGTTCCAGCACATCCAGAGCTACAATGAAACACTGCCTAAAAACAAAGAAAAAAGGAGGGGGAGGGGGAGGAAGACTGCTAAAAGGGCTAGATAAAAATCAAGAAGAGTTCAGAGGATACATCTGTCTTCTAGAAGTCGCTCAACAGAGAGAATCCACTGACAGCAGTAAACAGCATCGGCCGACAGATTAAATAAACTCTTTATAAAAAAATATAGTGTTCGAGAATGTCCACAAATTGCCTTTGAATTGCTATTTGTTACAAAAAAGGTTACTAAACAATCAGTAAACAATTACTGTTTAAAAAAAATAAAAATCAAACACACAAATTATTTTCTACCAGTCATGTGAAAAACATGAGGAAGATGAGTTCAGGCAGGCTGGGAAATGGTTCAGTCTGTAATAAGCTTGCTGCACAACCATGAGGGCTTCTGTTGAGATCCTCAGCATCCATGTGTAAGACAATGTGGGCTTGGAATCCTAGCCTTAAGGCCATGGACGCAGGGGGAGCCCTGAGGTTTACTGAGCAGCTATTGTACTGAATAAAATAGCAGATTCAGTGAGAGACACTAATTCAAAAAATAAGGTGTATCCAGTGGCTAGTACCATTCCACTTTGTTTACATGTACGAAATTACCAAAATGTATAAAAGAGAGTCTATTTAAAATAGTAAGGAATGCTGAGAGTGGGAGAAATAGTCTTTCCCAGGGAAGAGCTCACCAACTGGTTCTCCAATACCGAATGTTCAGCCCTCAAAACTTACATACAATCAGTTTTACTGTTGTGCTTACTAAGAAAAAAAAAAGCACAAAGCAAATGGGGAAAATAATTCTTCAACCTTTGGCCTCCACATGTACAGAAAATACACATGAATTCATATACTCACAGGCATATTCACACAATATTCCCCACACACCTCATACATTCATATTTATGGGGGAGGATGACTTCAAGACAAAATTTTATAAGAGGAACTCATGAAATCTAAATTCTTACCTCCCTGACATCCACTCTCTTCACTTATAATACCAGCTCACTTGTACTGGGATACCATTTTTTTTTCCACAGTTCTCAAACAAACTACCAGAACAATC
This sequence comes from Mus pahari, assembly GCF_900095145.1. NCBI lineage: Eukaryota > Metazoa > Chordata > Mammalia > Rodentia > Muridae > Mus > Mus pahari. The sequence goes on from NC_034613.1 coordinate 94,240,008, forward strand.
TTAATCTCTGAATTATTGTTTCCTACATCCAACTCGAGGTAAGTGCTAACTTGTTTCTGTGAGCAACAATGTGTATGTGGCTCTAGTAAAGTCAATAGTAACAGTACCTTCCAGAGACTGTCTGCTTCACTGCAGTGTCTTTGATGTTATGACACTGCACTGCACTGAGTTTGAGTACATGCCATAGGTTTCACATGCTTCCTTCTAGGCTTCCTATGACTGTGGGTCACAGTGCACTTTTGAATTCACATATGTTTAAATTCCATCCATACATACTTTACACATGCAATAACTATGCTACCAGAACTCAAAAATTTGTCTGCTATTCAAGTAGCTAATTTAAGCTATTGTTAGTAATTAGACAAAAGCTATGTAAGGTAAGAAAAGAATATAGGTATGTATGGAATGCTAATATATTGTTTTAAAGTAGTTGTTTTGAATCAAATGACAATATGAAAATACTCTTAAAAGGGCCAGGGCTGTGGTTCAGTCATAGTGCTTGGCTTGTTGATATGATGCACGTGGTTCAATCTGCAATACTGCCAAAAACATTTTAAAGCCTGAATATTTTGAACAAAGACTCTTAGAATGATAAAAAGTACCTTCATAAGTACACATACTTTTTAAAGACAATAATGATCGAGCCGGGTGTGGTGGCGCACACCTTTAATCCCAGCACTCGGGAGGCAGAGGCAGGCGGATTTCTGAGTT
>NC_034613.1:94240758-94243308 GCF_900095145.1 Mus pahari
AGTTCCAGGACAGCCAATGCTACACAGAGAAACCCTGTCTCGAAAAACCATAAAAAAAAAAGACAATAATGATCATATACTCTCTTTTGAACATTAACTTTGATAAACTTATTTTAATATTCCCTCTTCTATTTTGCATATTAAACAAGGGTACTACAACCCATCCCATTCTTATACAATTGCTAACTAGTGTTTTCAATTCCATGGGTGAAAAATGTCAACAAGGGAGACACAGAAAAAGAACAAAAAAGTCCATAATATAAAAAGTTATGTGAAAAAGCAAGTATACACGGTTTATCAGGTATTATATATAGTCAAACATAATAAAAAGTCCTCAGAATATAATACGGGAAATGTATAAGACAAGTCTTGGAATGTAGTTTATACAGAAGACCCTCAGTTCCATTGCATGCACGCATGCACGCGTGCTTGTGTGTGTGTGTGTGGGGGGGGGGAATGTAGCCAAGCACATGGCGGCATGTGCCTGCTAGGAAGGCCGGGGAATAAGTAACATTGAGTTTAAAGCTCCCAGAGAATCACAAATTCTTCACAGAAAATTACAAATTCAAAGCCAGCCTTGGTTAAATTATAAAACCTTGTATAATAATAGCAATCCAATAAATAAATAAATAAATAAATAAATAAATAAATAAATAAAGTGGGTCATATGTAAAATCCCAGAATTTCTCAGGCTGAAGCATGAGGTTGCTTAGAGCTTGAGGCAAGCCTGGACTACATCATGAGCCTACACAATAGTATGTGACTCTCTCTCAAACACAGTAACAAAACAAAAAACACTTGATACAGTAAATCAAGTCCACATAAATGGATAAGTATATTAGTAATAATTAATAAATAATTGTTAAGGATTAAGTCTTAGTGCTAATAAGAAAAAGTCTATTTAAGTCAACTCAAGACTACTATCACATATTAAAACCACTTTAAATGATTTTAAAACTATAAGTAGATGTCCTTTGCATTAGCATTAGTACAAACTTCTGGAGAGTGATCTTTAATATGGGACAAAAGCTTGCAAACTCAAGAGCTACTTTAACCTTATTCATACATCCATGAGACTTTTAGAGGAGGCAGCAGAAAAAGAGCCCGTCCCTTAATATGCCAAAATATTAGTGAAAAGGTAAAAGTAACTCAAATGACCAACTGGAAATTAAGACAAATCATAATACCTAAAACACAACTAATTCATTTTCTTACCATTACCATGATGGCTATTCAAAGAACACTAGTCATGCAAAAGTACTGTCAGAAAAATATAAAGCAACGAATGGATGCTGATTATAACTGTGTAAAGATTCACCTTTACTGTTTAAGAAACTGACTAGGAAACCACCTTTTAAAGTGTGTGGTAAGGAGACCATTTTTAATTACTCAATTTTCTATCAAGCTCATTTTTAAGTTTCCTTTTGTCATTTGCTTAAAAATGATCGACCTGCCTACACATATATAAACTGGAAAAGGAAAAAAGTACACAAAAACATTTTCCATACACCCAGATATTAAAACTATGTTCAAACATGTATCAGTAGTCCAATACTAAAACATGTATCAGTGAATACTTCGAATTTGCCTCTGTGATACAAGTAGGATTTATGTCCAACAACAACAGAGAGAAGAACAACAAAACTTTGGATTGAAAATTAAAGATAGTGACAGGTTTTAAAAAAAATAATTTGTACCCATCTGAGAAATTATTACCATTCATAATACTGGTGGTGGAATTCATTCTTATTACAAATAAACCATTTTCGGATTTGCAAGCTATTAGGAAAAAGTCAGTAGCTTCTATAATAATGTGGCTTCACTCTTATAATACACAAAGTTTTCAAAATGAACATCACAGCAATTTAACTGTTTTCTACTGACAAGCAAACTTTCAATTATTTTCTTTTTGTTTAGTCTACCTTAGTCTACTACTCGTCCAACTTTGTGTCCACTTTGTGTGCTTTTCCTCATTTGGATCTTATTTGGAGGAGAGAGAGCTCAATTTTGGTTTTACTATCACTCCTTTTATCATACAACTCTGTAGCTAAGAGTAGAATCTCTTTCCCACATATAAAAGATCATCTTTTTGTCTCAGTGCAGAGCAGAAAGTACACTTACATTGCGAATTATATTTACAGGAGAAACAAGAGTTAATTCAAGACTTAAAGTATATTCTCTCTTTTTTTTTTAAATGTCCATTGTTGTCTCCTAATCCCAAAATCCTGTTCACCTATTCCCAAAAGGTCATAATACATAGTTCTTATTTAGTGAAAACATATTTACATAAACGCAGTTAACTGATGAATTAGCTATTTTTTAAGATTAGAAATATATAACAATGTTTTTATTCAGTAGTCCATTATCTAAAGACAGCAAATCTTGGAATTCACTCAGTAGTCCTTAGAATTTTTATTTATGTAGTTTTTCTCACTTATGAGTCAGTTCCCCTTCTGAGTCCCTTCTCTCCTCCCCTCTAAAAAGAAAAAAAAAGAAAGAAAAAGGAGAAAGAGAGAGAGAGAGAGAGAGAGAGAGAGAGAGAGAGAGAGA
>NC_034613.1:94243331-94269166 GCF_900095145.1 Mus pahari
AGGGAAAAAAAAACCACCCAAGCCTGGCCTCAGTTCCCGTATTTCAAGCCAGGACCAACCAGAAACCAGTTTTCTTCCACTAATCCGGAACTCCGGGCTGTTACCAACGCTGTCATTGGCCAGCGTCAGTCCTTGGTACGTGCCCCAAGATAACCCCCTGGTTTCTGTCCCTTATCCCCCTACAATGGGCCTTCTCCGCTGTTTGTAACACAGTCATAATGCACAACACAGCACCTCTGAAAACCAACTCACATTCTTCAAAGTTTTGGGGTGAAAATAAGCAAGGCTAGAGGAGGGCAAGGTACCCTTTCCGACACGCTGGGAGGGGGAAGGGGCAGTCCTTCGAACACCGAACAGCAGGCTCCGGGAGCTCTAAGGGCTGAAGGGCCAGGGGCGGGTTGGGGGCACAAGGTGGGGAGGGAGTGGAGAAAGAGTTGGGCTAAGTTGAAACGAAAAGTTTACTAACCAGATCCTCGAAGCTTCTTCGGTGCTCTTTCCCTTCCCAGTCTAAGCGGCGCGGAATCAGCTGGGGGCCGGAGGAAAAGAAAAGGGGGGGGGGTGAAGGAAAAGCCTCTGCTCCCCATTAGCAGCACCCAGCCTGGAGCCTAATCCTAGACCCTTTAACATTTTCATTTCTCCAGTCCAGACAGCTACTGCCGCTGTGCTGGGGGTTGGGGGTGGGGGGCAGGCCAAAGGGAAGGAAATCCTGAAAAAACACCTCCCGCAAGAATAAAAGGCAGCGAGTTTAGACCCCTGCGTTGTCCGCCCCTTCTAAGCAAAGAACCCGGTTTACCCCAAGTGACAACAGCCCCAAGTGTCCAGTTCGAAGGCTCCCTCTGGGCCCCTGCCCTCGGCCCCTGACCTACCTTACCCTTCCTCCAGGTTCTCCCCAGCCCTCCCCACCTCTTCCCAAAAGGGGTCCATACCTGATGCTCTTCGAGCTCTTGCACTAGCACCTGGGGAAGAGGGACACAGGGATGTGAGGAGCAGATTGGGGCGCCAACCCATTCCTCCCTCCCCACTTCCAACACAGCCGCTGACTGTAGGAGTAATCGCGGCCGGCCTTTCCCTCACCCTCCAACTGCACTGCTCACCCGGTGCCTCAATTTCCCCAATGGGACCATTCCCCAACACTCCCAGATATCCTTTCCCTCTCACCTGAGCGGATTTGTTACAGGGTCCGGACTGCAAGAACCTTGCGATCAGGTAATACAGCTCTAAAGAAGGGGTTGGGGGTGGGGGGAGACGTTGAGAGAGAGGCAAGAAAAAGAGATACAAGCTTTTTAAAAAAATTCTGACAGCAGTCGCGCAAAGCCCCCATCCCTTTTGCCCCGGCTCAGCTACCCACCGGCTTCGATCTGGGTAGGTGCCGCCGCCATCCTTTTCCCGAGGGGGTTTGGGGGCTTCGCTCCGGAGGGCTGGCGGGGGCGGGTGGGGGCGCTGCCTCTATTGTGGTGAAGCCCCCATGCTTGGGAGTCCCGCCGCTTCCGCCGCACTCTTCGTCCCAGTTTCGGTCTCTCTCGGATTCATCGCATCACGTTTCGACCCATAGATATTCTAGCCCAAGAGCCGAGGAGGCGGAGGAGGAAGGAGAGCAAGAGAGAAGGAGAGGGAGGAGCTGAAGTCGCCGAGGGGTGGGCGGGGGGAAAGGGGTGGAGCCATAGAAAGAGGGAGGGGGGGAAGGGAAGGGAGCAGCTTGCAGAGCTCCAGGCTGGCCGCCAGAGGCACTAAGGCGGCCGCCTAGTTCCAGCCGCTTAAGCCGGCCTGGGGTTGCCTAGTTACTGCCCAGAGAACAAGGAAGAGGTTATAAACACAGGCAGACGCTCTGGCAATCTTTTGTCAAACTCTGTGGTGGCGTTGGCGTCCCAGAGCTCCGGAGTTGCTTACTCTTCCTGTAAGGGCAATCGGACCCTTTCCGGTGAGGGAACCTTTCTCCAGACGTGATCAAGAGAAACTTGCGAGGGGCTGACTTGATCTAGCTTACCTTGGGTCACCGAACGGATTTGGTTTGTTTGTTCTTTCTCTACCCCAAGAAAAAGTCGCTATCTACTGCGAGGTTTTGTTTTAAAAAGAGAAACAGCATGCCAAAAGAAAGTGCTGCGCCTACCTGATGAGCAAGGGAATAATATTCTTATAGAAAACTTCTTGTAGTAGTATCAAGTCTCCCCTTGATTCTGATAAACATTGCGCGCAAAGTTTACACTTTAAAGACGAGGCCCTTTCCCCCTTTTGAAATGGTCAACAAGCTGCATCTTCTCAATTCCTGTAGGATAAGTTGGAAATTCTGTTTTGAAATTCTGCCAAAACATTTTTAAAGTTCTTAACTATTCATTGAAATTTGGATAGAAATGATAGTTTGGTTTGGATTGTCTTTGAAGTGGTATTCTCTGACATGCTGTCACTATGTATGTATCCAAGGCTTGCCTGGAATTCCATGTCAATCTTCCAGCCTCAGCTTCCCTGGTTCTCACATGGCAGGCATGTGTCGCCACTCCAGTTTACAAAGTCTTTTTTAGACTGCCTTGAGACTAAAATTGTTTTAATGTATAACTTTAACTCTTAGCACAGCGCTGATTTGATCAAAGGGTTTGTATAATAATTGACAGTTTGAGTAAACTGGTTCACTTCCCCAATTTCTCTTAGCATCCTGTTCTCAGGATGTTACTTTGAACAGAAATCATAGAAACAAAACATGATGGGAAAACAAGTACTATTTGAATTGTGTACATTATTTGCTTTGAAATACTCAAAGTTGAAGGTTCACATTAATGTATGGCTATAGTGGGAGTTTGGTTTTCGGACTCAGGGAGCCCGGCAATTAAACCACATTGGGCATAGAATTAAATTTAATTCAATTCATAAACTTAGCATATCCTTAGTAACTCTTTCTGCCAATTTCTTTTATTCAGTAATTAATAACAACATAAGATAAGTGTAAAATGCTATGCTTATCTTTGGTATAATCAGTATCTGAAAGAAGTAGATTAAAAAAAATACAAAACCTCAGGAGAAAATTATGAGGTGCTTACTGAAATAGCAATTTTTATTGTTCAATATAATATAATTAACAGCTAACCTTTACCAAGCCATTACTACATACTTTGCCTGCTGTAACTCATTTAATCCTTAACAGTGACCTAGGAGAGAGTTTATATTTTTCTCTATCATACCAATATTAAAAATGACGACTACATGACTTCAAAGCACTTACATGCTATTGTTTTTCTCATATGTAAATGACAATAATAAATAATATTCACTGTGTTTGCTAACACACATTTTTTTTAGAACTCATGTGAGAATATATCTCTGTTGTATTCAAAAGACATGTGACATAATTATCCCAGCGATCACTAAAACTGTAAATCTGGATGCAATTAAGAGAGAAAACTCCACACATTTATGGAAATTTAAGGTAAGAAGTTACTTTGTACAGAATTATTTTTATTTATTTATTTATTTATTTATTGTGTATATGCAGGGGCAGAGTTACCTGGCCTCCATTGGAGGAATTGGAATTTGAAATGATAAGGGATTAGGAGTAAAGAAAATACAGATTAACCTCCTGTGGTCTGATCTACCTATAATATAATATATATAATCCCAGCACTAGGGCAGCTGAGGCAGAAGTGTCTTTAGTTCAAAACTAGACTGGGATACATAGCTAATTCAAAGCTGGCCTGAGAGATAAGGGGAACTGGAAGGAGCACACCATTAGTTTCAGGCACACAATACCCAATGATTCTAGTATCCTCTACTGACAAAGCAAACTGACACAAAGAAAAATACTGAAAACCCAAATCCTTTTCCACAAAACCAGTCAGTAAGGATAAATTTTGGAGATGATAATTAAGGAAGTAATGAACTAGCAGGAATTTTCTGTACTAAGTATGTAAGAAGGAAGTTTTTTTAAATGTCTGTGTTCCCACCAAAAAAAAAAATTCATTCTTTAGAACTAATGCTAACTACACTTTGAAGTAATTTAGAAGACAGAATCACCAGTCTTAATCTGTGCCTGACCACCTCTCTCTCTCTCTCTCTCTCTCTCTCTCTCTCTCTCTCTCTGTGTGTGTGTGTGTGTGTGTGTGTGTGTGTGTACATGTGGAGGTCAGAATACAGCATTTGGGAACTGCTTTTCTCCCTCCATTATGTGGGTCCCAGGACTGAATCCAGATTGTCAGGCTTGGCAGCAAGTACCTTTACCCACTGAGCCATGTGGCTGTCTTTCTTTAACTTTTTTTCAAAATTTAGATTAGGAAAGGAAGCAAATTTTCATCTAATACAGGACAGAAATGGACTTAAGTAGAAAGAATAAGACTGCTGCTAGGCATTGTGGTATGTTCTTATAATCCTAGCACGTGAAAATTCAGGGCAGGAGAATTAAGAGTTCTGCAGCATCTTTGGTTACAGAGTGATTTTGAGACCAACCTGCCTACATGAAAATATCACAAGAAAGAAGGAAAAGAAGAATAAGATAGTTGGCAAGTGGCTTGGTGGGTTAAAGTGCTTGCCACCAAGGCAACAGCCTGAGGTCAGTCCCCAGAACCTACCTGGTGAAGGAGAGAACTGACTTTCTCAAGTTGTTCTCTGAAGTCCACACTCTCTCCCTGGCATGCACTTCCCACCCACACACAAACACACTTCATAAATGTAAAAAATGTTAATAAAAAATGTTTACTTGGTAGCTGCATTAGCTTCCTGGGGCTACCGTAACAACTTCTAATCCAGAGGGCTTAAGAAAGCAGTGGGTTGTTTTTTTACCCATGAAAGCTAGAAATGTAAAATCAGCCTGTGGCAGGTTGTGCTCCCTCTGAATGCTCCATAAAAGAATCCCTTTTACCTTTTCTAGCTTCTGCTGGATCCTTAGCATTCTTTGGTTTGTTGACAGCATACTTCCATTATCTTCCTCCATGTTCAGATAACCTTTGTACATGTGGGGCCCTGTGTCAAATCTTCACCCAGGGTCTCCCACATCTTGGACAAGCACACCACCACTTAATGTATTTTGTTATGAGAACAGGCGTCATTAAATTTCAGGTCCACCCTACATCTAGAATGATCTCATCTTAATGCCATAATTATATCTACAAAGACCTTATTTCCAAGTAAGGTGATATTCACTAGTATTGTGGTTAGAACATGAACATATTTCTGAGGGGTACAATTCACTGAACTATCCTTTACTTTATTATCATCTTTATTTTCAAATAAATCTTTTTTTGAGGGTGGGAGGTTTTGAGACAGGGTTTTTCTGTGTAGCCCTGGCTATCCTGGAACTCACTCTGTAGACCAGGCTGGCCTCGAACTCAGAAATCCACCTGCTTCTGCCTCCTAAGTGCTGGGATTAAAGGCATGTGCCACCACTACCTGGCTAAATAAATCTTATTTGCCATTATTGTATGCATTATGGATGTGTGTGCATGATGTGTGTACACGTGACAGAGAAGGACTTTGTGCCGTTGGTTTTCTCCTTCCACTTTTATGTGGGTTCCAGGGATTGAACATATTGTCCTTTTAAAAGTCACATTTCAGGACGAATAAGAGTATCTATAGCGGGGGCTGGTGAGATGGCTCAGCGGTTAAGAGCACTGACTGCTCATCTGAAGGTCCTGAGTTCAAATCCCAGCAACCACATGGTGGCTCACAACCATTCATAACTATACCTCACGCCCTCTTCTGGAGCTGTCTGAAGACAGCTACAGTGTACTTACATATAATAAATAAATAAATCTTTAAAAATAAAAAAATAAAGAATATCTGTAGCAAAACTTGACAGCCTGAGTTGGGTCCTCAGATCCACAGTGTAGGAGAGAACTGACTCCTGTAAGTTGGCCTCTGACTCCAACACATGTGCCATGGTATTGTGCTGGTAGGAGTACATATACAAAGGAAATAAACTGCCAACATAATTAAAATCACATTGCATGAGCCAAGGATATGGCTAAGTTGGTAAACTTCTTGGCTAGAATGGAAGATAATTTCTCAAATTTAAAAGCCATCTAAAGGGACATTCCTAGGTTTGAATAAGGAAAGCAAAATATTAATTATTGATCTAAAGCTGTGGTTCTCCACCTGTGGGTTATGACCTCTTTAGAAGGGGTCACATATAAGATATCCCACATATCAGATATTTACATTACAACCTGTAACAGTAGCAAAATTATGGTTATGTAGCAACAAAATAATGTTTTGGTTGGGAGTCACCACAACATCAGGCACTATATTAAAGGTCACAGCATTAGGAAGGTTGTCAGCTAGTAGAGATTATGAACTCCGGAAATCAAACAAAAGTAGTAATGAAAACAAATGAGGAAAAAATGGAAGGGCACTCTCAGCAGAAGAAATAGGCAGTATTAAATTCACCACCATATATACATACATATAATGAAAGTATTAGAAAGAAGAGTGAGAGGAAATATTTTGAAGATACATTGTAACGATGTTGGAAGCCTTTGTTTCAAAGTAAACATACATAGGGAGCTCAGTGAACTCCAAATATAAGCATTTAGTAGTGCCCACTAACTTACTGAAAATCAAAAAAAAAAACAAAAACAAAAAAAACCCTGAGTCATCGCTAGTAAAAGACACAGTTAAGATGTGACTTCTTATTAAAAACAATGGAGGCCAGAGGATAGCATAGTCATTGTAACACAAGAAGGAAGACACTGCACAAGAATCCTATGTTTAGTAAAGCTAACTTTGAAAACAAAGGTGAACCACAGATGATTCCCCCAATAAATAACAAATGGAACAATTTGTTGCTAGCATAGCCACATTACAAGAAAGAGTAAAGGAAGTTATTTTCCATCTGGAAACGAACAGAATCTAGAGAGCACAATAGTTCTGCCCCTTATGCATGAGGAGTACATTCCAGCCCCTCCAGTGGATGCCTAAAACCAATTCCAACATAGGCTATGATCTTATCCAGGGATACATAGTTTTGGTTTTGTGGGGGTTGTTTTTATTTTTATTTTTTTAAAGATTTATTTATTTAATGTAAGTACACTGCAGCTATCTTCAGACACTCCAGAAGAGGGCATCAGATCTCCTTATGGATGGTTGTGAGCCACCATGTGGTTGCTGGGATTTGAACTCAGGACCTTTGGAAGAGCAGGTGCTCTTACCCACTGAACCATGTTGAAACAAAGTCTTCTTGTGTAGCCAGGTTCATTCAGTCACTCTGCTTCTACCTTCTGAGTACTAGAGTTACAGGCATTTTCACTTTGAGATACAAATTCCATGTCCTGTAGTAACAAAGTACTCACCACCCACCATAGCAGTATCTTTTTCAATACCGTTTCTGTCCAAAGTAGGATAGCAAAAAGAACACTGATTTCTTGAAAAAGAACACATTTTGTTCTCTTTTCTTTCTCCTACTTCCTTCTGTTTCAGCACTGAGAGTTAAATCTAAATCCAAGCTCTTCCAAATACTAGGCAAGTGCTCATGTATTGATCTACATCTCTGTTTTTTGTTTTGTTTATGTTTTTGTTAGTTGCTCAGGCAGGCCTTGAACTATCAGGGATTTTTGTTTGTTTGTTTGTTTCAGAAAAGTCTCAAGTATCCCGACTGGCCTTGAACCCACAATATACCCGAAGGTGACCTTGAATTTCTACTTTGTTCCACTTCCTTTTGCTAAGTGCTGAACAGACAGACAGTCATATATTGCCACACCTGGGTGAGCTTTGGAATTTCAGTCTTCTGCCTCTATAGAAGCTGAGATTACAAGCTTGCACCAACAGGCCTTGCTATGGGATTCATTCTTATGCATTACATTTTTTTAAATTTGTATTTATTAAAATATAGAGGCCAGAGGACAATTTTACAGTATAGATTCTCTCCTTCCACCTTATAGATCCCAAGCATCACACTCAGGTAGAATAGTGGTGGTGCAAATTTAATGGCAGCACTCAGGAGGCAGAGGCAGGTGGATCTCTGAGTTTAAGCCCAACCTAGTCTACATAGTGAGTTCCAGGACAGCAAAGGGCTACCCAGAGAAACCCTGTCTTAAAAATAGAATCAAACTCAGGTGAGGCTTGTATAGCAAGAATTTTACACAGCAGGAAGTCTCCTCCCCCATAGTTAATATATTTAAGGGTTCTGCTTCTTTTAACAGTAGAGTATTATCCCCAAAGAAGAACAAAATTGCAATCAAGAAAACAAATGTAACTAGAGAAAGAAAGCATCCTGTTAAGCAAAATGTGCCAGACACAAAAATCCGAATGTTCCCTCATGTGAAGACTCTAGATTACACACATACACATGTATGTAGAATAGACTGTGGGCAAAATGATGAGGAAAGCAAAAATTACGAGTAAAGTGTGTGATATTCATATTGTAATGAAAGCTACTGTTTTGTGCAGCAACTATGTACAAATACAAAAACAAACAACTAAATAAAATGCAGTGCCTTATAGAAGAAGGCCAAAGAGGGTGTGATCTTGAAGAAGATACTGAACTCAAGGCGCTTCCTTCCACTATCTCTGCTTCCTAGCCTTGTTAACAAATTTCCTCTGTCATACACTCTAACCTTTATTTCAGGGGCTCACATTCATGGAACTAAGCAACCATGCACTAAAAACTCTCAAAGCCTGAGCCAAGGTAAACCCATTCTTTGAATTGTTTTATCTCATACATTTTTTACAGAAACAGAAAACACATCAACACAAAACGATTTGCCAAATTCACCACCATTCTTAATCAATACATCCAACAAACTAGTTTACAGTGGGAATTGCATCAAGCTACTAACAGGTGTAGCTGATAGTTAATTGTGAAAACCCAAATGCTACCCTCTTATAATCAGGAGATCCTTTTTTTTTTCTGAGACAGGGTTTCTCTGTGTAGCCCTGGCTGTCCTGGAACTCGCTTTGTAGACCAGGCTGGCCCCGAACTCAGAAATCCGCCTGTCTCTGCTTTCTGAGTGCTGGGATTAAAGGAGTGCACCACCACACCCAGCTAGGAAATCCCATTTAAGGTAGAATTTCTTCTTTCAGACAGGGTTTCATGGAGGTCAGACTGGCCTCAAACTCCCTGTGCAGCCCAGAGTGACTTAGGCCTTCTCATCCTCCTGTCTCCACTTCCAAAGGGCTGGGATTAGTAGCATGTACCAGCATACCTGCTTTATATGGGCCCGGGGTGGGTGGGGGGAAGCAAGAGTCTTGTGAAAACTTAGGCAAGCTCTCAACCAGCTGAACTACATCTACAGCCCTTCTCTCACTAGTTCTGTTCATCTTCTTCACAGAGGTCTTCCGGGTTTAAATAGTTAAGAAAAAGCAGAAACCAAATCTGGTGTAGAGAGGAAAAGTATCTCTTTCTTTAAAATTCATGAACTTACATAGCAAAAATCTTAAGGAACTCACGAAAAACTTATCAGAGCAAATGAATGAGCAGAGCAACGCATGAAACGTGACCAAGATAGTACTTATAGGTCTGTATCCAAACAGTAAAGATTTTGAAATAAAAAACTATTATAATTTGCAGTATTATCAAAAGAGTAAAATACTTAGAAATATGTTTTACAAAATAAATGTAGTACTAATGCACTGAAAACTGTAAAGCAGCCTGCTGGGGGTGGTGCACGCCTTTAATCCCAGCACTCAGGAGGCAGAGCCAGGAGGATCACTGTGAGTTCAAGGGCAGCCTGGTCTACAGAGTGAGTTCCCATGACAGCCAGGGCTACACAGAGAAACCCTGTCCCAAAAAGATTTAAAAATAAAATTTAAGATTTTAAAAATTAAAAAAGGAGAGAAAGAAAATTGTAAACCAGTATTGAATGAAATTCAAGTACACCTAAAGAAATAAAAAGCCATTCCATGTCCATGGTTTGGAAGACATAATAGTAAAAACTGATCTACATTGCATAAAATATGTAGCCAAATCCCAGCAGGAATTTTGGCAGAAACTGCATGATTCATACAAGGAGCCCAGAATAGCCAGAGCATCTTGGAAAGAAGGATAAATTAGGATGGTTCACACTTCCCATGCTCAAGCCTTACTAACTAAAAATCAATTATCAGGAGGAGTCTGTGTTACTGACATGAAAAAAGTCATATGCATCAATGGAATAGAATTGAGAATTCAGAAATAAGCCTGCAGCTCTGTTATCCAAAGTTGGCATCAGTACCTAGTACTGATACAAAGTAAGAAAGAAAATACCCTTTCAACAAGTGCTGGGACAAATGGACATTCACAAGAAAAAAATTAGTTTAGACTACTATAATGCAATAATACATACAGAAATTAACTCAATTTTTTCTGAGCCTTAAAGGTTAAAACGATACAATTTTTGAAGAAAAGGTAAATGCCAATGTTTTTTTTACCTTATATTAGAGAAATGTTTCTTTGTTATGACACCAGCAACACACTAGCAAAAGTAGATACATTAACCTTTGTCAGAGGGAAACAGTTATGGACATCAAACAATATTAAGAAAATCAAGGCCATTAATCAAGCAGGTTTATACTACTAATCAGAAAGAACACTCTAAAATCATGAGGCAAAATAAATCCTTTCACCCTTTGTAAAAAGGGGGAAGAGAAAGAGAGAGAGAGAGAGAGAGAGAGAGAGAGAGAGAGAGAGAGAGAGACTGGAGAGAGGAAGGGAAAGGAAAGGAAAGGAAAGGAAAGGAAAGGAAAGGAAAGGAAAGGAAAGGAAAGGAAAGGAAAGGAAAGGAAAGGNGAAGGGAAAGGAAAGGAAAGGAAAGGAAAGGAAAGGAAAGGAAAGGAAAGGAAAGGAAAGGAAAGGAAAGGAAAGGAAAGGAAAAAGGAAAGGAAAGGAAAGGAAAAGAAAAGAAAAGAAAAGAAAAGAAAAGAAAAGAAAAGAAAAGAAAAGAAAAGAAAAGAAAAGAAAAGAAAAGAGGCACATACTTTTAATCCCAGCACTCTGGAGGCCAAGGTAGACAAGTCTCTGTAAATTATTTGAGGTCAGTCTGATCTACAGATCAAGTTCAGGCTGACTAGGGCTACAAAGTAAGACCCTACATAAAAGAGAGAGGGAAAAAAAATAAAAAAAATAAAAAATAAAAGAGAGAGGGAGAGTCAAGGGGAGGAAGGGAGGAAAGGAGGGAGGGAGGGAGGAAGGAAGGAAGGAAGGAAAGAAGGAAGGAAGGAAAAGATAACGTAGCTGAGCAGTAGTGGCACAAGCCTTTAATCCCAGCAATCAGGAGGCAGAAGCAGGCAAATCTGAGTTTGAGCCCACCCTAGTCTACAGATCAACTTCCAGGACCACCAGTGCTACACAGAGAAATCCTGTCTGAAAAGTCACCAACAAAAAAGATAACCCAATGAAAAGAAGAAAATAGTTGTAAGTTATAATGCAATAAGAATCTACTTAGCAGAATATATACATAGAACACAGTGCTCATTACAAAAATGCAAGTTGAAACCATAAGATGACAGTACCTTCCTTCTACCATTAGTCTTACACAGCTGTAGAAACAATTTGGTAGTTCCTCAAAAACTCAAACTGTCGCCATATACCCAAAAGAATGGAAAAATATGTACAACAAAAGTTGTCCACCAAACCTCATAGCATCCAAAACAAACAACAGAAGCTGTTGCAGTGGCAAATGCTACTAATCTCAGCATTTAGGATGGGGAGGCAAGAGAATCATTTCAAGGCTAGCTTCAACTACACAGAGAAGTCAAGGTGTGCTTGGGTTCCTGAGATCTTGTCTCAAAAAAAAAAAGTTCACAGCAGCGTTATTTCTAATACTACTTCCATAACAGAAACAACTTATGAATGAATTAAACAAAATATTTTTTTACCTATGGAATTGAGTATTCTAACATAAAAAGGAATGAAGTAATGGTATATGCACTATCTATCCATTTATCAATGTATGTATGTATGTATGTATCTATCTATCTATCTATCTCTGTCTATCTCCTGGATGGACATTGAAAATGTGTTGAATGAAAGAAATTAATCAGAAAAGAGAGCAAATATAATATGATTATGTGAAATGTGAGGAGCAGGTGAAACTATCAAGGTAAAAAGATTACTGCTTCCATTGGTCTAATGACAGGGAGCAAGGTGCTTGCATATATTATAATTATTTGGGGTGGGGGAAGTGTTTCTAATGTGTTCTACAACTACATCTGATAATGCTTGCACACGTTTGTAAATAGATAAAGAACCATCTAAAGGAACAAGTTTTTCTTAGTGCATGGGGATGCCCGTGTATGGGTGTGGATGCTGTGATCCATGTGTGGAGGTCACAGGATAGCTTTGTGGAGTCAGTTCTGCCTTTCACCTTTACATGGGTTCCAGAGATCAAAGTCGGTTCACCTGGCTTGCATGACAAGCCTTTTTACCTATTTACTTAATCACCAAGATGGCCCTAAATTCACATTTTACAACAGTGAACTGGAGCTGGAGCTGGAGCTTCATGCTTAAGATACTTCTCTACCTTGCAAAAGGCCAGGGATTCATTACTCAAACAGTGATCTTTATGGTATGCAAATTATGCCTCAAGTGGGGTCTTAAAAATATGTGGTGCTTTGAATAAAGATAAACTAGTAAAATCAGATTTTCTTAAAAATTAATTAAAACGGTGTTTGGTTAATAAATTTAATTATGATTGTAGTATGTTCTTAACATTTTTTCCTCGTTGAGCCATAATTGAATATTTCAAAACCAAATAGTATTCTGATTATTTTCTCTTTTAATATTGGCTTGCACTTTCTCCTTCATTCCCGCACGGATTTTCAAATTGCTACTCACAAAGGAAACAAGGAAACATTAAGGGGTTGAGAGATATTTTAGTGGTAAGGGGCTTGGTTATCACGTGCTGAGCCATGGATATGGTCATCACACCTATAAAACTTATTAAGCATCTTAATAATTACAGAAAAATTTCACCTTTTGTACATATTACAATTGTTTTGACTTAATATTCACTTGGTTTTTTCCTCCTCTTGTCGTCATTAATAAAGTTTGCTTTTCTTTCTTTTTAAAACAATTCTGTAGCTTGGTAGTGGTGCCACATGCCTTTAATCCCAGCAGTGGGAAGGCCACGCCTTTAATCCCAACACTGGAAAGGTGGAGGCAGACAGATTTCTGAGTTCAAGGGCAGCCTGGTCTACAGAGTGAGTTCCAGGACAGCCAGGGCTATACAGAGAAACCCTGTCTTGAAAAACAAAGAAAGAAAGAAAGAAACAAAAACCAATTCTGTGGCAGGCATGGTGTTGCACACCTTTATTCCCAGGACTTGGGAAGCAGAGACAGAGGGATCTCTGTCAGCCAGTCTGAGTCTACAAAGCAAGTCCAGGACAGCCACGGCTCTATTAACAGAGAATCCACGTCTCAAAAAACAAAACAAAACAAAAACAAATAAATAGACCGATTTGGGGTCAGGTCTCACTGTGCAGCCTGTGCTATTCTGGAACTCTTTGTCTACTAGACTTGTTACCAACTCAGAGATCTATCTGCTTCTGCTTCCTGAGTGGCAGGATTGAAGGTGTGTGACCCCATTGCCTTATCACTTGTCTATATTTCTAATTATTAAATAGGTGCTTAGAATAGATTCCTAATGCTTGAAACCTATATGAATTGAATACATAATTACATACATACATACATATTTACATGCACACATACACACACACACACACACACAGTTTTCTTTTTTAAGACAAGGGTTCTCGGCCTTGGCCATCCTAGAACTCATTATGTATACCAGGCTGGCCTCAAACTCCTATATCTGCAGTTCTCTGCCTCCAAAATGCTGGGATCAAAGGTGTATGCCACCACTGGGCAGCTGGATTAAATATTTTTAAAGGCTTTCCAAAATTGGTGGCAAGAAATACACTAGTACATATTTTCATTAGTTTTTCCTCCAACTTATTTTTTAATTCTACTAATCTTAATATTTCTTTTAGTAATGTATGAAAACTTTTATGTCATAAACAATCATGTATCTATATCTATCATCTATTATTTTTAGTTTAACTATTTGATTGCATAAAAATTTGTTTAGTACTTATTAACCATTTGTTTCATTTGTAATAGGTAAGAATTGCTTATTGCCATCTTATTAATTTGTATGATATGTGATCATAAATACCTTTTATGCGTGTTTCTGCCAGTGTATTTCCAATTTTATTATTTTCTTTGTTTATTGTTAATTAATCTACTTGTTTTTGAGACAGGCTATTACAGCTTAAGGGCCAGTTTCCACGTCACCAGTCTTCTGTTTTAGTTCTCAAGTGATGACATTACTAACGTTCATAATTATGACTAGTTTGTTTAAAAAATTAGATTTACAGACTGGGCGTGGTGGCGCACACCTTTAATTCCAGCACTCGGGAGGCAGAGGCAGGCGGATTTCTGAGTTCGAGGCCAGCCTGGTCTTCAGAGTGAGTTCCAGGATAGCCAGGGCTATACAGAGAAACCTTGTCTCGAAAATAAATAAATAAATAAATAATAAAAATTTAGATTTACTTTGTTGATAATGGTGGAGAGTTTAAATTCAATCTTCCCCATTTTCCATTGGATTTATTTTTCATTCGTGATAGCTAATCTTGGTTGCCAACCTAACTGCATCTAGGATCATCTAAAGCCACTGATGGGTACCATGGTGAGGGCTTTTCTTTATCAGCTTATTTGAAGCATGAAGGCCCACCCTAAATCAGGGTGGCCCCCTGTCTTAGTTAGGGTTTTACTGCTGTGAACAGACACCATGACCAAGGCAAGTCTTATAAAAACCAACATTTAATTGGGGCTGGCTTACAGGTTCAGAGGTTCAGTCCATTATCATCAAGGTGGGAACATGGCACTATCCAGGCAGGCATGGCACAGGCGGAGCTGAGAGTTCTATGTCTTCATCCAAGCGCTGCTATTGGAAGACTGACTTCCAGGTACCTAGGATGAGAGAATTAAGGCCACACCCACAGTGACACACCTACTCCAACCAGGTCACACCTCCAAATGGTGCCACTCCCTGGTCCAAGAATATACAAACCATCACATTCCACTCCCTGGCCCCCATAGACTTGTTCAAACACACAAGTCTATGGGGGGGCATACTTAAACATACCATAATGCAAAATGAATTTAGTCCAACTTTCAAAGTCCTTATAGTCTATAGCAGTCTCAACAATGTTAAAAGTCCAGAATTCAAGGTCTCTTCTGAGATTCTACATCTAATCACTTAAATGTAATCCCCAAAGAAAGACCGGAACCAGCTGGGCAAATTCCAAACTCTGCATCTCCATGGCTGATGTCAAAGCAGTCTTCAGATCTCCGCTCCTTTTTCATGTTTGTTGACTGCAACAAACTGCTTTCTCCTGGGCTGGTTCCGCTCCCTGTTAGCAGCTTTCCTCAGCACGTATCCCAGGACTCTGGAATCTTTAACATCGTTGAGTCTCCAAGGCAGTTTCAATGTTTCAGTGTCTGGGATTCCACTTGATCTTTTGGGCTCCTCCTAAGGGCTGGCATCACTTCTCCAGCTCTGCCCTCTGTAGTACTCTAAGCTCAGTTTGATCCACTCCACTACGGATTCTGTTCTTGGTGATCATCCATGGTACTGACATCTCCAATACACTGGGGTGTTCCACTCCAATTAGGTTTCACCAATATCCTCTCATAGGCTCTCTTCATGGTGCCAAGCCTCAAATCTTTTGCATGACCCCTTCAGTCCTGAGCCATCAACTTCAACTGAGGCTGCACCTTCACCAATGGCCTTCAAAGGCCTCTCACAGGGCCAAGCCTCAGCTGCTCTTCATAACCCCTTCATGTTTTCAAAACCAATACCACCTTAGTGACTCTTTCAAATTACCAAGTACAGCTGCAGCAGGAGGTACAACTTTGGTATCTCTGGAACGCAGCTTCTATATGCTTGCAGAAAACACTTCCCAGAAGATTTCACCTCAATGACGCTGGTCTCTTCTTAATCACTGCTAATTTCTTAGCTCCAGCTAACCAGCATCAATTGTCCAAGTAGTCCCTTCTATTATTCACTCTAAAGCCAGAGCCACATGGCTGAAACTTCAGAGTTCTGCTGCTTGCAGGAGCTGGAACATGGTCCCCTTGTTCTATTACATTATCACCAGCTTTCTGTTATCCAACTCCTTCGCTACCTAAGATTGGCTATTCTGGATCTTTCGCTGTAGATTGACCTTGAACACAGAGGTCAGCATGCCTGTCTCCTGAGATTAAAGGTGTGTATCACATGCCTGGATCTAATTTAGCTGGGTAGGATCTTGCCCCAAGGTCCTACTCCCTTAATCTTTTATCTCCTAGAACACAAGATTTTGCTCCGTTTCACTTCCCGGTACCCCTTTAACACTCGAACCATATATTTTATATTTTTTCTTTCTAAGCTTGCTATGCTTGTTCAAACTTCTCTTTGTGAGACTTAGCCAGAGAACAAAATCTCTGCTGGGCTTTTTTGAAACTTTGTCAATGCAATTAATGCAATTAATCCAAGTCTCTTCACCTTAGCCTCAGGCAGACTTTTCAGACAAGGGCAAAAATAGCCACATTCTTCGCCAAAATACCACAAAAATAGTCTTTATGCCACATACTGAAATTCTGCTCCTTTGAAATCTCTTGGGCCAGGTCAACACAGTTCAAATTACTCCCAGCAACAAAGTCTTCCATATTCCTACTAGGATGACCTATTAAGCCACAGTTAAAGCATTCCACTGCGTTCCAAATCCAAAGTCCCAAAATCNACATTCTTTCAAATAAAAGCATGGTCAGGCCTATCANAGCAATACCCCAGTCCCTGGTACCAACTTCTGTCTTAGGGTTTTACTGCTGTGAACAGACACCATGACCAAGGCAAGTCTTATAAAACACAACATTTAATTGGGGCTGGCTTACAGGTTCGGAGGTTCAGTCCATTATCATCAAGGTGGGAGCATGACACTATCCAGGGAGGTATGGCACAGGAAGAGCTGAGAGTTCTGTGTCTTCATCCAAGCACTGCTAGTGGAAGACTTACTTCCAGGTACCTATATATGATGTATAGCTCTACACACACACACACACACACACACACACACATATATATATATATCAGTTCTATTCCTTTAGATTACTCTAATACACTATTTTTCCTGACCTTGAAAAGGAATCCTCATCCTGAGATTTCTTGTGTAGTTAATCGTTCTTTTCTTTTTTATTTTTTTTATTTTTTTTATTTTTTTATTTTAATTTATTTATTACATGTAAGTACACTGTAGCTGTCTTCAGACACTCCAGAAGATGGTGTCAGATTTTGTTACAGATGGTTGTGAGCCACCATGTGGTTGCTGGGATTTGAACTCAGGACCTTTGGAAGAGCAATCGGTGCTCTTACCCACTAAGCCATCTCTCCAGCCCCTAATCGTTCTTTTCTATTAGCGTTTATTATTTAGAGATAGGGTCTCCTGTATTGTAGGCTAGCCTAGGGCTCCCTATCATCCAGCTTCTCCCTCATAAGTGATGACTTATAAATCTTTGTGTAGTACACCTGTGTCACTCTGCCTGGTACAGGTGGTCTGGTAGTTTGAACTCAGGGTTTCATGAATGCTAGGCAAAAACTCTACTGACTAAGCTACATTCCCAGCATTCTATTACCTCTAAAAAATTACTTGAGGGGCTGGGAAAAACAGTTCTCTGGCTGAAGTACTTGCCATATAGCATGAAGACCTGAGTTCAGATCCCCAGCACTCGCACTAAGTTTAAAGCACACTCATAGCCGTGTGTGTGTGTGTGTGTGTGTGTGTGTGTGTGTGTGTGTGCGTGTGTGTTAGTGTGTATTTCAGGGAATTGCTGGTTTAATGATAGACCATATAGCAAATGACGACAACATCAATAATGTGAAGAGCAATAGATGAAGACACTCATTGTTAGCTTTTGGACTCTACATGCATAAATGGAAGCATGCACTCCCACTACAAGCGTACATGAACATACGGAAAGATATGAAAAGAGAAGATAGGCTGCTTGGGAAAAGGATAATGAAAAGCCTTGTTTTAGTCAGTTAGTGTTCTGTTGCTGTGAAGAGATACCATGACCATGGCAACTTTTATAAAAGGAAGCATTTAGTTGGGGCTGGCTTAGAGTTTCCCAGGTTTCATCCATTATCCTCATGCCAAGGAGCATGGCAGCATGCAGGCAGACATGGTACCTGAGAATTCTACATCTGGGTCCAAAGGCAGCAGGAAGAGAGAAATAACTGAGAGTTTTACATTAAACAGGCATCAGGCATGCAGAGCCACTAGGCCTGGCTTGAGAAGAGGCCCTTGGTCCTGTGAAGGCTCTATGCCTCAGTATAGGGGAATGCCAGGATCAGGAATGGTATTGGGTGGGTTGGGGAGCAGGGAGAGTGGGGGAGGGGATAGGGGATTTTTGGAGGGGAAACTAGGAAAGGGGATAACATTTGAAATGTAAATAAAGAAAATACCTAATTAAAAAAAAAAGAAAGAAAAGAAAATCTCAAAGCCCATCTTCAAAGCCCATCTCTAGTCACATAGTTCTTCTAAGGTGGCCATACCTCCTAGTCCTTTCAAATAGAGCCACTACCTTAATGTTTAAATATAGGAGTCTTTGAGGCCCATTCTTATGTAAACTACCACAAGCTGTAATAGGAAGTGACAAGAGTGGGTAACAGGGTGTGGACTTGATCCAATGAGAATAAAGACATACATGAAGATGTCAGAACTGGAGCTGGAAAGATGACTCCAGAGGGGCACAATCATGAGAAGCAGATCTCAGCAGGCATGTATCAAAAGCCTATAAGTTCCAGTCTGATGGATCTAATACCCACTTCTGCCCTCTGTGTGTGCGCATACTCTTACTGCCTGTCACAAACATATATACACTCTCATGCAGACAGGAACACATAAAAAATAAAATATATTTATTTATTTTGTGAGTGTGTGGTGACACGTAGATGGTACGACTGTGCATATGTAGAAGTCAGAGGACAACTTGTCTGAGTCTGTCCTCCCTTTTTTTCAGGTGAGTTCTGGGAATCAACAACATTGTCAGGCTTGGGAGCAAGTGCCTCTACCAACTGAGCAATCTCCCTAGCTCTAAAAATCTAATTTTAAAAGGTATTATATGTATTTATTCTCTGAATCTATTTGTGTGTGGCTGTCTCTGTCTCCTTGTCTGTGTTCGCCATTCCTCCCTTCCTCCCCATTCCCTCCTCTCCTTCCTCCCTCCCCTCTCACTCTCTGTGTGTCTTTGTCAGTGAGCATGTACCTCCTGTGCCTATGTGGAGGTCAGAAAACAACTTGGAGTAAGTTTTTTCCTTTTATCTTAGGTTCTGGGGATCAAATTCAGGTCATCAGGCTTGGCTAAAAGCATCTTTATCTATTGACTAGTCTCACAGATCCAAATTAAATTAAAGAAAGAAAGAAAGAAAGAAAGAAAGAAAGAAAGAAAGAAAGAAAGAAAGAAAGAAAGAAAGAAAGAAAGAAACTGGGGCCAAAGAAGTGACTCAGTGGGATTAACTAATAAGTTTCATCCCTAGAAGCCATATCAAAAGTGGAAGGAAGAGAACTTACTCCACAAACTTCCTCTGAAATCCATATGTGTGCCATAACATTCATGTACCTACAGGCTCAAATCCTAGACACACATAATATTAAACTAATTAATTACAATTTTTTTACAAAAATGTCTTAATGAAAACAGTTCTTGTGTGTAATTAAGATATGCTTTATAAACAAAAAACAAAACAATAATTTAATATTTTTTGTGTATGACTACTTCTTTTTCAGTTGAATTTGTGTAAAATGATGGCTTGAAAAATAGCTAACCACTTCTGTCTGGCAATATTTATTAAATTGTTTATTTTTCCCCAGTTGCTACGTTATGCAGTCACTGTTATTCAATAATGTGTTAGACTAAGATCTATTTTTTTGTGTGTGTTCTTTTATATTGATCTGTGTCCTAGTTTTCTTTTTTGGTTGCTATGACAAAATACCTTGTCAAATGCAACATAAAGGAGAGTTGATTGGAGCTCACAACTTTAGGTTACACTTCATCATTGGAGGCACCTTAAGGCATCAGGAACTTGAAGGAGAATTATCACTGTGTGCTGGGGATGTAGCTCAGCTATGCATGTTTGTGCTCAGCTCACTTTCTCATCCTTTTCAGTTTTCTTTTTCTTTTTTTTTTCTTTTTATTTTTTTATTTTTTTTTTTTAAAGATTTTTTTTTTTTAAGATTTATTTATTTATTATATTTAAGTACACTGTAGCTGTCTTCAGACACTCCAGAAGAGGGAGTCAGATCTTGTTACGGATGGTTGTGAGCCACCATGTGGTTGCTGGGATTTGAACTCTGGACCTTCAGAAGAGCAGTCGGGTGCTTTTACCTACTGAGCCATCTCACCAGCCCTTTTTTTCTTTTTATACTCAACCCCAGGAACTAGAGCTGCCTACTTTTAAGCTGAGTCTTCCCACATCAATTAACAGTAATCAAGACAAATCCCCACAGACATGCTCCAAGAGCAACATGACCTAGGCAATTCCTCACTGAGCCTCCCGCCATTCTTAGGTGATTCCAGATTGTGGCAAGTTGACAATGAAAAGTGAGCAACACCACCTAGTCCCAATCCCATGGTGATTTCATTATTTTAGATTACATTACATTTTATCATCTGAGAAGACTCGATTTCACATATACCAGTGTTTTTGCTTTTCATTGGCTGTCATCTCCTTATGATTTGTACACGTCTCCTATAGTAAACGCTTGGTTCTCCAGCATTTAGAGTTATTAAGACAGGATCAGATCAAGAGGGCGCTGATGTCTCATCAATGAATTGATGTATTTGTGTGAATTCATAGGCAATGTGCTAGTAGGAGGTGAGGCCTTGTTGGAGGAAGTAGGTCACTGGGGTATACCTTTCAAAGGCATATCGTCTCGCTGGACACTCTTGGATCCTGTTTTAAGACTGGGTGACATATGTAGTTAAACTCTTTATTACCCTTCTACTGTAATGTTTCTACCTTGTCAAAGAGCTTAAAGCAGTGGAGTCAGCTAACTGTGGACTTAAACCTATTTAAACTTTGAAGCAAAATACAAGTGTTGGCAACTTCTTTTTCTTAAAGGAACTTCAGAAACATTTTGTCTTGTTTCCCTTCCCCATTATCTCTTTTGATTTTTTTTTTCAGACATGATCTCACTTTGAAGCCTGGCCAGCCTAGAACTCGGTATGTCAACCAGGTTTGCCTTGAACCCAAAGAGATTCAACTGCTTCAGCCTTCTGAATGCTGATATTATAATCAAGTACCACTGTGCCCAATTTATGAAGTACTGGGCATTAAACTTAGATTTTTGTGTGTATTTGACAAGCACTCTAGAAACTGAACTATACCCCCAGCCCCACAGTGATAGTTCTTTCTTTATAAAAGTTCTGTAAATCTTTTGTTGATTATAATTCATTTCATAATTTCAACGTCTTTTTAGAGTCCAGATCAGTAGTGCCTACTAGATGCCCTAGCCCAAGCTACATATTCACATGGTTTATTGGGGGTAGTTACAGGGGCCCTGTATCATACACATCTATTATCCCCTCTTTAGAAATAGGGAAATCAAACTCTAATCAACTCAATATTTGATCAATGTCACAAAACTAGCAAATATTATTAGCCTTTCTTCTATGTGGCCCACTATTTCTCCTTCTCTTTCTGTTCATCTCTGTCTCAATTTCCCTCTCCCTCACCCTCTGTTCAAGCCCAGGCTTAGACTTGTTCAAGCTCACTATATAGCTGGTGTGACAAGGTTAAACATCTGATACTCCTCCCTCTGTCTCCCAAGTGTTGAAATTGAAGGCATGTGCTACATGGTTCTCTTTCTTATTGAAAAGAGATGTTTTTTCCCTTCCCTACCCTTTCCACTTGTTTAATTTGATGCTATTATTATATTGGTTTAATTGGACCTTTTTTTTTTTTTTTTTGGTTTTTTGAGACAGGGTTTCTCCGTATTGCCCTGGCTGTCCTGGAACTCACTCTGTAGACCAAGCTGGCCTTGAACTCAGAAATCCGCCTGCCTCTGCCTCCTGAGTGCTGGGATTAAAGGCGTGCGCCACCACGCCTGGCTTAATTGGACTTTCAAAATACTATATACATGATAACCTTCAACCGGCTACTTACCTTGTTTGCCTCTCACTGAGCCAAAAAAGTTACATTTTTCACTCTTTGTCGAAAGGACTGAAAGAGAGTTTTGGAATAGTGAAGTGATTGTTACACAGTAATGAGAGATAAGGGATGGGCACCACGTACTTATGGTTGGAAAAACAAATCTATTGGTTGAAAAAAGGTTTTCAACTCGATGGTTGTGAGCCTCCATGTAGATGCTGGGAATGAACCTCAGTCCTCTTGAAGAGCAATCAGTGCTCTAAAGCACTGGCACAGATAGTTAAGAACTTGAGGCAGGGTCTCATGCAGCCCAGGTCAGCTTCAAACTCATCATATAGCCACAAATGACCTTCCACTCCTTAGGACCCGTGGTCTCTACCTCCCAAGTACTGGAATTATGGTCATTTGATACCATACTCATTTTAAAAGAATTAAACTTTTTAAAGTTATGAAACATCATAATTGTTATATTCATTCTTACTCAATATAGTTTGAAATTTCTTTTTTTCATTTTATTTTTTATTAGATATTTTCTTTATTTACATTTCAAATGCTATCCTGAAAGTTCCCTAAACCCTTCCCCTGCTTTGCTCCCTTACCCACCCACTCCCACTTCTTGGTCCTGGCGTTCCCCTGTAATGGGGCATATAAAGTTTGCTGGTGAAGTAATGTAGTAATTAGATACTATGGTGGAATGGAGGTGAAATCACTATAAATGGACCCAATACCCATATCTGACTTCTGTGGGTGCTACAAACTCATGATATACATACATACATGCAGGCCACCCACACACACACACACACACACACACACACACACACAAAATGAATAACTAGTTTTTCAAAAGATTTGTCTTTGTTGTGATTAAAAATACACTATTCCTAATAGTGAAAGAATATTTTAAAATTAGAAATGGCTCTTTGTGCTAAGCAAGGTTGTTCAGTGTGTTAAGGGCACTTACCACTAAGCCCAGGGAGCTGCATTTGATCCCTTGGACCCACCACAGTAGAAGGAGAGGAGTGACACCTGTAAGGTGTCCCCTGATCTACGTATGCTGGCCATGGCATAAGCATGCATGTGTGTGGCACATACACATAATAAATAAATGAATGTTTAAAAATACAACGCTATGGAAAGAGAAAGAAGTGGCTTGTTAAAAGAAATCACATATGTAGTTGGGCATAGTGACACACACCTGTCATCTCAACACGTGGGAGTTAAGACAACCAAATGTTCAAAGTCATCATCAGCTACAGGAAGCCTTTGTGTTACATGACTATTATCTACTCAAATAACCTGTTGGAAATATTTTTGTGTTTCTGTGTGGTTTTGTTGCTAAGCATCAAGCCTGGAGCCTTATGCTTGCTACCTGTGTGTGTTACTCAGCTAGACACACAGCCTTGGTGCCATTTGACTATGTTAGAGTTTCATCCTTCATTTCTCTTATCAACTCTGTTGTATGTGCTTTCTTTTTGTTTTGTGAGACAAAGTCATACTGTAGCTTGAGTCAGCCTCTCTCAACCTTTGTAGTTCTGGAGTTATAGGTATGAACCACCAAGCCCACCTATATGCATTTAAGCCCCATTAAAATTATTTAAGCGCACACTGTATGAGTATTATAGACAATGTTCCCTGTTGATGCACATATTTTCAAGATAAGGTCTCATAGATTGTCTTAAAACTTACTTTGTAGGGCCAGGCGTGGTGGTGCACGCCTTTAATCCCAGCACTTGGGAGGCAGAGGTAGGCAGATTTCTGAGTTCGAGGCCAGCCTGGTCTACAGAGTGAGTTCCAGGACAGCCAGGGCTACACAGAGAAACCCTGTATCAAAAATCAAAAAGAAGAAGAAGAAGAAGAAGAAGAAGAAGAAGAAGAAGAAGAAGAAGAAGAAGAAGAAGAAGAAGAAGAAGAAGAAGAAGAAGAAGAAGAAGAAGAAGAAGAAGAAGAAGAAGAAGAAGAAGAAGAAGAAAACTTGCTCTGTACCTGAAATTGCCTTTGAACTTTTCATCTTCTTGCTTACACCTACCCAGTGATGAGATTACAGGTGTATACCACCATGCCTAGGTAATATACTTCTTTTTTTTCTGTTTTTCTTTTTTTTAATTATTGTTGTTGTTTGGCATGGGCTGTCTGTCTGTTGGTAGGACATGTGTATTGAAGTCACCCACTATTATTGTGTTAGGTTAATCTGTGACTTTATTTCATTTTTTTATTTTTTATTAGATATTTTCTTTATTTCCATTTCTTTAAAAAAAACTTATTTATTTTATGTATATGAGTACAGTGTTGCTTTCTTCAGACACACCAGAAGAGGACATCAGATCCCATTATAGATGGTTGTGAGCCACCATGTGGTTGCTGGGGATTGAACTCAGGACCTCTGGAAGAGCAGCCAGGGTTCTTAGCCACTGAGCCATCTCCAGCCCTTTGTTTACATTTCAAATGTTATCCTCTTTCCTAGTTTTCCCTCTGAAAACCCACTACTGCTTCCCGCCTCCCCATGCTTCCGAACCCACCCAATCATGCTTCCTGGTCCTGGCAGTCCTCTATACTGGGGCATTGAGCCTTCAAAGGACCAAGGGCCTCTCCTACCATTAATGACCAACGATGCCATCCTCTGCTACAGTATGAGCCATGAGTCCCACCATGTGTTTTCTTTCATTGATGGTTTAGTCCCAGGGAGCTCTGGAGGTTAGTTCATATTGTTCCTCCTATGGGGCTGCAAACCCCTTCAGCTCCTTGGGTACTTTCTCTAGCTCCTTCATTGGGGACCCTGTTCTCTTTCCAGTGGATGACTGTGAACATCCACTTCTGTATTTGTCAGGCACTGGCAGAGCCTCTCAGGAGACAGCTATATCAGGCTCCTGTCAGCAAGCTCTTGTTGGCATCCACAATAGTGTCTGGTTTTAGTGGTTGTTTATGGGATGGATGCCGAGGTGGGACAGTCTCTGGATGGTCATTCCTTCAGTCTCTGCACCACACTTTGTCTCTTGTAATTCCTTCCATGGGTATTTTGTTCCCCCTTCTAAGAAATACCAAAGTTTCCACACTTTGGTCTATCTACTTCTTCGGTTTCATGTGTTTTGTGAATTGTATCTTGGGTATTCTGAGCTTCTGGGCTAATATCAACTTACCAGTGAGTGCATATCATGTGTGTTCTTTTATGATTTGGTTACCTCACTCAGGATGATATCCTCCAGGTCTATCCATTTGTCTAAGAATTTCATAAATTCATTGTTTTTTTTTTAATAGCTGAGTAGTACTCCATTGTGTAAATGTACCACATTTTCTGTATCCATTCATCTGTTGAGGGACATCTGGGTTCTTACTAGCTTCTGGCTATTATAAATAAAGTTGCGGTGAACATAGTGGTACATATGTCCTTATTATAAGTTGGAACATCTTCTGTGTATATGCCCAGGAGTGGTATTGCTGGGTCCTCAGGTCCAATTCTCTGAGGAACCACGAAACTGATTTCCACAGTGGTTGTATTAGCTTGCAATTCCACCAGCAGTGGAGGAGTGTTCCTCTTCCACCACATTCTTTCCAACATCTTCTGTCACCTGAGTTTTTGATCTTAGCCATTCTGACTGGTGTGAGGTAGAATCTAAGGGTTGTATTGATTGGCATTTCCTTAATGACTAAGGATGTTGAACATTTTCTTAGATGCTTCTCAGCCATTCACAATTCCTCAGTTGAGAATTCTTTGTATACCTCTGTACCCACCCCCCTTTTTTTTTTTTTTTTTTT
>NC_034613.1:94270575-94272240 GCF_900095145.1 Mus pahari
CATGAGCATGGGAGATCTTTCCATCTTCTGCGATCTTCCATTTCTTTCTTCAGAGACTCGAAGTTCTTACCAGATACAGATCTTTCACTTCCTTAGTTAGAATCACACCAAGGTATNTTATGTTATTTGTGACTATTGTGAAGGGTGTTGTTTCCCTAATTTCTTTCTCAGCCTGATTATCCTTTGTGTAAAGAAAGGCCACTGATTTGTTTGAGTTAATTTTATATCCAACAACTTCACTGAAGTTGTTTAACAGGTTTAGGTGTTCTCTGGTGGAATTTTTGAAGTCACTGATGTATACTATCATATCATCTGCAAATGGTAATGTTTTGACTTCTTCCTTTTCATTTTGAATCTCTTTGATGTCTTTTTTTTTTGTCTAATTGCTCTGGCTAGGACTTCATGTACTATATTGAAAAGGTAGGGAGAGAGAGTGGGTGGCCTTGTCCTTGATTTTAGTGGGATTACTTCAAGTTTCTCTCCATTTAGTTAAATATTAGCTACTGGTTTGCTGTATATTGCTTTTCTTATGCTTAGGTATATTTCTCTTTTGTGGAGTAGTTTGAGGATTATTGGTATAACCATCTTCTCTGAAGGTCTGATAGAACACTGCACTAAAACCACCTGGTCCTGGGCTTTTTTAATCGGTTGGGAAACTATTAATGACTGCTTCTATTTCTTTAGGGTATATGGACTGTTTACATCATTAATCTGATCCTGATTTAACTTTGGTACCTGGTATCTATCTAGAAAATTGTCCATTTTATCCAGGTTTTCCAGTTTAGTTGAGTATAGCCTTTTGTAGTAGGCTCTGATGATGTTTTGGATTTCCTCAGGTTCTGTCGTTATGTCTCCTTTTTCATTTCTGATTTTGTTAATTAGGATACTGTCCCTGTGCCCTCTAGCTAGTCTGGCTAAGGGTTTATCTATCTCATTGATTTTCTCAAAGAACCAGCTCCTGGTTTGGTTGATTCTTTGAATAGTTCTTTTTGTATGCACTTGGTTGAGTTTGATTATTTCCTGCCATCTACTCCTCTTGGGTGAGTTTGCTTCCTTTTGTTCTAGAGCTTTTAGGTGTGCTATCAGGCTGCTAGTGTATTCTCTCTCTAGTTTCTTTTTGGAGGCACTCAGAGCTTTGTGTTTTACTCTGACCACTGCTTTCATTGTATTTTATTCAATATTAGAATGGCTACTCCAGCTTGTTTCTTGGGACCATTTGCTTGGAAAATTTTTTTTCTAGCCTTTTACTCTGAGGTGATGCCTGTCTTTGTCCCTGAAGTGGGTTTCCTGTATGTAGCCAAATGTTGGGTCCTGTTTATATAGCCAGTCTGTTAGTCTATGTCTTTTTCTTGGGGAATAGAGTACATTGATATTAAGAGATATTAAGGAAAAGTAATCATTGCTTCCTGTTATTTTTGTTGTTAGAGTTGGGATTCTGTTCATATGGCTATCTTCTTTTAGGTTTGTTGAAAGATTACTTTCTTCCTTTTCCTAGGGCATAGTTTCTCTCGTTGTGTTGGAGTTTTCCCTTTATTATCCTTTGAAGAACTGGATTCCTGGAAAGATATTGTGTAAATTTGGTTTTGTCATGGAATACTTTGGTTTCTCCATCTATGGTAATTGAGAGTTTTGCTGGGTATAGTAGCCTGGGCTGGCATTTGTGTT
>NC_034613.1:94272735-94275900 GCF_900095145.1 Mus pahari
TTTAAAAAGCTCCCTCATAGGATCTTCAGCTCACAAATTTGGCTGGATAGACAGGATAATGAGTTCCTGGGATCCACCTGTTACTACCCACATCTCTCCCTGATGAGCATCACCACACCCGGATTTCTATATGGGTACTGAAGATCAAACAAAGGTTTTCATGCTTGAGCAACATTCTAGCTACTGAGCCATCTCCCCTTGTTAACTACAGTTAGAAACAAAACCAGTCCTTGTAAAATCATATTCATGTATAAAGAATTGTCAATTTTGATTTTACTTAATTGATGTTACAGTATTCTGCTTTTAACCCAATAAATAAAAGGAGACTTTTTGCCAGGCAGTGGTGGCGCACATCTTTAATCCCAGTACTTGGGAGGCAGAGGCAGGCTGATTTCTGAGTTTGAGACCAGCCTGGTCTACAGAGTGAGTTCTAGGACAGCCAGGGCTACACAGACAAACCCTGTCTTGAAAAGCCAAAAAAAAGAAAAAGGAAAAGGAAACTTTTTTTTTAAGTTTTAGGGAAATTGCTAGGTTCACTATATATCTATACACACACACATATAGTCAATCTCTGTATACGTTGTATGCCAATAATTGAAATCTTAAAAAACACAGGTTAATCCTAAGGTAGAATTTTAATATTCAAAATATTATGGAATTCAGCATCTTGTGGAATTAAATATTCTCAATATACTAAATCATTAAAAAAAAATCTCCCAGTGTATTCCAAGGAATTCTGGTTAATCATTCGGTATATGCCACCATCCATCCGTTTCTTGGCTATCTGATTTATAAATATTGTACCTTAGTTAACTTTAAAATTCATCAAAGTTCACATTACTCATTTAGTTCAATTTCGATTGAGACATAGTCTCATACTATATCTCATCTCAGACTGATCTGCAATGCACCATATCCAGGTAGGCCTTAAACTTAGCAATCCTCCTGCCTCAGCTTCAGAAGTGCTAGGATTAGAGGTGTAGAACCACCCAACTCAGCTTGTTTTGAACTTTTAAACACTGTAATAGAAGTGAACTCACTTGCTCTACAAATGCCTCTTCTTAAAAAATGTATTACATACTAAAATTGCCCTAAGAATGTCTGATGTGCATTTCTTACCTGACTGAGCCTGCTTTCCACTTGAGCTAACATCAAAGTGCATTTTTATGGCTGTCCTTTGAAATTCTGATGAGCTCACTCACTACTAGTTCTACTTCTCTCAAAACAGCTCTTTCTCAGCATGATAGAATAATAATATGAGGCAGAAAAAGCATTGTTCTAATCTTGGTTCTTTCATTGACTGACTCTAGGGGGGAAATCACACAATTGTTTAAAGCTTTTAGAAAAATTCTATACAATGGATAGACTTGCCCTACATGTAAAAATTCTACCACTATAATCTCTTTACTTCTATATCATAATTTCTTCAATTTCAATTCTCAATTCCTATTCAGTAAAGATGCAAGTATTATGGCTCGCATTTTCTTCATGATGCAAGGATTCATCTAACCCTCATTCCTTTTGGCTCTCAGTTCTTCTAGATACTATATTTTTCTCCTTTTTAAAGTTGTTTTGTGGAGGCTCTGGTTCTTTGAGGACAAAATGAACTTTGCCTTAAAATCAGTTTTTCACTGAGCAGTCTCCTGGTCTTGCTCTCACATGCAGGCACCTGTATCTCAACAGTCTTTCTTTTAAGTCTACCTGGATTCAAAAAACACATGGATTCCTCAGAGTTTAGCTTCTGAGATATGGCTAGCTCTCCAGTGGTCCTGGAGAAGTCACATGTGGCCTCCCAGATAGATAGGGTTTGCAACCTTAGGCAGTGCTTACCTCTTGTGTCTTCCTTTGGCTTCACCCCTATCCCTTCTTTGCAGAGAGTTAATTGAGATATCTCCCATTCCATCTGAACAATCCTCGGAGACCTGGCACCCACCCTTAGGGAACAATTTTAGGATAAGATATTACCACCATGCAGTTCAGCATGGTCTTAATCTCAATCCTAAATTTTAGTTAAAAGGGCACTGTCTCCCTTGGGTGCCTTTCTGCAATTGCTTCATTCTTGAAATGTTTGCTTACTTATTTCTTGCCAAACCGTTCTTATTCCCATTTTCTTATACAAAACCATTTTCTTCGGTGCTGGGTATTGCATGCAGAGGCTTACATGTTAGCAAGCACTGTACCATGGAGCTGTATCCACAGATCAAAACATTCCTTTTCTTGTATTTGTCCTCACAAAATTGTGTAGTTTCTATTTCTATTTCTTAATGTGAACTATATTGATACAGGAATATCTGCTTCTCAGAATAATTTAATATTAACTGTGCAATCAAGTACTACTACTGGGAAAAAAGCTATGTAATTCACCAACTTCCCTTCTGTTTTTGCTGCATGGGGGAAAAACTTTTTGACACTTTACCATAAGTTTTTTTTTTTTTAAGATTTATTTATTTTATTTATGTGAGTACACTGCTGCTGTCTTCAGATATACCAGAAGAGGGGGATGGATTCCATTATGGATGGTTGTGAGCCACCATGTGGTTGCTGGGAATTGAACTCAGGTCCATCTGGTAGAGCAGTCAGTGCTCTTAACCACTGAGCCATCTCTCCAGCCCTTACCATAAGTTTTTATGTTACTATACTGTTTTGTTCATTGTTCAGTATCACTAAATGGTTTTTAGTATATGTGCTGCCGAAGCGAGCACGACTAAATGGTTTTTGTATGTTTTTACTTCTCTCTTTTTGGCTCAGATTATTTAGCCTGCATTACTAAAGTGTGACTATTTTCAAGGTAATAGTTTCTATTTGTTTCTCATCTCTAAATATTATGTTGGTTTTAGCTATCGTCTTGATTTAAGGAAATCCAACTTATATTTGTAGTCCTAAAAGTGTTTCTCAATTAGTTCTAGATTACTCTTTTGTTTGGATTTACTTGCATTATTTTTATTTTGTTTATGTTTGTGTGCCGTCATATATGTATTTACACATGTGCACAGTCTCCTGCAGGCCTGAGATTCTGGATGCCACTAGAGCTGGAGTTAAAGGAAGCTATGACCTGCTAGATGTGGGTACCAGGAACCAAACTCAGGTCCTATGCAAGTGAAGTAGGCACTCTTAACTCCTTTATTTACATTTCAAATGCTATCCCAAAAGTTCCCTATACCCTCC
>NC_034613.1:94280167-94287698 GCF_900095145.1 Mus pahari
CTGGGTGGGACAGTTTCTGGATGGTCCATCCTTTTGTCTCAGCTCCAAACTTTGTCTCTGTAACTGCTTCCATGGGAGAACACAGTATTTTTAATGTCCTTTACATCTCTGATATTCTAAAGAGATCTGGATCGTAGAACGTCTCTTGGGAAGAATGGAAACAAAAGCCTACCTTAGTAACATGTATTTGTAAGCATAGCCTTTGGAGCTGAAAGCAGCAGGATCAGGAATTTATTTCATCTTCTACTACAAAGAGTTAAGGGCTAGCCTGGTCTATATGAGATCTTGTCTTAAGAAAAGAAATTAAAAAAATGAAACAACGTATAGGTATTTTTAAGGATCCCTTTTTTCTCTGTGGGGGAGGGTAGATATGGACCATTCTCAGGGCCTTGAATATATTAGGTAGGTGCATTGCTAGCTTACTTTATCTCTCTTTTAAAATACTTTTAAAAATTATATACATTGCTATTTTGCCTGCATGCATGTCGATGTGAGGGTATCTGATCCCTGGAATGGGAGTTACAGACAGTTGTGAGCATCTGTGTAGTTGCTGAGAATTGAACCCAGACCAAGCTTCAGTTTGTCTCTTAACATAAAAACGAATTGGTAGTTCAGTAAGAAAAGAACGTCAAAGCTATATATATTCTTACAAGTGTTGCTTTGTTAAGCTTAGTTGTTCATTTTATTTTTGAAATATTGGGGTTTTTTTTTGTTTTTTGGTTTGTTTGTTTGTTTGTTTTTTTGAGGCACAGTTTCACAATCTGGAACCCACTACGTAGCCCAGTCTGGCCAGGAACTTGCGTTCCTTCTGCTTTGACTTCCCAAGAGCTAGGATTACAGTCATGATACATCACACCTGGCTGACTGCTTTTAATTTAATTTTTATTTTACTTCCTTTTTGCTTAGTATTTTTTCCTACATTTCCTCTAGATGGTGCTCCATAATAAAAAATCATTTTGTAATCGAAAAGCTATCAAAAAACATGTTTAGCCAAAAGATACACCCAATGAATTCCAAAATCTGTAGTGTATTTTATCTATATCATAATTTATGATTCTAGGAATATGAAACATAATTATATTTACTACATTTTACAAGGTTATTTAATATAGCACAAACCACCATCTGTATGGACTACTACCATCTGTTACTACCACTGTATACCAATTTCATTTCTCATGTCTGTGTTATGACATCCAGCCATTAATTGGTGTTAGAATGCAGTACCCCATTGATCTGCTAAGTGCCGTGTTTCACTCATGGACTAAAGCTTTTAAGATCATGGAACATTCTAATGTAGGAAAAGGCCGTTATCTTTATGGAGATGGTCACTGGTTAGTCAACCAGGCTTCAGCAGATGGCCTCATATCCATTAATATATGAGCAGCTCAAATTAGACTGGGTGGTAAGGGTAGGGAGATAGAAGATGGATCTGGGAGGAGTTAAGGGAATGACTGAAGGTGAATCTAATCAAAATACATTATACACATGTATGAAATGCTTAAAGTATAAAAATATACTTTAGAATAAATAACTCCACAGAAAACTATGGGACACCTAGTGTTATATTTCATTTATAGTTCCACAAAAGCATCATGAGCCATAAAGATAAAATATTTTATCTATATTATATAGTTTATTATTATAATACTTTATTAAACCAAAATATTTAAACTTCCATTTAAATACTGGATATATTCTATATTGATTTGACTTTTATTAAAGGTAGAAAACAAAATTCAATCAATTGTAATAATTTTACTGTGGCTTTTAAACTCTTTGTTATGGTTTGTATCTTAAATGTCTCCCACCCAACTCCTCCAGTCTCTTGTGTTGAAGGCTTGGCCTCCAGCTTGGAAGTGGTGTAACCTTTTGAATATAGGTCCCAGTAATAGAAAGGTAGACTAGTGGAGGCATGTTCTTGTAAGAGATACTGAACTCAGAAGTGAACAGATTTATTTCACCGTGCTCTCATTACAGGCCCAAATTGACCAGGCCAAGAAACTGTGGACTAAAATCCTTAAAACTGAATAGAAAATAAACCTTTTCTCTCTCTGATTTCTCTTGGGTATTTAGTACAGCAAAGGAAAGTAGACTGTCATATTCTTCATTCATCACTATCCCATTTTATAGTCTTCCCAAGGAACAGACTAAATCTACAAATCTAATATCCATCATAGGTCCACTTCTTAACCTATTTCTGAAGTGCAATGGTAATAATTCCTTGGAATCTCAACAGTTTATACTTTCAAATTAAACATCAATTTAAAAGACACGGCATGCTATCTCTGGATACCATGGTGTTTCAGGAGGCTGGTGTGTGTGTGTGCGTGTATGTGTGTATGTGTGTGTGAGTTTTGTGCAAGTGCATTGGATAGAGATTTGTGGTACTAGAGATCAAACCTAGGGGGTCCCATATGCTAGCCATATGTTCTGCAGCTGAGTACATCCGTAGGCCTACAATTTTTTGTTTTGAGTTTGGATTCTATCCTATCAGATCTTGAAGTTAGTTGCCATTTTAAAATAATTACTCACCCATTAAATATTTAAATGCAGCCAAATTGGTTATTTTATTTTCTCTTTGCACCAGCTGCTATTGCTGAGAATTTTTAAAGTAATTAATTTTTTAAAACCACAGGAGCTCATGTATCTCATGGTTGGCATGGAACTTCAATATGCAGCCAGTGACAACCATGAATTCCTAATCTTGCATCACTTCCCAAGTGCTATGCCTAACAGTGTACACTACTATGCCTGACATATATATATATATATATATATATATATATATATATATATATATATATATAGTTTCGTGAATCTTAATCTAGCTCTTAATTAACTGTGTTGTTGAGAATGGCCTTGAACTTCCCCAGTGATGGGATTACAGGCATATAGCAACCTGCCCATCTTATTCAGTGCTAGGGATTGAATTTAGAGCTTCTTGCATGAATCCACCTATACTAGTTAAACCATTTCACCAGCTTCTTTAAATTCTTTTGGATTTTATTTATCCAACACAGAGATGATATTTTATTTTATTTTATTTTATTTCTTTTTTGCTGTTTCATTTTTGGTTTTCTGAGATAGGATTTCTTTGTATAGCCCTAGCTGTTCTGGAACTCTCTCCCGATAATCTGCTGGCCTAGAATTCAAAGAGCCAACTACCTCTGCCTCCCAAGTGCAGGGATTAAGGCATGTGTCACCACTCTGACAAGAAATGGTGTTTTCAAAATCATTTTTTAGATGCACAATAGGATTCATATTTCATCAACAACAGCATTTTTCTTAGTTTACACTTAGATAATAAGGTTTTAATAAAATTTTTTCAAGAATATTTATTCTTTCTTTATTAGTAAAATGTCAACATTCCCTTTAACATTGAAATAAAGCAAAAAAAAAAACCTCTGGAAAAGTAATTAATAATCAATAGCCTGGATATTCCTGGAGATTCAAATGAGATCTTCAAATCCTACACAGATACTTGTCAAATATTCAGCATTTGCCAGGAATGATAGGGCAGCACCCCTGTGTAAGCTTTGCACTCTGGGAGCTGAGAGGAGTCCAAGGTCAACCTAGGCTACAGAATAAATTCTGGGCAAGTCAAAGCTATACAGAGAGACATTGTCTCAGTAAATTGAACAGCAACAGTAGCAGTAGACATACTCTGAAGCTGAACAGCTGTAATAGCTTTTTAGACAGGCTTATTTTACTACCCTTTGCTCTACTTCAATTTCAGATTGAAAAGTCCAAATCAAACTGATTCTAATCCCCTCCACCACCACCACCCCCCCCGTCTGATTTTGCTTGTTTTAGTTTTCTCTAGACAGGGTTTCTCTGTGTAGCCCCAGATGTCCTGCAACTCACTCTGTAGACCAGGCTGGCCTTGAACTCAGAAATCCGCCTGCCTCTGCCTCCCAAGTGCTGGGGTTAAAGGTGTATGCTACCACTGCCTGCAGTTCTTTCATTTTTTAATTTAAAAATTGTTTCATAACTTCGTATGTGATTACTGCACTTAGAGCATTTCATCTTCCAACTCCTCCTGTATCTTTCCCTCACTCAAATTCATTAACTCTTCTTCAATTATTGTTCTTCTGTAAACACACACACACACACACACTAAAACTTGTTGAGTCAATGAAGTGTTGTTTGAGTGTTTATATGTTTAGACCTGACCATGTGGGATTGGATAAATTATCATAGGACTCGTCCCTAGAGAAGACTTAATCTCCTTCTCCCAGTAGCTCTTAGTCAAGGGATGATTTCTTCCGTGCAATTAAAATTTTGTATTGTTATTGTGCTGGTCATATTTAGGTGACTATATTGTTGGTATTTCATAGGTGTATCTTCCCTGTGATGTGTAGAAGACACTGTCTCATAGCAGCTATCCTGAACCTCTGGCTTTTACAGTTTCTCAGCCCCTTCTTCTATGATGTTCCCTGAGCCTTACATATAAGGACTCTGTGCAGTTCTGTCAGTTGGGAAGCGCTACCCCATGGTCACTTGATCTCTGAATTTTGACCAGTTTTAGATTTCTGTAGTGATCTGTAATGGGGATTTTGTTAGTCATTGGATATTAGTGGCAGCTTTGTCACCCTGTGACATTCATATATATATTTATATATGTGTCATATATATGACACATATATTCATATATATAAATATATATGAATATATATATATATATGAATAGACAAAGTAATACATTTCCTTATTGGTATGTTCTTTTCTTTTTAAAAAAAGATTTATTTTATTTATTATACGTAAGTACACTGTAGCTGTCTTCAGACACCAGAAGACAGAATCAGGCCTTGTTACAGATGGTTGTGAGCCACCATGTGGTTGCTGGGATTTGAACTCAGGACCTCTGGAAGAGCAGTCAGTGCTCTTAACTGCTGAGCCATCACTCCAGCCCCTTATGGCATTTTCATATTTCCTTAGTGTAACTTCCTCTTTCTTCTGTCTCCACCTGTATTGCCCCCTCTCCCACTTAGAGCCTGTTAGTTCATCTCTTTTCCCCCTTTAAAATGCTTCTTCTCCCCATTCTACCTCCATGGCCTCTTATTGCTTGCCTAGTTTCTGAAATTATTACAGTTATGTAATTAACATCTGAAACTGGGAGCTAGGATCCACTGATAAGTGAGATCATGCAACATTTGTTTTTCTGGAACTGGGTTATTCCACTCAGTGTAATTAATATTTACTAGTCCCATCCATTTACCTGAAAATTTCATGAATTTCATTTTCCTTTATAACTGAGCACAAGTCCAATGTGTTCTATTTTCATTTTCTATTCATCAGTTGAAGGACCTTTATATTGATTTCATTTCCTAGCTATTGTGAATAAAACAGCATTAAACATAGTTAAGCAAGTAGCTATGGAGTAGAATGTCATGTCCTTTGGGAATATGCTGAGGAGTGGTATAGCTGGATCATATGGTAAAGCTATATTTATCTTTTTCAGAATTCTCCACACTGATTTCCTAGTGGCCTCACCCATTTGCAATCTCAACAGTAAATGAGGAGTCTGTTTTCCCCTAATCCAGCATTTGTTGTCCACTGTTCTCTTGCTCTTAGCTGTTCCGAGTGGGGTAAGATAAAATGTCAAAGTCGTTTTAGTATGCACTTTTCTAGTTGCTAAGGATGTTGATCACATTAAAAGATATTTGTTAGCCATTTTTATTTCTTCTTTAGAGAACTCTCTGTTCAGATCCATAGCCCATTTTTCCTTGAATTGTTTGTTTTCAAAGTTTTTGTATATCCTGAATATTAATCCTCTATCAGATATATAGCTGGCTAGGATTCTATCCCACTTGGTGGGCTTCTTCTTCACTAACTTGATTGTTTATTTTGCTATACAGAAGATTTATGGTTTTATGAATTCCCATTTGTAAGTTGCTGGCCTTAATTACTGAGCCAGTGGAGTCCTATTTATAAAATCTCTTCCTGTTCCTATACCTTGTAGAGTATGTACTGTGTTTTCTTCTAGCCATTTCAGCATTTTAGCTTTTATATTCCGGTCTCTGAACCATTTAAAAGTTTATTTTTGTGCAATGAGCTAGATACCAGTCTAATTTCATTCTTCTATAGGTACACATCCAGTTTTCTTATGATCTTTTGTTGAAGATGTTGTCTTTCCTCCTGTATGTATATTTGGCATCTTTGCCAAATATCAGATAGCTGTAATTTTTCACATTCATGTCTGAGGCTTCTATTTTTACACACACACACACACACACACACACACACACACACACCCCAAACACCCCCACACATCTGGTTTCATGCAAGTAACAATATATCCTGAAATCGAGTATGGTACACACTCCAGCATTAAACAATTGGTAGAACTGTTTGGTAAGGATAAGAAGATGTGGGCTTGTGGAAGGAGGTATGTTAAAAGGTCCATGCTATTCCTTTCCAAGATGTTTATGGCCATATGTTTCATCACAACAGTGGAAAGCTAGCTAAATCAACTCAATAGCCCATGAAACCTTCTCGAAAATAGGCCATATACTCACTCTCACACACACACACACACACACACACACACACACAAATATTAGCAATTTCAGAAAGCTGAAGTATCTCTGTGTAACTTGTCTAGCCACAATGCAGTAAAGCTTAAAGTCGGCAGCAAATTAAGTCTCTAAAAAGTATTCAAACTCTTGGAGATTAAACAACATATTACTGAATGAGTAATGAGCCAAAAATATCTTAGAACTAAATGAAAATTGAAATACAATACAGTAAAACCTGTGGGAATATTAAAAGTTACCTTAAGAGGGAAATTTTTAGCTCTAAGCATCCACATTTGAGACTCAGAAAGAGTACAAATAAATGACTATTATAATAATCCAACACAAGAGTTTGAAAAACAAGATCAGACCAGACCCAAATCCAGTAGATGGCAATAAGTAATAAAGTAAAAGCAGAAACTGATGTAATAGAAACAAAGAAAGTAATACAGAGAATCAACAAATCTAAGAACTGGTGCTTTGAGAAGATAAGAGCTATAGACTCAGTTAGCAGTAGCAGCAACAACAAAATAAACAACAACAACAAACTCAAATTAATAAAATCAGGGATGAATAGAGGAGCATTACAATAATCACTGAAGAAATTCTGAGTAAGAGAATTACTTAAAAACCTGCACTCTGCTAAGTTAGTAAAAATAAATGAACAAACTTTTCGATTCATCTGAAATACCAAAATTAAACCAAGAAGACAACATAAACAGACACATAACAAATGAAGAGATTGGGAAAAAACTAGTACAAATCCTTTTAACTAAAAAGAGCCTAGGTTTCTTTGATGGGAAGAAATACAGAGGAGACTCTTTTTTTTTTTTTTTTTTTGATTTATTTACTTATTTATTTATGTAAGCACACTGTAGCTGTCTTCATACACTCCAGAAAGGGGAGTCAGATCTTGTTCAGGGTGGTTGTGAGCCACCATGTGGTTGCTGGGATTTGAACTCAGGACCTTTGGCAGAACAGTCGGGTGCTCTTACCCGCTGAGCCATCTCACC
>NC_034613.1:94287748-94293210 GCF_900095145.1 Mus pahari
ATGCCATAGGTAAAATAGGTGATTTATTGTGAGATGGTTTGCCAATATAAACTTTTCTTTTAACCGAAATTTGGTTTAGTCCATTCTTTTATTTAATAAATATACCCCCTGAGCTCGTGTCTCTAGCTGCATATGTAGCAGAAGATGGCCTAATCGGCCATCATTGGGAAGAGAGGCCCCTTGGTCTTGCAATCTTTATATGCCCCATACAGGGGAACGCCAGGGCCAAGAAGTGGGAGTGGGTGGGTAGGGGAGCAGGGGAGGGGAGGGTATAGGGAACTTTCGGGATATCATTTGAAATGTAAGTGAAGAAAATACCTAATAAAAAATTGGAAGTGAAAAAAATGTTAAAATAAAAAAAGAGAGAGAAAAAAGAGATGGTCATAGTAGTAGCATTGAGCAAGAGAAGGGTGCCCAATTATTGATGTTTTAAACATAATATCCTTTTACTTGTAATCTAACTAATTTTAAAAATGCCATTCTTACAGAATGCAATGTCTTAACTTTTTCAGAATTTTAAGGGAAAAGCTATAAATAAATATGTAGGGAAATGCAGCAAAGGAGGATGGGAAATGTATTGGTGTCAGAACAAAGTTTCTCTACAGATTTTCCAAGAAGTTAAACTGTGGTCTAAGTAAGGGGTCTGTTTCAATTTCTTTTTATTTTGCAAAACACAATATATTTTTATATTAGCTTAATGCTTTCAAAGGCAGTTCATCAATTACCACTTGTTTCCCATGTATTTCTTGGTGATCACATACCTAGCCTAGACCCATATTCTCTGCAAAATTCTGATCATTCTACAGTTGTTTAGAATATAATTGCTTCAATTGCATTCCCGGAGACTTTTTAATTTTTCAGTTGTTTTTAAGGTACAAAACAAACATTAACTTCTTAATCATTTTTAAATGTTACTCTGTGTATAGGTGTTTTTGTCGGCATGAGTGTATTTGCACCATGTCTATGCTTGGTTCCCAAAGAAACCAAAAGAAGGCATCAGATTGCCTGGGACTGGAGTTACAGATGGTTGTGACTGCCCATATGGATGCTGGGAACTGATCCCAGGTGTTTTGGTAGAGCAATCAGTGCTCTTAATCTCTGAGACATCTCTCCAGGCCTCTTTCTTAATCATTTTAAAGTGTAGGAGTATTAACAATATTCCCATTATTGTGAAACTATCCTCTAACTCTTTTAGGTTTTAAAAAAATTGAATCCCTTTAAAAAAATTCACAACTCCCATTAATCCTTCCATTTAGGTGGTGGAAATTATCAGTCTGAATTAGTTCCTATGAATTTGCCTACTTTAAATATCCCATAAAGATGGAATGATACACGATCTGCCTTTCTGAGACTCTTATTTCATTTATAGTACTCTCAAGCTTCATCCATTTTAAAGGAGTTCCTTTCTTTTAAATATGAGGAATGTTTCATTGGATGCATATATCATGTTGTATTCATCGTTTCATGGGCATGTGAATGGATTCCCTCCTTTTTTGGTTACTGTGAATAGTGTACACATATACACATGCTAATTATAGAAGTAGTCATAAATTTAAAAAGGACTCAGAGGGATGTGGGAGAAGAGGATAGTGAGAAAACATGTGAATTACGGTACTTACATAAAATTTCATGGACTTATATGAAGTCACATTTTTTTTAAAAAAATTCTGTCCTCAACTATTTGGAAAATTTATCCAAGTGTCAATTGCTAGATCATATGGTAGTTATATTGCTAATTTCTTGAGATGAATTCTTTGATTCATTGAGGTTGGTCTTTTTTTTTTTTTTGGTTTTTCGAGACAGGGTTTCTCTGTGTAGCCTTGGCTGTCCTGGAACTCACTCTATAGACCAGGCTGGCCTCGAACTCAGAAATCCGCCTGCCTCTGCCTCCCGAGTGCTGGGATTAAAGGCGTGTGCCACGAGGTTGGTCTTATCTGTGTGG
This sequence comes from Mus pahari, assembly GCF_900095145.1. NCBI lineage: Eukaryota > Metazoa > Chordata > Mammalia > Rodentia > Muridae > Mus > Mus pahari. The sequence continues at coordinate 94,289,691 of NC_034613.1, forward strand.
TCACCTGCTTCTTCCCCTGTATCCCTGGGATGCCAATGCACATTCCACAGTAATTTAATTTTGGAACAAACTAGTAATTGCTACAGTAACTGTACTGTTTTCTAATCCTACTTACAATGGATTTTAAAATCCATTTTTCTACACCCTTACCAAATTCGCTTATTGTCCTGGTTGAATTTTGTCACCCTCACACAAACCTGGACATATTTGGGGAGAAAAGCCTCAATGGAGAAAGAATATGCCTCCATTAGATCTGTGAGGTATTTTCTAAATTACTGGCTGATGTGTTAGTGCCCAGCTCACTGCTGAAGGATGCTAACTCTTGGTCAGTGGCCCTGGGTTTTATAAGAAACTAGGCTGTCTTCAGACATACTAGAAGAGGGCATTGGGCTGGAGAGATGGCTCCATAGTTAAGAATACTGACTGCTCTTCCAGAGGTTCTGAGTTCAATTCCCAGCAACCACATGGTGGCTTACAATCTCCTGTAATGGGATCTGATGCAGTTTTCTGCTGTGTCTGAAGACAGCAAAAGTGTACTCATATACATAAAATAAATAAATCTTTAAAATATCCTAGGCTGAATGAGCCTTAACAAGCAAGCTAGTATTCCTCCGTGGCTTCTGCTTCAGTTCCCATCCTGAGTTCGTGTTTTTATTTCTTTCAGCGATGGAATGTGATCCAGAATATACTCTTCTATTTCTGAAATCTCTGTAAAACAGTACAATGGAAAAATGAAAACTAAAGGCATAATTGAGGAAATCCAACATCCCACAAAAGGGAATTCTAGAAAGGTAATATATAGAAAATCAATAGCAGGATGGGTTGAATAGTTCATGGTAACTAAATCAGTCTGAATGACAGCTTTCAGGCCATTTACAACTATAAAATACTATAGTTTGAATATGATTTAACTAAGTAACCCCCAAGAGACAGAGTGAAGACTCCTATGCAGGATGGTGCTATTCAGAGGTAATTCCAAGAAAGTTGTGTTTTGGATCACTGGGGACATGAGGTCGTGCTATTATGACCTCTTGAGTTCCTGTAGGAGAAATGCTATAAAATGAGTAAACTTAGACCCATCCACTGTATGTTTTTTTTTCTTTACTTGTGTGAGATGTGCAATATGCACTTCTGCCTTTGTCATCCGTCATTTGCTATGACATTCTCAGCAAAATCCAGCGAAAATGTCAGGCCCTTTAATGTTGAAAATTGTAAGCTAAACAAACTATTTATAAAGTTAGTTACCTCTCAAGTATTCTGTTGTAATGCAAAGCTGACTAACAGATGCTTCCAGTGGATTTGAGTTTGGGGGTATTTACACGTTGTTTTGTTTTGTCTGCCCTCCAACTTGTTATATAATCAAGGCTTGCTTTCAATTCCTGATCATCCAGCCTCTATCTTCCAAGTACTGGGATTACAGCAATGAGCTACCATGCCCAGTAATTTAATATTTAGCTAATATGTCCCCTCAATCTCAAAAAATATTTGTTTAGACATTTGCAATTTAATAGGGCATGAAATACCTTTTCAGTTGTCATGAATATCCAGTACATTATATGACACTTCATATTCATAACGCCCACTCAATGCCAGTAATATCCCAGATATTGTGACGAGGAAAAAAAAAACACTATCCTAACCTTCCAAACAGTTTTTGAGTTCTACAGTGCATCTTTCCATTTTCACCAAAGAAACATGACTGATTTCTGGGTCTGCTCTTTCAGAAAAGAGTTAAGGTGTTGCTAGCAAAAGAAAAGGAGTATGGCTATCAAGATGTTGTCATCTATATTGGACACCAATTGGTTATTGAGTCTTGAGCTCTTGTTTTAAAGATCACATAAAATTTCTCCATGTCTTCTCAGGTAAATATGGCACTTTTTTTTTCTGTTTTGCAAACATCCTTTATTGAAGAATTGATCCACTTTATATTTCATATCCTTTTGTCAAATATATATATATATATATATATGTATGTTTTTCGAGACAGGGTTTCTCTGTATAGCCCTGGATGTCCTGGAACTCACTTTGTAGCCCAGGCTGGCCTCGAACTCAGAAATCCACCTGCCTCTGCCTCCTGAGTGCTGGGATTAAAGGGGTGCACCACCACGCCCAGCCCCTATTATTATTATTATTATTATTATTATTATTATTATTATTATTACTTATTTCCTTTACATCCTGCTCAGTGCCACTCTTGTCATCACCCCCTCTCACAATTCATCCCCATCCCTCCTCCCCTTCTCCTCTGAGCTGCTGGGCCCACTCCCCCCGGGTATCCCTGGCACTTCAAGTCTCAATCAGATACATCTTTCAAACATCATTTTTCAATGTTTTCTTTTGATGCTAGACAGAAAAAAACTATGCATTCAAAATTTCAACTAGATTCATTGTGTGTTGCTGGCTGGTGTATGAGTCACAGTTATTATGTAAATACATATCCCATTTGGCTTCCTCTCATCTGAGAAACAATATGCCTTATATACACACACATTTTTGGTATATGTAAATCTAATTTTCTGTAAAATAAGAGAAGTAAACAACTAGATATAAGCCTAATGAGGCTAATGCAAATTTAATTTTCTGAACCTGTGTGTTTATTTCTCCAACTATTTTTTCCCCCCTCAGGAAGATCTTTGAGCTCAGGATCCTTTCCTTTGGATCTGTGAAGGTTGCAAATTGTTTTTTGTGTTTTTGAAAACAAAGACTTTATTCGTTAATCCCCAATTTGCTTGATGAAATTATGTACCTAATGTTGCAAAGTGTATACAAGTATACGAATAATTTTTTCTTTCTCATGAACAAGTTATTATTTCCTCAAAATGATATTTACAAATAGAACTTCTTTAATTCAAACAAGTAATCAGGTTTTATGAATCCCTTGGCTAGATGAAAGCCTAATCATATATTTATCAGGGACTTTAAGTTTGTAGAATACTAAAACTAGAATATAGCTTAAAGGTAATCTAGTGCATTCTCTCATTTGCATATGGAAAAAGTCGAGAAAGGCTAATTAAATTAAATTAAAGCACCAAGTATTGACAGAAATCACCTGTTTCAGTGTTTAAAATAACCATGCTTTTTAAAAACTTAATTTCAATGTGTGTGTGTGCATGCCTGTGTGTGTGTGTATGTGTGTGTATGTACATGCATATATATGTATATGGGCATATATGTAGGGATTAAAGGCATGCGCCACCACGCCCGACTGGTCTTCCTTCTTCTTTTCCATCCTTTTACCCTGAGTTAGTTTCTGACTTTTTTCCTGAGGTAGGTTTACTGTAAGCAGCAAAAAGTTGGGTCCTGTTTGTGTAGCCAGTCTATTAGTCTGTCTTTTTAATGGGGAATTGAGTCCACTGATATTAAGGAAAAGTAATCATTGCTTCCTATTATTTTTGTTGTTAGAGTGGGATCCTGTTCTTACAGTTGTCTTCTTTTAGGTTTGTTGAAGTAATACTTTCTTGCTTTTTCTAGGGCGCAATTTCTGTCCTTGTGTTGGCGTTTTCCCTTTATTATCCTTTGA
>NC_034613.1:94295830-94297571 GCF_900095145.1 Mus pahari
AGCCACCATGTGGTTGCTGGGATTTGAACTCCGGACCTTCGGAAGAGCAGTCGGGTGCTCTTACCCACTGAGCCATCTCACCAGCCCCTCCAGTGAGTTTCTTTATGACTAGTATAGATAACAAACTGAACTCCAAGGTTAAAGAATAAAAAAGTAATCTTAAAGTCTGATAGGAAGGAATGGGAGCTTTGAGAGGATGGTAAAGGGGAGAGTTCAGGAGAGGACTATAATCAAAACACATAGTATGAAATTCTCAAAGTATTAATAAAAATATTTGTAAAGGGTTGGAAAGATGGCTCAGTGGTTAAGAGCACTGACTGTTTTGTCAAAGGTCCTTAGTTCAATTCCCAGCAACCACATGGTAGCTCACAACCATCTGTAAAGGGATCTGTTGCCCTCTTCTGGCGTCTGGAAAGAGATACAAGGTACTCATATGAATAAGATAAATTTTTCAAAAAATATTTTAAAAGCCTTGGAATTTTTTAATGTGTCTTCATATGATTATTGTTGTTCATTATAATTTGATGAATCCTGTTATTGGTTTGCATATGTTAAAGTAGCTTTGTGTGGCAGGGATAATTCTCACATGGCCTTAATTATATAATCTTATTGAACTATCATATTTTACATGGATGTTTTCCAGAGAAATTGCCACATAATTTTTTTCTTTAAAAAATATTTTAAATTTTATTCCTTGGAAAATTTTGACGTACATTCTATATAATGTATTTTGATCTACTCATTCCTTCATTACCTTCTCTTAATGCCCTCTTCTTCACTACAGACTCCTTCCCAACACTCCCCTCACCTAGTTTTGTGTCTTCTTTCCTCATGGACTACTAAGTATAATTAGGATTGCTCGAGTGACCTTGACAACACACCAGTGAGTATAACACAGAAGGAAAATGACCGTTCTTCCTGCAGCAGCCATTAACACAATTGCTCCTCAGTTAGGGATGATGTGCCCTCACACCCTCCCATGTCCATGGTGGAAGCTGAAAAGTTTGCTTTTGTACAAGTTTTGTCTAGATAACTATGACTGCTATTGCTTCATGAGTACAATAGTCATATTATGTCCAGAAGATGGCATTTCACAGCACTTCTTTCCACCCTTTACCTTTTATATTCTTCCATTTCTCACTACTGAAATGTTCCCTGAGTCATGGGATGGCATGTGATATAGATATTTCATCTGGGGCTAAACACCCAGTATGCACTTATTCCTAGAAATTCGATCAGTTAATTATGAGTCTCCACATTTTTCAATTTTTTATTAGATATTTTCTTCATTTACATTTCAAATGCTATCCAAAAAGTCCCCTATACCCTCCCCCCACCCTGCTCCCCTAACCACCCACTCCCATTTCTTGGTCCTGGCGTTCCCCTGTATGGGGCATATAAAGTTTGCAAGACCAAGGAGTCTCTCTCCCAATGATGGCGGACTAGGCCATCTTTTGCTATATATGTAGCTAGAGACACGAGCTCTGGGGGTACTGATTAGTTCATATTGTTGTTCCACCTACAGGGTTGCAGACCCCTTTTGCTCCTTGGGTAATTTCTCTAGGTCCTCCATTGGGGGCCCTGTGTTCCATCCATTCCTGTGTTCCAGCCATTCTGACTGGTGTAAGGTGGAATCTCAGGATTGTTTCGATTTGCATTTCCCTGATGATTAAGGATGTTGAAGATTTTCTCAAGTGCTGTGGGCATCCACTTCTGTAGTTGCCAGGCACTGGCATAGCCT
>NC_034613.1:94298011-94303332 GCF_900095145.1 Mus pahari
TTCATTGTTTTTAATAGCTGAGTAGTACTCCATTGTGTAAATGTACCACATTTTCTGTATCCATTCCTCTGTTGAGGGACATCTGGGTTCTTTCCACTTCTGACTATTATAAATAGGGCTGCTATGAACATAGCATGTGTCCTTATTACAAGTTGGAACATCTTCTTGGTATATGCCCAGAAGAGGTATTGCTGGATCTTCTGGTAGTACTATGTCCAGTTTTCTGAGTAAACGCCAGACTGTTTTCCAGAGTGGTTCTACAAGCTTGCAATCCCACTAGCAATGGAGGAGTTTTGCTCTTTCTCCACATCCTCGTCAGCATCTGCTGTCACCTGAATTTTTGATCCTAGCCATTCTGACTGGTGTGAGGTGGAATCTCAGGATTGTTTTGATTTGCATTTCCCTGATGATTAAGGATGTTGAACATTTTCTCAAGTGCTTCTCAGCTCTTTGGTATTCCTCAGTTGAGAATTCTTTGTATAGGTCCGTAGCCAATTTTTTAATGTGATTATTTGAATTTCTGGAGTTCAGCTTCTTGAGCTCTTTTTATATATTGGATATTAGTCCCCTATCAGATTTAGGATTGGTAAAAATTCTTTCCCAATCTGTTGGTGGCCTTTTTGTCTTATTGACAGTATCATTTGTCCTACAAATCTTTGCAATTTTATGAAGTCCCATTTGTCAATTCTTGATCTTACAGCACAGGCCATTGCTGTTCTCGTTAGGAAGTTTTCCCCTGTGTCCATATCTTCGAGGCTTTTCCCCACTTTCCCCTCTATAAATTTCAGTGTCTCTGGTTTTATGTGGATTCTTTGATCCACTTAAACTTGAGCTTTGTACAAGTAGATAAGAATGGACCAATTCGTATCCTTCTACATGATAAATGCCAGTTGTGCCAGTACCATTTGGGGGGGCGGGTCGATACTGGGTTTCTCTGTATAGCCCTGGCTGTCCTGGAACTCACTTTGTAGACCAGGCTGGCCTCGAACTCAGAAATCTGCCTGCCTCTGTCTCCCAAGTGCTGGGATTAAAGGCATCTGCCACCACCACAAGCCATATGCTTTTAACAAGATTTGTAATACAAAGTCTAAATTCCTTCCTTTAGATAGGACTCAAATTCAACCAGAATGCAGTTGGTCACCCATACAGCAGTCATGGCTCTGTTGCAGCAAAAAGTACATATTGTTTGACTGGTGTGTATTGTGGCATCTGAGCACACCACTGAAGAAACCTATTGATGGCCCCCACCACTACCTCCAGCAGTTGGCAAAATACCTTGTGGTACTATGAAAGCCTGTCAGCAGAGAACCACCACTGAACCAGCCCAGTATCATCTTGATTTCTCTAAGACTGGAAGTTACTGTGTGGTATGATCTATCAACAGTGGTTTCTGAGAGTGGTGACAATAACTCGGATTGCTTTGGGGGGCCTCTGATACTCTCATGAATAACAAATTAAAGGAGGGTATCCCATGCCTAGAACTAGGATTTTTATTTAATAGAATAAGGATTACTAGAGCAGTATTATACACACACACACACAGGCTATCTCCACTCAAACATTTGTTTTTCATTTTTAAATTATGGGTATATAGTTGCTCTATTTAAGCTTTCTTTTTTTTTTTAAAGATTTATTTATTTATTATATGTAAGTACACCGTAGCTGTCTTGAGACACTCCAGAAGAGGGCGTCAGATCTTGTTACGGATGGTTATGAGCCACCATGTGGTTGCTGGGATTTGAACTCTGGACCTTCAGAAGAGCAGTCGGGTGCTCTTACCCACTGAGCCATCTCACCAGCCCAAGCTTTCTTTTTTTATTATTTTGGTTTTTTTCGAGACAGGGTTTCTCTGTGTAGCCCTGGCTGTCCTGGAACTCACTTTGTAGACCAGGGTGGCCTCGAACTCAGAAATCTGCCTGCCTCTGCCTCCCGGGTGCTGGGATTAAAGGCGTGCGCCACCACGCCCGGCTCTATTTAAGCTTTCTATTTTGTCCTAAATTTTAGCGGCTATATTTTCTTTTGTTTAGCTTTAGAATTTTGTGTTTTTTATAGAATGTTTTATGATAATGATTTTGTTCGTAGTTTATATTTATTTTGCTAATTTTTGGAGAACAACATACTTTAGTACATTGACATCATTTTTATCCCATACTGTTCTCCCTCCATCTCATCCCCTGTCACACCTTATCGATTTTATGGTATCTTCTTTTCAAAGTATTTTATACACACACATACACAGACACGCACACACACACATGCACACACACACACACACACACACACACACGCACACATACATACACACAGCCTGCTGAGTCCATTTAGTGTTGCTGTATTGCCAGTATTCATTCCTGAACCTGATGATTTTGATGCAAATATCAGAATTATATAATATATGTAAAAGCATTACATTGTTTATCTTTCAATGATAAGAACTATTTTAACATATTAAGGTATGTATTCTTGGTGTGACACCAAGAAATTAGTAGCCTCTTGCCATCACCAAATGACCACTGTCAAACTTTCAACCTTATAATACTTTTAATATTTGTGCATGTGATTTGGCATGCAAATAAAGTCCATCTATTGGCATTTGTTAAATATTTCTCCTCTCTCTTTTAATGGGATGATTTCTGGCCAATTTTCCTTTTTCATATTATATTTTATAGTATATTTATTGAAGATCCAAGTCATTTGCTTCATAGAATTTCCTAGTATCTGGATTTGGATAATTGTATGTGTCTTCTGCCCTCTTCTTTTCCAATACATAGGTAGAGCCAAAGCCTTTTGAATCAGATTCAGGTTTGATTTTTATTCATTCATTCATTCATTCATTCATTCATTCATTCATTCATTCATTCATGTATTTTTGTATGTGTGCTCCTGTGCATGTGTCATTCTCACACGAGGAGGCCAGAATATATCTTTCTAAAATTGTCTCCACTCTGCTTCCTCCATGTGGGTTCCAGAAATAAAACAGGTGCTCAGATTTGGCAGCAAGTGCCTTCACCTGCTGAATCATCTCACCAAACAATCAAGCTTTTGTTTTCTGTTTGGGGGGATAGATAAGAATACTTCAAGTATTCTACAATTTTGTTTTCGAGACAGGGTCTCTATATATAGTCCTGGCTATCCTGGTATTCACTCTATAGACAAGGCTAACTATCCTGCGATCCACTCTGTAGACCAGGCTAACTATCCTGCGATTCACTCTGTAGACCAGGCTAACTCAAACTCACAGAGATCCTCCTATCTCTGCCTCCTGAGTTTAGGAACTAAATTGCCACACCAGCTGGAGCTGCATTCTTACAATAGAGACGTACATTTTATTTCTGGCTATCTTATGTTAAAATGGCTATAGCCATCCAGAAATTATTACTAAAAATTTGTGATATTCCAGTTCCCAACATTTTATTAAGGAGGGACAGCATACCAAATTGTATTTATCTCTTATCATTTTCCAAAATTGGTTTGTATACTAGCAGTTTCCAATTTTGATCATTTGTACCCTTTTAACTTTTACTATGATCCACTTGGTTGACATCTTTTGATTTCTGATAGTTATTATATTTATGGATGCTGAAATTTTCCTCTCAGACATAAGGAGTTTGTTCAACTTGGCTATGTCCTTTTGTAATAATCCCTCATAGTGTAATTATAGCTTCCTTATATTTGTTATGACAAGTTATTATAGGCTCATATTGTGCATTTCCTGCCCTGCTAGACCTTGATTTTCAAATAAGTGTCTTGTTTTAGAGAAAGTGTCTTTTTTCAAGACCATAATGCTCCTTGTGTCTGTGTTGGTCACTATTCTTAGGTATTTTCAGTGGACAAGACTGTGAATCATTTTCAAAGTTCATACTGATACTTAAAATTCAAATCCCAGACTACAAGTTTTAAATTAACCTCTCTGATCTTGTGTATATATCTGCTTCTCCAGTGTTGAAAACTATAATTCTTGGTTATAAGCAATGATAGAAATAAAGAAATATTTATTTGCACTTATGGGTCTATAGATTGACAGTTAATTTCTATATTTTAAGAGAAATTTGTCTCTTGTTGATGTGTAGAATCAGGTATATATATATTATAAATATTAAACTTTTCTTGATATTATAGGCTGAATTTTGTCTTTTTTTCCTTCTTATGGAACATTTGTCACACAGAATTTTAAATATATATTTAAGTTTATAAATTACTGTTCCCAGGCTGAAGAGATGGCTCTGCGGTTAAGAGCAATGACTGCTCTTCCAAAAGTCCTGAGTTCAAATCCCAGCAACCATATGTAGTTCACAACCATCTATAATGAGATCGGATGCCCTCTTCTGGTGTGTCTGAAAACAACTACAGTGTACTTACATATAATAAATACAAAGAAAGAAAGGAAGGAAGGAAGGAAGGAAGGAAGGAAGGAAGGAAAGAAGAAAGAAAGAAGGAAAGAAAGGAAGAAAAGATAATTTCAAAGTGCATGTGAAAATGTTTGAAAAAATACATAGAGAAACCCTGTCTCCAAAAACCCACAAAAAAATAAAAATAAAAAAAATAAAAAATGAATTACCGTTCCCTTCCTAACTCTGGATTACAAATCATAATTAGAAAATTTGTCCTTTTTTGGTTTATATTTGTTTATTTTTTATTGGATATCTTCTTTATTTACATTTGTCACCATTCCCAAATCACAATGTAATTTACCTATATATCTATCTTGTGTAGATATATGGTTGCATTTAAGTATATGATACATGGGGAATTTATCTCAATTAATGTTTAATAAAGCTTTATCTATAACATATGATTTTCCAGTGATTCATTTGTCACTTATTAAGTGGCCTGTCTAGGTATGGTGGTTCACATCTGTAATTCCAGCATTGAGAAAATTGATTTAAATTCATCCTCAGTTAAAAACAATTTTAAGGCTAGATGAGGTTATGTAAGACCCCAAGGAAAGAAAAGTCTATGTTCTGCATATTAAATTAATCACCTCATGAATCAGAAGCTGACTATGCCCCCGGCCTTACCACCATAGTTCATTCCTAGAGAAATTTCCAGAACCCTATTACCTTTATTTTGGGTAGATGGCCAGACTCTATTTTATCCCCACAGGCAGAAAGAATGAGCTTACTACTGGAGGACCCAGCAATACCTTTTCTGGGCATATACCCAGAGGATCTTCCAACTGGTAATAAGGACACATGCTCCACTATGTTCATAGCAGCCTTATTTATAAAAGCCAGAAGCTGGAAAGAACCCAGATGTCCCTCAATAGAGGAATGGATACAGAAACTGTGGTACATTTACACAATGGAGTACTACTCAGCTAT
>NC_034613.1:94303872-94326170 GCF_900095145.1 Mus pahari
GTAGCAGAAGATGGCCTAGTCAGCCATCATTGGGAAGAGAGGCCCCTTGGTCTTGCAAACTTTATATGACCTAGCACAGGGGAAGGCCAGGGCCAAGTAGTGGGGGTGGGTGGGTAGGGGAGCAGGGGTGGGGGTGACGTATAGGAAACTTTCAGGATAGCATTAGAAATGTAAATAAAGAAAATAATAATAATAAAAAATTTTTAAAAAGATTTATATTTTGGTTAACCCTCATTCCTGTACCATCACCTACCCTATACCCCTATACCTCCTCTGTTTAACTCTTTTCATCCCTAGTATATAGACCTCATTTCTAATTTTATAAGATGTTAATTTTTACTTTTTAATTTTAAAAACTTTGGATAGTCCCTTTCTGTTTTTTTCAATGACTAGTCATTCAAAAATGTATTTTTTGATTGCCATGTTTTGTATGATTTTTCTTGCTATTGACTTCTGGTTATATCTCTTTATGACATGATAAACTATTCTACTTATTTTGTATTTGTTAACAATCACTTTATGGGATGTTAAGATGAATTCATATTCTTCAGTTGTTGCTAATTCCATTTCATTTATAATGCAGGTTAGAGCCTCAGTCTCTTGATGATTTTGGTCTGGATGCATTATTTATTGCTTAGATTTTGATATTGAAATCACTCGCTATTTTTGTATTTTGTCTTGTCTATTTTTCTAATAGCATTGGTTTTTAAGAAATTGGGTGTTTCAATGTTGATTGCATAAATATTTAATATTACTTTATTTGAGGCTATTGTTCCCATTATTAATACATTATGACTTTATCTTGTTCAGCTAATTTTGCTCTGAAGGACAGTTTGTTCAGATAGAATAATGACTATCCCTACCTACTAGTTTTCAGCTTCCACTTGTTTCACCTTCTACTTGTTTTCCATCTTTTGATGTCCAGTCTGTGTTTGTTTGTTAATTAGTTCTGACTTGGGCAGACAGACAGCTGGATGTAATATTTTTTATCCACTAAACTAGTTTGTATCTTTCAATCAGAAACTTGAGACCATTTCCCATATTAGTTTTCTTCAAAGGTGTTTGCCAATTCCTGAAATTTTGATGGCTGTTTTCCTGATAGGCTAAATCACCTTTTTTTCTTTCTTTTCCCCTCATGCATATTTGCAGCTTGCTGCCTTGCTGAGTTGAAAATGATTCTTTCCTAGTTCTCTTTGTTTTCTTCCTTTCGTGAATTGATTAACACTGAGAGATTTTGTTTTAATTATGTTGGCTAGAGGTTTTTAATGATCCTAGTTTTCTGTGTCCATTTGTTTTCCTAGGTTTGCGGAATTTGCCACTGCAATATCATTGTGTAGATATTCTTTGCTTCAGTGAGAAACTCAGCTCTTTCTACTCTGTGGTTCTCAGCTTTAGCCTGTTGTGCACATCAAAGAGTTAATGAAAGCTGTGCTCATACTTGATTTTTTTCTTCATTACTATTGAAATAAAGCATATCCTTGACCTTGTCTCCAATCTCTATTTTCAGGTCTGTTGGGGATACATTCCACTATTGTTTGATTGAAATATCCATTTCCAACATTTCTATTCATTTGCTTCTTTTTTTCTCTCCACCAAAAATAAATATTTATAGAACTGTAAATCAAAATGAAACATTTTTCTGTATGTATAAAAACAAAAGGAAGCAAACAAATACAAAATCTGCATATTGATTTGTTCTAACAGACAATGAATACAATTATATTAAGACTACATATTTTCTCTTCCATTCTATGGTCAGAGGTTATAATAATCGCTTCAGTTATAAAGACCTCAGCTTAAACAGTCTAGGCTGCTACCAAAAATGTGCACACACTGGCTAATCCTTAGCCATTTGAAAATTCACACAGAGTATGTATTGAATTTGACTTCTAATGGCTCCACTCTGTATTTTATCATTTTAGTGGCCTGGGTTTGATTGGATACTTTACAAATGGGGCTGCCTGATTGTGTCAAAAAAGAAAAAAAAAAAAAAAAAAAAAAAAAAAAAAAAATCAGAAGAGAAAGAAGTGACATCCTGTATGGATAATGTAATGGTTTGAATATCCTTGGCCCAGGCACTATTAGGTCAGGCCTTATTGAAGTAGGTGTGTCACTGTGGTCTTGGGCTTTAAGATCCTAGTACTAACTCCCTGGAAGCCAATCTTCTCCAGTCTGCCTTTGGATGAAGATGTAGAACTCTCACCTCATCTTGCACCATTTCTGCCTGGATGCTGCCAGGCTTCCACCTTGATGAGAAAGGCCTGAACATCTGAACCAGTAAGCCACTCCCAATTAAACTATGTCTTTATAAGAGTTGCCTTGGTCATGGTGTCTGTTCACAGCAGTGAAACCAAACACAATTAGGGCAGATAATTTCTACATTTTGAAACCTATACATTGCGTAATTTGCTTTCCATTGTTTTCACATGGATATTCATAGTTGATATGAATTTTTGTTTATAATCAGCACAAGTGGCTTTATTTATGATTATGTATGAAAATATTGAATATTTTTATCTATTACATATGCATGTAATTTGGTGCCTGTCCTAGGCCGAAGACTTTTTTCTCTAAACTCCAATAGGTTAGCTAAAGTGTAATAATGTTTGTACCATTAAGACATTTCTCCCCACAGGAAAAAAAAAAAAGACATTTCTCCCAAGTACACAGTTTGCCCTTTAAATGCAATTATGTGCTACATAGTGATGGTTGCTCAGCAGATGAGCACATATACAAGGGCAATGTCATAACTATTTTAATCTCTCTAAATGACTAAACAAATATAGATTCTTCTTCCTACCTACTTTTTTCTTAAAAATATTTTCATACACTACATTCTGGTGATAGTTTCTTCTCTCCCAACTCCTCCAAGATCATTCTCACCTCCTCACACCCTCCCCAAATCTATAACCTTCTTTTTTTCTCAAATAAGCAAACATCTAAAAATAATGAAATAAAATCAAAGTAAACAAATCAGAATAGGACAAAACAAACAAAATAAAAAAGAACCAAGGGAAAAGTAGAGGATATTTATATAGATGCTGAGACACACATTCTCACACAGAGAAAACCCAAAATGAGAAAACATAATATATAAGCAAAAGATATGTAAGGTTAAAACAAAAAAGCCCAGAAAAAGCATCATGAAAAATGCTCACTCCAAAGTCACTTTGATATTGTTTTATGTTGTCTTTCTACTCCTGGTCATGAGGTCTGCCCTTAGTGTCAATTGTATACCCAGTATTGAGACACCAGTAGAGATAACTAATATTTCATTTAAGGATGGTTATCAATTAGAGGTAGATTCTGGTCAGGAGGGTGTGTCCACTTCCCTCTCAGTGCTGGGACCCCATCTGGCTTAGACCTGTGCATGCTGGCATAGTCTCTATGAGTTCATTTAGACATCAATCAGTCCTATTGTATCAGGAAGGCACTATTTCCTTCCAATCTTTGTTCCTTCCTTTCCTCAGAGTTCCCAGTGCCATAGGAAGGGATTTGATATAGACATCCCATTTAGGACTGAATATTCCAAGGTCTCTCACTCTCTGTACATTGTCCAGTTGTGGGTCTCTGTGTTTGTTTCCATCTACTTCAGGAAGAAGCTTCTCTGATGATGGCTGAACAAGGCACTGATGTAGGAGTATAGCAGAATGTTGCTAAGAGACATTTTATTGTTACATTCCTTTAGCAGCACAGTAGTATTGGGGCTTTGCCCCAAGCCCCATGGCCTATCAAGTCTCAGAGTTTTAGTAGCACCTGGGCATTGTAGAGCATGAATTTCATCTCATGGAGTGGGCTTTATTTTAATTCCAATCAACTGTTAGTTATTCACACAAACTTTATATCACTGTTGTATCAGTGTATATGGCAGGCAGGTCACCATTATAGAGTGTGGGATTTGCAGCTGGGTTGGTATTAATTTTTACCTCTGATTGTGTGTGCTGAGTACTTCCAACACCATAAATACTAGTCAATACTGATGAAGGCTCTAGGTAGGCACTTCACTTCTCTCTTCAGTCAGTTGTGTAGGTATTGTCTTCAGGAGTGGAGCCTTACCATTAGTTTGTGGAGAACAACCAATAAAGCAAGGGCTGGTGGGAAGATCTTCCTAGGAAGGGAAAATACAATAGTTATGGGGAGATGGGAGAGGGAAGTATGGAGTAAGATAGGAATATGGAGTGACACAGCTAGAACTAAGGGCTACTTGTGGGGTCATATGGCAACCTAATACAGTAGCTCTTTAAAATGTATACATATATGAAAGTCATATAAATGGAATTAATTAGACATCTGTAGCCACCAAATAAAACCTCCAGTCCTACAGCCAGCTATTGGATGGAACACAGGGTCCCCAATGGAGGAGCTAGAGAAAGTACCCAAGGAGCTGAAGGGGGCTGCTACCCTGTAGGTGAAAGAACAATATGAACTAACCAGTACCCCCTGAGCTTGTGTCTCTAGCTGCATATGTAGCAGAAGATGGCCTAATCGGCCATCACTGGGAAGAGAGGCCCCTTGGTCTTGCAAACTTTATATGACCCAGCACAGGGCCAAGTAGTAGGAGTGGGTGTGTAGGGGAGCAGGGGTGGGGGTGGGGTATAGGGAACTTTCGGGATAGCATTTGAATTGTAAATAAAGAAAATAATAATAATAATAATAAAAACCCTCCAGTCCTAAATGGGATGTCTATATCAAAACCTCCAGGACCCAGAATGGGTTGCATGGAAATGTTGGCCGAGGGACCCCATGGAAGCCCTCTAACAATCCAGGCTATTGCCAAGTTTATTGGCTGCTCTCCTTATCTATTCTTATGAAAACAGTGACTTCTAATTTTCTTTGAAAATTCAAAGTATGAATAAAAAACATTTTCATTTTATGTTTCTCAAAATGACTACTTTTAAAATTTTTTGAACTCTTGCTTTTAAATTTGGTTTTTTTTCCCTGAATTCTGTTATTTCACATTTTGAGTACTCAGTCTTATTTGTGATTTTTTCACATTGTCCATAGTTTCCATCATTTAGCTTATTTTGAAATATTAGTTTTTAAATTTTTATGTTTTGTGGTGAGATTTTACTGGAGTACTTTGCGTTCTGTGAACTATCCATTCCCTCCTCCCTTCTTCCCCACCCTTTGTTAGAGACAGATTGAGACTCTGCCCTGGAATTCATCATATAGTCCAGGCTGACCTCAGATTTCAATTATCCTTCTTTCCTCTGAGATTATGGCCACATACCATCATATTACTCTTTGTTTTGTGGTTTTCTATGGGATTTTACCATATTATTTTTCTTTTGATGATTTACACATCTTTATTTCTCTGAGTAAGAAGGGTGGGTCAGAGGAGATTTTTCTAGTGATGTCTGTGGAGTACCTGCTATTTTTTTCTCTCAAAGTGATACTTGTTTTAAGAATGTTTTTTTTTTCTATTCAATTTCCTGTTTCTGTGCCCTAACTGACTTTTATATGTAGTTCTCTAACTCTTGCTGAATTTGGAGATTCTACATTCCTTTGAAAAATCTGCTCAATTTTGCGACTTTGCTTAATATCAGGCATTAATCCAGAAAGGAGTTTCAGATGGTTACTTTCATAAGGTCATAAGGCACAGAATGTTCCAACCCTCCAACCTTCTTTGGATCCCTTTATTCTTTGCAAATTGGAAGCGTTCCCACTCTCAGCTGCTACTCTCAAATTGATCAAATGATATTTCCAGTGAGCAAATATTAGCTCTTTGGGAGCATTCAAGTTCTGAATGTATTCCATGCTTTGTGGCTATCCTCCTCGTGCTGATTCCTTATGCGTCAGTATACCTGTTATTGATTTCATGGCTTTTGTTTTCAGCTTAAACTTGGGATTTGTCGAATGCATGTTCTCAGCATTGTTTCAGATCTTTTATGTGATTTAGTCTGTTTACATTCCTAATCAGTCTGGTGTTTTATGGAACTTTTATGTGTGTGCTCCTAAGGATTAAATCTATGGCCTTGCACATGCTAGAAAAACACTATCACTGAGTGACATATGCACATGTTGGTTTTCTCAGATATAGTCTTGTTTTGAAGTGCATGATATGTGGTTGGCCTCATGGCCTCAAACTCTCAATATTTCTGCCTCAGTCTCTCATGCCCTGGAGTAGCAAGCACAAGTAACTATACCTGCTAATTTAAAATAGAATTTAAGTCAATACATGGTCTGCTAACAATATGGTTTTCTTTCTCTGAATTATTAGGTCCCTCTGAAACTACTTAGCATCCTATTGTGATATTCTTTTTATTCTAGAAAGAATATCATTAAGGTTTTGATAAAGGTAGCATTGGGTCTTCAAAATTCTTTAAGTAATATAGATATTTTAATAATATTAATTCTTCAAATTCAAGAACACAGGGACTTCTGTGTCTTCTTTACTATTATTTGCCAATATTTTATGTTTTTTCAGTGTTTCCCAATCATAGTAAATATATTTGTTATGTTTTATTATTTGGGGCATAATATAAATGGAACTTTTTTCTTTTCTTCTTATTCATTTGTGTATAGAAAGTGATTATATCATAGTTTGTAAAAGATTAAGTAATAGGGTATATGTAAATAGTGAACAGAATGTTTGGTCCTACTAACAACTTCCTAACAATGTATATTACCTTTGAGATACTGCACATTGCCAAAATAATGTAGTATGAATTGAAGGCATAAAGGTGGAGTACAGTGAAATAAGTACAAATAGATAAATATTGAAACAATAAATGCTGAATTCTGCAATCCCCCATGCCCCTTTCCTTCTCCTCTGAGTGAGTGGGGGCCCCTTTGGTATCCCCCCCACCCTGGTACTTCAAGACTCTGTAAGGCTAGGCGCTTGATCTCCCACTGAGACTAGATGGGGCAGCCCAGCTAGAAGAACATATCCCAGGAACAGGCAACCAACCACCTTTGGGATAGCCCCCACTCCAGTGTCACCCCCACCCCACATCTGTTATAGAGGGGTGACCAGGGGTGTGTGTCTGAGTAGAATGTAAAGTGAATAAGTAAAATAATAATAATAATTAAAAAAACAAGGGACAGCACATGCTGGTGAGGATGTAGAGAAAGGGGAACACAATTCTATTTCTGGTTAGATTGCAAACTTATACAACCACTATGGAAATGAATGTGGTGGCTCCTCAGAAAATTGGAAATAGTTCTCCCTGAAGACTCAGCTATACTGCTCCTGGGCATATACCCAAAAGATACACCACCATACCACAAGGACACCAACCCATCCACTAAACTCAAAATTTGCCCTGTCTACTCAAAATTTTCCCTGTCTTCAATGCAGGAATGGAGCAGAGACTGACAGTAACAAGCCTAACAATAGCCAGCCCAACTCGAAAGATATCTAATGGGCAAATACTAATCCGTGACATTATTAATGCTACTCTGTTATGTTTGCAAGGAAGATCCTAACATAAGTGTCCTCTACCTAGCAGCAGACAGAAACAGAAGCAGATACCCACAGCCAAACATTAGAAGGGGGTTGGCAACTCCTATGGAAGAGTTGAGAAAAGGATTGAAGGCCCATAAGTAGATGGGAACTCTACAGGAAGACCAACAGAGTCAACAACCTTGGACACCTGGAAGCTCTCAGAATCTGAGCCCCCAACCAAAGAACATACAGAGACTATAATAAAGTCCCAGGTACATATGAAGCAGACAGACAGCTCAGCCTTCATGGCTTCCCTGTCTGGTCTCACTGGGAGAGAATGTGCCTAATCTGGCAGAGACTTGTTGTGCCAAGATGGGGGTGGGGGAAATACCTGTAGGGGTCCTACCCTCTCAGAGGAAAAGAAAAGGGTTCAGGGGAATGGGGTTAAGGGACTATGTGAGAATTTTCATTCTCTCTGTTCATTCTCTGGTTTGGTTTAGAGAAGTTGTTTTGTTTTGTTTTGTTTTGTTTTAAAGCCCAGGCCTCATGTCATCAACTTTTTGATGAGTCTTTTACCTCTTGAAGTGGAAGATATCATCTAAATCTAAAGTGAAAGAAACATGAAAGTTTATTACAGAAAAAAAGTATAGCAACCATGAAAAAGAAACAGCCAATTACACCTTAAGCATAGCAACCAACCATAGGCAAAGACAGAAACTACATTTCAGTCAGATGTGCTTCTTAACCATTCTCATGTACCAGCTGAGGAACAACATGAACAACCGAATACTATACCTCAGTCCATCTGAGAATCTCTTAATTTCTAATAATGCATCCCAAACTTGTAACATCTCTTGAATTCCTTTCCCATTCATATCTGACAACTGGGCAGGTCCAACTTGTGCAGGCCCAGTGCTGGCAGACACAAGTCCTATTATGGGTTCATGATTACCATAGGCACATGCCTAGAACATGCAATTTTGCAGCCGTTCTCTCAGTCTTTTACATACTATATTTTTCTGTCCCCTCTTATAAATTGTTCTCTGAAACTTTTAAGGGTATTAGTATGTCTTTTTTTTTTTAGAATGGAATAGAGTTTATGTAGGGCATGGGGAGGGGAGACAGAGAAGAGAGAGAGAGAGGGGGATAGGAAGAGAGAGATGAAGAGAGGAAGAGAGGCCTACCAGAAACCCATTGAGAGAGGGGGGTTAGAGGAAGGGGAGAGAGGGAGGAGGGTCACGGAGAGATGAGAGCAAGATAGATAGTAAGAACATTAGTATGTCTTATTAGAAGTCTGAGTAACCCCACGATGACCACATGCTCACTAGTTACACGAGGATACTGATATCTGTTTAGACTAAAAAAGTGGAAGTCTCATATCAAGAATGATGAATTACATAGTTCCTGTCAAAGGGCAGAGGCCTGTAGGACTCTTGGAAACCTACTGGTTTAAGTATACAGAATCAGGAGAAGGGGGGATGGGATAGGGAGTTTCCAGAGGGGAAACCAGGAAAGGGGATAACACTTGAATTGCAAGCAAAGAAAATATCCAATAAAAAAAACGTATGCTTTCAGAGGCCACAGAAGGGGCTGGAGCAGACTCACGTCTGAAACAGAATAGAAAGATGGGAAAGTATGAGTGGGAAGGAGAAGAAGAGAGAACCAAATAGCAGTGTCTCTGACTGGCTGAGAGTCACAGATTCTAACAGAGCTATTCAAACTACTACCAAGACCACCTAGGTAGATTATACTTTATTTTCCAACATAAATTATATATGAATTTTTTGGAATTGCTAGTGAACCTTTCCCAAAGCTCAAGGCCTGTGTATTGGCCTCCTTCTGTGGCCTATGTATGGGGAGAATTCCTTTAATTTTTCTAAATCTATATTTTAATCTTAAAGATACTTTTTCCATATATAAGCTTCAAGGTCGCTATGAACATACTGCAACATGTGCCCCCGTGGCATGTTGGGGTATCTTTTGGATATATTCCCAAGAGTGGTATTGTTGGGTATTCAGGTAGATCTATTTCCAGTTTTCTGAGGAACCTCCAGATTGGTTTCCAGAGTGGTTAAAGCAGTTTGCAATCCCACCAGCCATGGAGGAGTGTTCCTCTTTCTCTGCATCCTCTCCAGCATGTGTTGTCACCTGAGGTTCTGATCTTAGCCATTCTGATTGGTATAAGGTGGAATCTCAGGGTCGTTTTGATTTGCATTTATCTCATCACTAAGGTGAACATTTCTTTTGGTGCCTCTCAGCCATTAGAGATTCCACTGTCATGAATTTTCAGTTTAGTTCTATACCCCATTTTTTGATTGGGTTATTTGTTTTTTTGGTGGTTAGCTTCTTGAGTTCTTTATATATTTTGGATATTAGCCCTCTATTGGATGTGGGATTAGTGAAGATTTTTTCCCAATCGGTAGGTTGCCGATTTGTCTTATTGACTATGTCCTTTGCCTTATGGAAACTTTCCAGTTTCATGAGGTCCCATTTATCAATTCTTGATCTTAGAGCATGAGCCATTGGAGTTCTGTTTAGGAAATTTCTCTCTTGTGTCAATGAGTTCAAGGCTCTTTCCCACTTTTTCTTCTATTAGATTCAGAAGGTATGGGATGTGGAACAGTTGGAGGGTAGATAAGGAGGGGAATAAAATCTGGAGTGTAAATAAATAAATAAATGATTAAATAAAAAAAAAAACAAGTCTCAAGGTGTCCCTCAAATACCTTACAATTTCATTAACAAGAATAAATTTTTTAAAAAACTGTTCACTTTTAACTTCATTTGTATAGGGATATTGTCTTTACTGCTTGCCTGCCTGGTGCCTGTGGAAGCCAGGAGAGAGCATTGAATTTTCTGGAACTGGGGTTAAGGACAAATTTTGAGCTGCATGGGTGATGGGAATTGAAGCAGAATCTCTGGAAGAACAGCCAGTGCTCTTTACTGCTGAGCCATCTCTACAGGCCCAAGAGTAACTTCTATTGATGAGATAATAAGTGTGCCAATATATTATAAATAACCTTTAGCTTTAGATTGCCCCATTGTACAAGGAAACTTAAAAAGCCCCTAAACTACCTATTTAACTACTGCCACGGCAGTTAAAACGTACTTCTTTTACATCTGCACTTGGATCTCTGAGTATGTATATACCTTTTATTTAATAAAGGCAAACTTGGTTTCATACTGCCTTATTTTTCCTCAATCACCTGAATAGAGACCTCTAGGAGGAATGTCTCAGACTACACTACCAGCAGCTTTGGGCTTTATTTCCCACTGACATAGGTAAGGTTCTTCAGCGACAACACAAGCACAAAACTGTTTGTGCTCATGAAGCATCAACGTGTATGTGTGTGCTCACACATGTTTGCATAATTTTCTCCTTCACTCACTTTTTTCCTCTCATGGTGGTATAATTTTTATTTACCCAATGACTAATGATGCTGAGTACTTTTTAGTTTGCAAATATTGTCATTTGTTATCTTGTTTGGGAAAATGTCTATCAGTTCTTTGCCCAAATTTATTTTTGTACCATGAGCCATTTTGTTATTAATGTAACAATTTTTAGCTTTTTCATATGTATAATTTGCCAATGTTTCCCCCATTCTGGGAGTCAACTTTCTGCTCCACTGACACTCTTTTGAAGAAAAAGATTTATTTTTCATAGTGTTCACTTTTTGTCTTGTTATTAATGCTTACCACTTAATACTTATTTTTACTTAAACAGTTTTATAGTTTCAGCTCTTATATGTGTATGTTTGACAAATTTTGAGTTGTATTTACACATATCATGAAATAA
The DNA here is from genome assembly GCF_900095145.1 of Mus pahari. Lineage (NCBI taxonomy): Eukaryota > Metazoa > Chordata > Mammalia > Rodentia > Muridae > Mus > Mus pahari. The sequence goes on from NC_034613.1 coordinate 94,315,053, forward strand.
GAGTTCAATTTCACTTTTTCTCTTTGTCTATGCTATTCTATTGTTCCCACAGCATTTGTTGAAGATACTATTTGTTTCTGCTTAAATAGATGTCGTATGTGAATGGATTTTTTTCATTATTTCTTTGAGAATATCATACAAAGTAGTTTAACCATATTCACCCTTTGCCTCCCAGATCCACTCTTCTTCTATACTATTCTTTTGCAGTAGATGATGATTAACACAGAGAGCCAAAACATCAACGTGAAGAGAATGAGAGATTTCAGAATGGCCATCTCTAAATAAGATACCTCTATTACACCCTTTCTTTCAGACCCCTTCTATCACAGCCCTAAGACCCAAGAGTGACTAAGAGGAGACAGTAAGATTGTAAGAGCCAGGGTGGTAGATGACCACAAGGAAACAATTTTCCTGGACACAGCAGGGCAATGTTTCATGTTTTTGTCACAGTGATTGTGACAGCATGCACAAGACCTTCAGTAGCTCAGGTATCTGTAGTTTTAAGTGGTAGATTTTCAAACCATATATCTTACAGTATTCAAATGCCACCAGATAAGTGCTATGTCTCCTGAAACTAAGACTTGAATTAGTAACACAGAAGGATACATGTTTCAAAACTAGTAATTTACATGCTATATGAGTGTAATTATAACTAGGATTTTGTAAGCCTGGAATTACTTATTAATAATGAATTATATATACACAATTCATTCTATTTATAGGCAAATGGGCATTCCAATAGTTCATTTACCATTTCTATATCTTCTGCTCCATGATGTTTATCTTTGATGACTATGTTGATTATTGCAGCTGAATTGTCTGCCCCCTCTTCTTCTTTTAAAAATAATAGAAACTGTTTCTTTCTTTCTTTTTTAAATATTTATTTACTTATTATATGTGATGATACTGTAGCTGTATTCAGACACACCAGAAAAGGGCATCAGATCCCATTACAGATGGTTGTGAGCCTCCATGTGGTTGCTGGGATTTGAAATCAGGACCTTTGGAAGTGCTCTTAACCACTGAGCCATCTCTCCAGCCCTATCTGCCCCCTCTCAAACATTGGGACTTTTTGTTGCAAGGCCTTCTGCAAAGGAGCTTGTGGAGTTCTTTTCTTCATGTTGTGCTTTTCTTCTAATTTCTCCTCCTTTACTTGTGCCCTTCCTTTTCCTTTTCTTTCTTTTTAAATTTATTCTTTGACAATTTTGTCTATGTGTATCATATATTGTGGGGCTGTTTATTTCCTTCTCTCCCCGTGGGCCTCCCTCCTCCGAACAAGTTATTCTCCCCCTATCAGATCTTTCTGTTTTGGTTTTTATTTTGTGGCCCACTGAGTTTAACAAAGGCTGCAATGTAGAGTTATCTACTGGCACATGAACAATTCACCAGGGCAACACTTCTGAAGACAACGATTCTCAGCCTCCCACAGGTAACTGCCAATATCTCGAGAGTTCAGGCCCCAGTGTTGACTTGCAATCCATGACAGAATGTTGAAAGGTCCACACTTGTGCAGGTCCTGCAGTAAGTTCATGAGTACAAAGGCTATGCCATGTTCATAGACTTTAATGACTTTCTCCTCTGGTCCAGCTCTTGCATTCTGTCTGCATACTCTTCAGTGATTTTTCCCAAATGTGGAAGAGGTGGCTCAGTGTATCATTTAATTCTGAGCACTCAGCGGTCTCTTGTTCTCAACACTTTCTTTTTCATTTTTCAGCCATATAACTCCACACAAACTTCCATACACTGCAAAAAGAATATTCTCTGGCAAAGGCTAAAGACAACGTTAAATATTGGGTATAAACATAAATAATCAAGAGGCAGTTTGAAAACATGTTCATTTAGCAGAACAGATGCAATAGGTTCAACTGTAGGGCCTATGACCTCCCTACTCTTTGACTAGTATTTGACCAAGTCCACAGTACCCTCTGGCAGAGTTGAGCTTCAAGTCCGATCAGAATACAATTGGTTCCTGCATGAAATTCATGCCACCATTAAATCAATGGGAAGGTCGGCATTGTAGCATCCAAGGTCAACAAATAGTCTTAACTAAGACTACTGATGAGTTTTCCTCCCAGGTGCCTTCATCAAATCTGCTGCCATTCTGAAAGTTAGCCAGCAGGAAGAAAGATTACAGGTTAGGTCCCACATGATTATTTTACAACTTCCATCCAGATGAGTGGGTGTCTTCGGCTATAGAGTCTTACCATAAAGTTCTGGTGAACAACAATCTGTTTCAATGTCAGTATTCTAGATTGTTCTAGAGTTCTTTGTCATCGTTCTAGGCAGTGCATAAAGTGGTATCTGACACTGGTATTGAGATTTTCTGGGATCAGCATGATGTTACCACAGAAAATAATCCTGCTTAAACTTTTGTTAATTGCATGTTTTGGTTAGCTTACAAGGCAACAGAATTCCATATGACTTCTTGCTACATGCTTATTTTTGCTTAAGTCTCCCCAGACTCTCTCCTGTGCTCTTATCTTCCCACCCCATTCCCATTTAAAGCTTATCATCCCCGCAATACCTCTCTACTTCCTTTTCTTATTCCTTTCCCCTGTCTTTCCTTTGTTGTTTTTCATGTATATTATTTATAAGGAGCAAACCTATTCATTATTCCTTACTGAAAAGAGAAGGACTTGACTTTGTACTAAAGGTAACATAAATACCTTTCTCAGGAAAATACTAGACAGTATCTAGCATTTTCTTATTCTTGGGTATTCTGTCCTACTTGATTTCAGATGGCCACAGCTGCAATAACTTCCTACCTGCAACCTTATCTAAAACAACTAACTTAGAATGGAAGCATCAAGTTTGATGTGGGTACTTTTTTTGGTCCTGAGATTGTGCTCTTTTGTATAAATGTTTCTTAGATTTATTCTTTTTTTTTTCTTAGATTTATTCTTGATAATCTTTCCCAATCTTATGTATTGATTATAATGACTGATTTATAATATTGTGATTTTTTTGTGTCTAAGTCATAGCCTTAATATTTTGCCTCATACTTTAGTCTTCTATCCATTTCCCACTCTTATTTGGAGCTCTCATCACTAAACCCCATGACAATATTTATACCTTAGTTTCATTGTGGGTAATTATATCTCCATTGCATAGTGGGTAATTATATCTCCATTGCATAAAGCATGTTTATCTGTAATTTTTCCCCAATTCCTCTTCTATTCAGTGGGAAAAAATGGTTCAATCAAGGCAAACTGAATACTATCTTCCCAGAAATTTGAAACTGGAAGGGATGAAGGCATCCAGTAGCCCTCTGAAACCTGACTTGGTTCTTGGCACATTCCAAAACACAGTTTGTGACCCTTCCAATGAGTTCTCACACAGCACTAATACTTTCCTCCGTTGATATCACTGACCTAAGTTAGGCAGATTTTGCTCTATTGTTTATTATGAAATGACTCATAAAGACATATTCATAAGGAAGGTAAACCAGACTTGGACTTATGAGTCAGCAATGATAAATCTAGAGTGGAAAAAGAAAATTCAGTGTAAGATTAGCATTTTGGAATACCTACTTGAACTTAGTTATTTGGAACAGAAACTTGAAAGCCAAAAATGATAGCTAATTTTCTCAGCCACAGATATCAAGGCAGATTTGGAGTACTTCAGAATATTGTGGATTTTGCATACTAAGGGGCTTGAATGTTAATTCCTGATCACTGAGAAAAACGTCTGTAGTTTGCCTTACTTTCATATTAATTACATTACTTTTGATCCAGGATAGGAAATGAAAACAGTGTGATGGTTCAAAGCCTGACACTCTTGTATTTTACCTACCATTCATGCTTTGAAAACTCAGAACTCCAGAGAGATATATATCAGACTACATCAATTTCCTCTTCTCTGTCTTACTTTCTGTCTTTTTGTTTGTCCCTGTCACAATGACTCTTAAATCTGTATCTTTCTTTGTCCTCCTCTTCCCCCTCCTTCTCCATATTCCAGAAAAAAAAAACTGATGTTTCAAAACTCTTGAGTATTTTTTTTCCTTCTAGAATGTATCAGAAGTTAGTTTTCAGCTTTCTACTACTGAAAGGAAGTTTTTTTTTCTTGAAAAAAAAAAACAGGCAAAAGAAAACATTATTTATGGTAAATGAAGAAATGGTGTTCTAAATGTATAAGATGAAAGAATGGTGTGGGGTGTAGCATTTGAAATGTAAATGAAGAAAATATCTAATAAAAAAGAGAAATAAATAGCAAAAAAAAAAGAACATCTGAGTTCTATAGTTTTTCAGTTGATGACGTCTATTTACTCCCTACCACCAAGGCATGGCTACATTTTCCTGTGGCTGATCTTGCCACCAATACTGTTCAGTTTTTTATTTTCATTAAGCTTTCCCTCATTCCAAAACTGGATCTGTGATTTGTTGAATTAAGATTACCTGACATTTCTTCTTGTCACTTTCTCCCCTCTATGTCCTCTCAAGCCCTTCCCATCCCTTCTCATATTCATGACCTCTCCATCTATAATTATTATTGTTTTACACACACACACACACACACACACACACACACACACACACACACACAGCCTATGAAGTCCATGTTTTATTTTGTTTTGTTTTGTTTTATTTTATTTTATTTTATTTGGGGGGACAGGGTCTCTCTATATAGCTCAAAGCCTGGAAGTCACTTTGCAGACCAGGCTTAAGGCATGGGCAACCCCACAGGCAGCCTAGGAGTCCATTTTAAACAATAGTTTCCTATTAAGATACTGTCTCACCACAGCTCCTCTGAGGTGGGGAAGTCCTTTATACTATTGAGACCTCTTGGTGGAAAAGATACTCTTTCAGCAAGACCCCCAAATACACTTGAGGTTTATTAATGCTGCGAGTTTCTTTTTTTTTTTTTTTTCTGTAAGTCAGACTGGAAGTCTTTTTATTAAAGCTTCCAGGCTAACCTTTTAATATGAAATGCCTTCTTTCCCCACGCCGGGAGGAAATGACTGAATGGAAAGTGTTCAGCTTGTCTGGCTTCTTGCTGATTCTCCTTTCTGTTTTGTTAGGTTTTTTTTTTTCCATCTGCCCTATTTCTTCGTGCATTTCTGAGGTTCCTCTTCTCCTCTTTGGAATACAGTATATACATATTTTTTTGCTTCACGCGCTTCTCCAGCAGGTCATAAGTAACTTCTTTTTTTGTTTGTTTCTATTTTTTATTAGGTATTTATTTTCTTTATTTACATTTCAAATGTTATCCTCTTTCCTAGTACCCCCCGAAAATCCCCAATCCTCTCCCCTCTTCCCTTGCTCCCCAACCCACCCACTCCTGCTTCCTGCTGGCCCAGGCATTCCCCTATATTGGGGCATAGACATAGGTAACTTCTACTCTCCAAGCTTACCAAGAAGTTAGCTGAAATGAATTAGATTTGGAATTGAAAAACTTTGGGCTAGATTTAAATTTCTATCTTGTAAGATATGAGAAGAAATTACTATGCCATAATTGGAAAGCCTGTATATATTTAAAGAGGCTTTCCATTTAGTTTTATACATGAAAAAACATTCAATAATACCTATTCCTCATTTTTAAAAAATCGACATTGGGAATTAAACTCAAAAATTCCCCATGCCAGGGAAGTACTCTTTCAATAGACTGGATACACAGCTTAGTCTTCTGTATCTTACATTCTAGTCCTAAATGCCTTATGAAATTTCTTTTGGCCTTCTGATATTTTTGTTTTATTAAGTGTGATGAGAAAAATACGTTCTGCTGGGCAGTGGTGGCGCACGCCTTTAATCCCAGTATTTGGTAGGCAGAGGCAGGTGGATCGCTGAGTTAGAGACCAGCCTGATCTACAAAGCCAGTTCCAGGACAGACAGGGCTACACAGAGAAACCCTGTTTGAAAAGAAGAAGAAAAAATACGTTCTAAATGTTTTGATAGCGAAAGTGTCATTCCATTAGCTTTTGGAATTATCATAGAAATATGATATCCTAGGGTAAACTTTGATATGTTTTGATTCAGATAATATATATTAGTAATTTAATTATACTTTATTTTTTATTTTCATTTAATACAGTACATATAGATTCTATCTCAAAACTAATCAACAATTAAATGAACATATATTTGTCTATGTCTGTGGTTTTCAACCTTCCTAATGCAGTAAGCCTTTAATACAGTTCTCCCCATGTTGCTAATTCATAATTGTAATTTTGCTACTGTTATGAATCAGTGTAAAAATTTTTAGAGATAGAGGTTTGCCACAGGAGTCACAACCCACAGGTTGGAACCACTGATCTTTATTTTCCTCTTAGAAATATGACATTTAGAGAAAAAAATGACATCTTATTTAGTTTAAACCATAAACTTATTCACTTACAATTTGTATATCTACAAAATTGTGTTAGTCATATATAATAAATGTATAGTCTGTCTTCCTGTGTTTATAAGTTAATAAAAGTCTTGACTCAGTCCAGAAATATATTGCACCCCTGTTTGTTATAGTCTAGAAAGTGCAATCATCTGTATTGATCAGACTCTGGCAGAGCCTCTCAGAGGACAACTATATCAGGCTACTCTTAGCAAGCACTTCTTGGCATCAACCATAGCTTATGGGTTTGGTGTCTGCAGATGGGCTGGATCCCCATGTAGGGCAGTCTCTGGATGGCCTTTCCTTCAGAACCACCAACCAAAGTGTACACATGAAGGGACCAATGGCTCCAACGGCATATGTAGCAAAGGATTGTCTTATCTGACATTAATGGGAGGGGAGGCCCTTGATCTTGTGGAGGCTCGATGACCCAGCATGGGCGCTGAGGCTGAAGTGGGTGAGTGGGTGGGTGAGCACCCTCATAGAAGCAGGGGTGATAGGGGAGGGGATAGAGGGTTTAACTGAGAAGGAGGATAACATTTGAAATGTAAATAAATAAGATACCCAATAAAATTAAAATTAAAAATAGAAAGGAAATCATATTCCAATTAAAAAAAAAAAAGAAAGTGCAGTCACATATATTATATCATATGGTTGTCAGTCTAGGCAATTATCGAATAGTAGGTTCTTCACTAGACAACCAGAGAAAGACCTTTATAAAACAGAACTCTCTTGTTCACCTGCTTAAAAGTATTAAGGATACAATTCAAAGTCTGCACTATAATCTGCAAAGAAACAAAACCTGTCCAAAACTAGTCTTTAAAACCCCCACCATGGATGAAGCGAGGTACTCAGTCTCCAGAGCCTTGTATCATAATTACTCTTCTCTCCTGCCTCCTGTAGTAGATGTGATAATTGAGCATGATAAGCAAGGCGACTCTAGGTGCAAGCAGCCCTAGTTTGAGATTTCAGATATGGTGCTTATCAGTGGTCTCAGGTCATCAGAATTCTTTGTGACTCAAATTTAATATGGAAGATGTGGATAATGACATATTTTATAACATTATTTTGAAGATAGCATCTGTGAAATATCTGAATAATAATAGTGAAAAAATAAAATCTTTTGCTTCCCACTAAATGAGGTAATCATTGATTATGGCTATTGATTTGAGGAAAAAAGCATGGTCCAGACTTGGCTGGCAAAGTACCTAAAAACGACTGAGACTTGTGACAGATAAGTAGCTTTATTTCACATCTGTTCCTAATGTTTTTCCTGGATCCATATGACTTTGTATTTGTTGCTTTGGAAGCTAAGAAAGATTTTGGTTAGACAAAAGTCTTTTCGATATGGTATCAAAAATGCAAATGATAGAAGAAAAATAAAGTAATTAGATATAACCAGAAATGAATTTTTTTGTGATTTGAAGAGCACCACATTAATAATGAAAACATCCCAGTGGAAAGGAGAAAATATTTAAAATCATATAATTGATAAGAGACTTGTATCTAAAATTTGTAAAGAATTACTATGGCAAACCAATTTAAAGATAATAACCTAATTTAAACTGGCATATAATTTGGATGAACACTTTTCTAAAAAACATATACAAATGGTTAAATAAGCTTATGTAAAAGTATTCATCATTACTAATTAGATGGTTAAATCCAAGTCACAATGAAATATTTCTTCACACATACTTACAATGCTATAATTAAATTTTTTCAGTGTTAAATAGAATTTTCATATAACACAATCCCATGTATACATCTATACACGGAATGCATACACTGTGTTCATTGGATTATTATATTTATTTTTCTTTTATATGCATATACCTGGCATTCATGTCTGTACCATATGTGTGGAATGTCCAGTGAGGTCAGAGAGGACTTTGATTCTCTTGGAACTAGAGTTGCAGAGGAATGTGAGCCACCTTGTAGATGCTTGTAAGCTGTCAAACTATTCACAAAGACAGAGCCCTCATGACCATTCCCCCAAATTCTCACCTCTAAATATCACAAAATGGGGATTAAGTTTCAATAGGGACTTGGGGGTGTCCACATTCAAACTAAAGTGTAGCTTTTAGAAGAAGAGTTCAGTTGCTACCCCTGAGAGGCCTGCTCTTTTCTGAAGGGAAATGGAGGAGATGTGGGAGAGAGGGTAGGTGTGGGGATGGCAGAGAAACTGGGAAGAGTGGAGAACTGGGAAACTGGTCAAGATGTATTAAAAACAAAAACAAAAAACATTAATTGCTTCTTAAAACAAGAAAAAAGAGTCAAAGAGGATAGAAGATACTGAAACAAATGTCTGGGGTTTTTGTTTTGTTTTGTTTTGTTTTGTTTTTGTTTTTTTACTTATGGGTGTACAAAGGCAATGGGTAAGATTTATTCATAATTTTAGTAAGAATGGAAGTTATCAGAGAAAGAAATTTGCATGGGCTTCTGAAAGATTATTCATAATGAATGAATATGACAAATAATATTGATGAATAAGGCAAATATGCAGGACGAGATTTTGTAATCATGAAAGGGAATAAGTTTGGGAAATATTAGGAAATGCTTTGGTAATTTCAACTAAAACAGGAAAACTTACAGTTAGTGCTATATGTAATTAGAGGCTAGGTATATATCTTATATTTTATTGAGATTCTGTGAACTGTGAATATATTACCCATCTGTTTCATTTCTTTCCTTTTATTTATTTGTATTATTATTTTATTACTTTGAGTCTTTTACCGTCCAGTCATTACCCCTCTCCCGGACAACCTTCCCACAGTTATTCATCCCATTCCTCCTCCCCTGTCTCCAAGAGGATGTCCCCCTTCTTCCCACCCCGCCTCCACCAAGCCTCCCCATTCCCCGAGGCCTCAGGTCTCTCAAGGGTCAGGCACCATCTCTGCTGTATATATGTTGGGGGCCTCATATCAGCTGGTATACTGCCTGGTTGATGGCTTATTGTCTGAAAGATCTCAGGGGTCAGGGTTAGTTGAGACTTCTTGTCCTCTTATGGGGTTGCCCTCCTGCTTAGCTACTTCCAGCATGTTTTTAGAGACAGAATCTCCCTCTGTAGCCCTTGATCTACTGGAAATTGGTATGTAAACCAGGCTGGCCTTAAATTCAGAAAGATCTGTCTCGCAAATGCTGGAATTGAAAGTGGGCACCACACATAGCTTTAAAAATGTTTTATTTTTACTTCAAACCCATTATTTTACATAACTTGTGAGGTTTAAGGGAAATTCCGTTGGAAAACAAAAGACCTGAGGACATTTGCACACACACACACACACACACACACACACACACATACATACACACACATACACACACAAACACACACACACACACACACACACACACACATATAGAGAGAAAGAAACCAAGATACATCAGCCAGAGTATGAAGTAGAAATACTTCTGCAATTTCATCATTTAAAAAGAAAGTTTGTAATTGTATTGGCTTTAAAATGTAATGTAAAGTATATATTTGGCAACATGAAATTTGTGAAAATTTAATTAATTGGAACAAAAAGGGTAACTTGCTCATAAGAATGAACTACTTTTGGAAAAGTTTTGCCACTGATTTTCAGTGGCCAACTTTCCTCTAGGAAAATAACGGAATCATTTGGCTGTTACCCTTAAATTCAGAATCCGAGGGTAGTCCAATATGGAAAGCACCTACTGACCAAAGATTTAGAGCATATTTGGCTCCACTTTCAGTTCATGCAGAATGGTTTCTTTTCTTGACTGTTTGCACAAGGTCTTTAGAACAAAGTGCAGCCATTAATCCCAACACCATGTAACAGTGACAAATATCCAAAGTCAAAAATTTTTTCGCCTAAATCATAAATAAAACCTGACATGCTACCAAAATGGACGAGATAATACAGAAATGTAGCTCCACTCTTGTGAGAGTAGTTTCAGCTGTTTACTGAATCAGTTCATCAGTTAAGCTGGAGGCATGGCTCAGCAGTTAAGAGCATTGCTGCTCTTATAGAACACCTGAGTTCGATTCCCAGTACACACATGGCTGCTCATAACCATCTGTAACTCTGTTTTCAGAAGATATTCTCTTCTCTTTCTTTCTTGAGAGACTTGAAGTGGAAAGCGGGTGTGGCCATGGCTGCGGCCTTGTGAGCCAAGAAGGCACCCTCGTTCACTGTGATTCCCTGCTTGATTACCAAAAACCTGATTATGCGCACCCGAGTGATTATGGGCTGTTCGCCTGACATATAGAGTCATAAGCATGATATTGAGTCACTGGCCTATTAACACCCACCCTGACTCCGTGCATGACTCGTGTATAGAGCATGCTGAATGCTGATTGGAAGATGAGTGATGAGAGACCAGTGCAGAGGGTGGAAGGGGATAAATTGGGTGATCCCAGAATAAAGTAGGAGAAGCTGAGAAGCAGAGAGGAGAGAAGCTGAACTGCTGTAGAGAGCTGAGGTGAGCTGTAAAGACAATAAAGGAAGCTGCAGCGGGAAGCTGTGGAAGCTGCTCAAACCCTGCCTTGGCATAAGTGTCCTCTTTGCCCCACCTCTGCGGGACGGAAGTTACGGGCGCATGACAATACAGGTCTTTCACTTGTTTGATTAGAGTTACCCCAAAATATTTTATTTCATTTGTGGTTATTGTGAAGGAAGTTGTTTCCCTAATTTCTTTCTCAGCATGTTTATAATTTGTATAAATGAAGGCTACTGATTTTTTGGAGTTAATTTTATATCCAGCCACTTTGCGGTCATGGTTTATCAGCTGTAGAAGATCTCTGATAGAATTTTTGGGGTCGCTTATGTATAC
>NC_034613.1:94326530-94332727 GCF_900095145.1 Mus pahari
AGGTCCTGAGTTCAAATCCCAGCAACCACATGGTGGCTCACAACCACCCGTAACCAGATCTGACACCCTCTTCTAGAGTGTCTAAAGACAGCTACCGTGTACTTACATATAATAAATAAATAAATCTTAAAAAAAAGAAGAAGATCATGTAATTTTTTTCTTTGAGTTTGTTTATATAATAGATTACATTAATGGATTTTCATATATTGAACCAACCTTGCATCCCTGGGATGAAGCCTACTTGGTCATGATGAATGATGATTTTGATGTGTTCTAGCATTCGGTTTGAAAGAATTTTAATGAGTATTTTTGCATCAATATTCATAAGGGAAATTGGTCTGAAGTTCTCTTTTTTGGTCAGGTCCTAGTGTGATTTAGCTATCAGAGTAATTATGGCTTCATAGAACGAGTTAGGTAGTGTTCCTTCTCTTTCTTTATGGAATAATTTGAGAAATATTGTTATCAGGTCTTCTTTGAAGGTCTGGTAGATTTCTGCACTAAATTCATCTGGCCCTGGCCTTTTTTTGGGGGGGGGGGGGGTGGAAAGTTCTTAATGATGTCTTCTATTTTCTTGTGTGATATGAGCCTGTTTAGGTAGTGTACCTGCTCTTGATTTAAATTCAGTATGTGGTATCTGTCTAGAAAACTTTCCATTTCATCTAGATTTTCTAGTTTTGTTGAGTATAGGCTTTCATAGTAGGATCTGATGATTTTTTTTTATTTTCCTCCATTTCTATTGTTATGTCTCCCTTTTCATTTCTGATTTTGTTAATTTGGATACTTTCTATCTCACTGGTTCTCTCAATGAACCCGATTTTGGTTTTGTTTCTTTATATAGTTCTTTTTGTTTCTATTTGGTTGATTTCAGCCCTGAGTTTGACTGTTTCCTGCCATCTACTCCTCTTGGGTGAGTATGCTTCTTTTTGTTCTAGAGCTCTCAGGTGTGCTGTTAAGTTGTTAGTGTAAGATCTCTCCAGTTTCTTTACCAGGGCACTTAATGCTATGAATTTTCCTCTTAACACTGCTTTCATTGTGTCCCATAAGTTTGGATGTGATGTGTCAACATCTTCATTAAATTCCAGGAAGTCTTTAATTTATTTCTTCCCCGACCAAGTTATCATTGATTAGAGAGTTGCTCAGTTTTCATGTGTATGTGGATGTTCTGTTGTTTTTGCTGTTATTGAAAACCAACCTTAGGCCATGGTGATCTGATAGGATTCATGGAATTATTTCAATCTTCTTGTATCGGCTAAGGGTTGTTTTGTGACCAATTATATAATTGATAATGTCTGTTTTTATTATTGAGGTGTGTTTCTTGTATGCAGCAAAATGCTGGATTTTGTTTGTGCATGCAGTCTGTTTGCTTATGTCTTTTTATAGGTGAGTTGAGTCCACTAATATTAAGAGATATTAGAGAGAGATGACTATTGGTTCCTTATATGCTTATTTTTGTAGGTGGCTTTATGTGCTTGTGGTTCTCTCCTTTTGTTTTTGTTTGTTTTGTTTTGTTTTGTTTTTGTTTGGTTTTTTGCTTTTTCGAGATAGGGTTTCTCTGTGTAGTCCTGGCTGTCCTGGAACTCACTTTGTAGACCAGGCTGGCCTCAAACTCAGAAATCCACCTGTCTCTGCCTCCCAAGTGCTGGGATTAAAGGTGTGTGCCACCACTGCCCGGCTAATTTTGGTTTGGTTGTGAGATAATTAGTATATTGTTTTTTTCCTTCATGTAGGTACCCTCCTTCTGTTGGAGTTTTCCTTCCAGGAGCCTCTGTAGGGCTGGATTGGTAGATAGGTACTGTTTGAATTTGGTTTTGTCCTGGAATATTTTGGTTTCTCCATCTATATTGATTGAGAGTTTTGCTGGGTATAGTAGCCTGGGCTGACATTTGTGTTCTTTTAGAGTATGCATGACCTTAGACCAGGCTCTTCTGACTTTCAGAAGCCTGATGTAATTCTGATAGGGCTTCCTTTGTATGTTACTTTTCCCTTTTTTCCCTTGAAGCTTTTAATATTCTTCCTTTGTTCTGTGTGTTTAGTGTTTTGATTATTATGTGATGGGAGGATTTTCTTTTCTGGGTGCATTTATTTGGTGTTCAATAGTCTCCTTGTACCTTTATGGCCATTTCTTTCTTTAGGTTGGGGATGTTTGATTTTGTTGAAGACATTTTCAGGTCCTTTGAGCTGGCAATCTTCATTCTCCTCTATTCCAGTTATTCTTAGATTTGGTTTTTTTTTTTTTTTTTTGTCCTGAATTTCCTGGATGCTTTGGGTTAAGAGTTTTTTATGTTTTGAATTTTCATTGACAGTTGTGTCAATCTCTTCTATAATATCTTCTACACCAGAAATTCTCTCTTGTGTCTCTTGTATTCTGTTGGTGATACTTACATCTGTAATTCTTGACCTCTTTCCTAGATTTTTCCATTTCCAGGTTTGCCTCCATTTGTGTTTTCTTTATTGTTTCTACTTCCACTTTTAGGTCTTGGATCACTTTATTCAATTCCTTCACCTGTTTATCTGTGTGTTCCTGTATTTCTTTCAGTGAGTTATTGAAATCCTCCTTAAAGGACTCTATTATCTTTATGAGATAGGATTGTAAGACAGATTCCTGATTTTCATGTGTGTTGGTGTGTTCAGGGCTTGCTATGGCAGGAGAACTGGGTTCTGATGATGCCTAGGTATATAGGCTTCTGTTGCTAATGGTCTTGCACTTGACTCTAGCCATCTGAATATCCCTGATGTTTGTTAGTCTGGGTGACTCTGTCTGGAGTCTGCCTCTTTTGTACCTGGGTTGCTTCAGGTCTCCTGGTAGGCCTGTGGCCCTGGCTGTAGCTGACCACCTGTGGTGCCTTCCAACTGGGGTTCTTCAAAGGGGAAGAGAAGCTGCTGATCTCCAGTAGACTTCCTGGGAGGGCTTAGATTGATGGGTCTTCAATGGAGCAGTCAAGCTATTGTCCTGTGTGAAGATGTTTTTGGAGGGGGATGGGGGTAGGGTTGGACTGTGGGTTCTGTTTCCCTGTGTGCAAGAGAACTCCAGGGAGGCTTTCACTCTATCTGGTCAGTTGCCCTGCATGCCTTTAAGCTGTACCTTTAAGCTACTGCTCTGATTACAGTGGATCAATCCTCTAAGGATGGTCAGGGTATGAGGTGTCTTCATTGAAGCACCATAGGATTCTGCTGCAGCAGAAAGGCCTGGGTGGAAAGGGCAATCATCATGAATTTAATGTTGGTTTATCACATATGGCATTTATTGAGTTGAGATTTATTCCTTCTCTAACAAATTTTTGAGGTTGTGTTGATTTTAAACATTTTTCCAGGAACTTTTGAAGGTATGGAGGGTTTTTACATTGTGTTTATTCATTGGTGTATGTTGAATCACTTTTATATCCCTTTGATAAAACAAATTTGTCATAGTGTATATCATCTTTTGACACACAGTTCAATTCGGATTTCTAATATTTTGTTGAAGATGTTTACATCTGTTGACTTATAGTTTTCTTTTCCTTTCTTTCATTCTTTATTTAACAAAAATAACACAATATTACTTTCATCATTTTTTTTGTGTGTCATTGTCTGCTTTTGTTCTGAGATAATGTTGACCTTCTAGAATAAGTTTGGAAAGATTCCCTGTCCTTCAAATTTTTGGAACAGGTTGAAAAAAATGGTATTACTTCCTCTTCAAATTTTTGGTAAATTCAGCAATTAACTCCTACAATATACTTTGTTTGGTAATAAATTTTGTGTCTGATTCATTTTACCGGTGTTGTCCTGTTCAAATTTTTTATGTATTTGTAATTCAATATCCATAGGTTATATGTGTTCAGGAATGTATTCATTTTCAACATTTCCTAATCTGATGGCATGTAATTGTTTAAATCACATTTAATAGCCAAATCTTTGTGGTGTGAGCTCTAGTCTATCCTTTAATCATATGTGATTTTACTGGTTTAGTTCTTCTATTTCTCCTCTTAGTTTAACTCAAGGTTTTTGAATTTGTTTATACTTTCAAAAGTATAACTTTTATTTTGTTTGTATGTGTGTTTTAGTCACACTTTTATTTACTTCTGATCTTTTTTCCTTCCTACTATTTTTGTGTATAGTCTCTTAATTCTCTTCTAACTCAATGGTTCTCAACTTGTATCAATACTTCTTTAGACTCTAACAATCACATATATTTACATTACAGTCCATAGCAGTAGCAAAATTCTAGTTATGAAGAAGCAATAACAATAATTTTGTGATTGGGGGTTCCCTACAAGATAAGGAACTGTATTCAAGGGTCTCATCATTAGGAAGGTTGAGAACCACTGTAGATAATTTTTATTTGAAATTGTTTACTTTTTGTAGTAGGCAATTAATGTTTAACCTTTCTTCTTAGAATTTTTTTTTACTGTTATATAAGTTTTTATATACTTTGATCCCATTTTTTCAAGAAATGTTTTAATTTCAACATTAACCCTATTGTGATTTGCATCTTAAATATTTCCCAAATCTTCTATGTTAAAGAATTGGTTAGCAGCCTTTTGCATTTTGGGGAGATGGTGATACTTTCGTTTTTATATTCAAAGCTTTTCTCTCACACACAGGCACTTGATTAGTTTCTTCTGGATTCCATTTGCATGGAATTTCTTTCTCTATCCACTTATATTCTTAATTCTATGTACTTAGAAATGAGGTGAGTCTTCTCTAGCTAGCATGTTAAGTTTTTATTTTTTTGTTAGTCCCTTTCTATTGCTGTAATAAGACAATAAGCCAAAGACAACTTATAGGGAAAAAGTTTAGTTCCATGCCACATTTTTAGTTGGGTTATTTGTATTCTTGATGTTTAATTAGGAAAGAAGTTATTTGAATGATATATATATCCCCAGAACCACCGTGAGCTTACCAATCGGCTGCTATACACACCATTCTAAATTGGGACCATGGAGAGGTCTACCTGAAACCCCAGAGTAGGGCAGGGTTCTCAGTGCCTGAGCTGGTAAGAGAGCCATCTTTGCTCCAGTGCCTTGCCAGGGAGAGGGCAGCCTGCAGAAGCAACACAGCTTCTGGGACAGACTCCGTATCTGGCTCCAGACATACGGGCTCCTTGCCCTCCAGAGGAGAGGTGTCTGCCCAGAAGGGCTCTCACTGCCTGAGCTGGTAAGGGAGCCATCTTTGCTCCAGTTCGCCTAGGCTCCAGTCTCCACTGGTGAGAGTGTAGACCGCAGAAGCTACA
Source organism: Mus pahari (assembly GCF_900095145.1). Lineage (NCBI taxonomy): Eukaryota > Metazoa > Chordata > Mammalia > Rodentia > Muridae > Mus > Mus pahari. The sequence goes on from NC_034613.1 coordinate 94,331,740, forward strand.
CAGCTTTGGGACAGACAGAAGCAACCTAGCTTCTGGGACAAAACCTGTTTTGGGCTCCAGACATTTGGGCACCTTCCTCGTCAGAGGAAAGGTGGCCACCTGTGAGGGCTCTGTCTGCCAGAGCAGGTGAGAGAGTCATATTGTGTTCAGGGTCCCTCAGTGTCTAGTCTGTGCAGGTGAGTATGTAAATGGCAGAGACAATACATCTTCTAGGACAGGCCCTGTTTTGAGCCTACATCTTCAGCCAGGAGGCAGATATGAACACCAGGCCTCTGTGCACATTCCCTGATAGAGGAGAGCTTGCCTGCAGAGAGTAATCTGACCACTGAAACTCAGGAGAGAGATGAACTCCCAGGACTGAAGAATCAGAAGTAAGGCATACCTAATGATGCTGGTAGAGGACTTTAAGAGGAAGAGCTAGAGAAAGTACCCATGGAGCTGAAGGGGGCTGCAACCCTGTAGGTGGAACAAAAATATGAACTAACCAGTACCCCCAGATCTCGTGACTCTAGCTGCATATGTAGCAGAAGGTGGCCTAATCGGCCATCATTGGGAAGAGAGGCCCCTTGGTCTTGCAAACTTTATATGACCCAGCACAGGGGAAGGCAAGAGCCAAGTATTTGGAGTGGGTGGGTAGGGGAGCAGGGGCAGCAGCAGGGTATAGGGAACTTTTGGGATAGCATTCGAAATGTGAATAAAGAAAATATCTAATAATAATTTTAAAAAAAGAAGGGCATTAATAACTCACTTAAAGAAGTGCAGGAGAACGCTGCTAAAGAGTGACAGATCCTTAAAGAAAAACAGGAGAATAGTTCTAAAGAGGTAGATGTCCCTAAAGAAAAAGAGGAGAAGAGAAACAAACAGGTGATGGAATTGAACAAAACCATCCAAGACCTAAAAAGGGAAATAGAAGCAATAAAGAAAACTCAAAATGTGACAACTCAGGAGATAGAAACCCTAGGAAAGAAATCAGGAACCATAGATGTGA
>NC_034613.1:94334685-94337081 GCF_900095145.1 Mus pahari
AATCCCACTAAAATCAGGGACTAGACATACACATAAATAAAATGAAAATAAATTGAATAAAAAGATTCTTAGCTGGGTATGATGGCACATGCATTTAATTCCAACCTTTGGGAGGGAGAGACAGTCGAATCTTTGTGATTTCAAGGCCATCCTGGGATACACAGTGAAAGAAGAGTTTCTTTTATCTCATTGGGGGTGGGGGGTTGTTACAAAACTGGCTTTCATACAACTTTATTAAACTCGATACTAATTTTAGCAGTAAACTAGATATTTAGATTCTTACATATGTAGTTACATTGTCTGCAAATAATGAACCTATTTTCTCATTTTGAATCCTTTCTTTTGTTGATCTTTTGCTCATTTGACTTAGTCCACTGATTTTTCTACACTATGTTGACTTCTGTACATGTTACCAGCAAATGCATAGGACTAGTATGAAAAATCAGAGAGAGTCACATTGCTTATATGAAGCATGTCTTGATTTAGCAGCTTGACTATTTTCTACAGACTTAGTGTGAAAATACTGTAGCAGATAGTGACGTCAGCTATGGCTCACTTGTTCTCCAAATCCCATTTTCTCAAGTGTCATTATCACCATGAGTCTCTGCTAATGCTTTACAATCATTTTAAGGGTAATACTCTAAAATAAACAAAAAAATATTTAGATCTGATCATTATAAAATAGAACAAAATTGTTGTATCCTTTTAATTCTATAAACTTATGTTAGTGTACCTTACAATAAATAGTTTTTTTTTTCCTAAGTATACAATCTACTGAAACGTAGTCTTTTCTCTAATAAACTCTAGATAGTGGCATATGTATTTTAGTCATTTTTAAAGTTCTTAGCATATTTAAATTTATTTAAGGAACAACTGAAATATATTAAACAAAAGAGTAAATTCAATCACAACCTGTCACTTAAAACAGCTATACAAATGTGTAGAATGATTCCAATAAAGAGGGAATGGTTGGACCCAAACTATATGTCACTACCTGGAAAATATTTGTGCAATTTTCTGACTCCTCATTTGAGTGATTAAAGTAAAACTATTTATGTCACAGTGACACAGTCCTGCTGTTTGTTTTTAATTTTTATTTTTTAGTTCAAGTCAGAAAACTTAGTAATTTTTCATTCTAAAAGAAAAGATTAAAATATTTAATCAAAATGATTTGGCTGACAGTTCACATGATGAAATACATTTAAATTATACCACTAATTTTTAATCTTTTTGAAATTTATTGATTTGAAATATGAAATGATTGTATGCTGTCACAGATTTATATTTAGTTATTAAATTTATAATGCACTAATTTTAAGTAAAGAATTCTAACATAACATGACATTTTATATCTTTTCATGTAAAAACGTTGATTAGTTTTACAGACACAATAAAACTAATATCAACAACAGTTTAGATCGACAAGCTATGACAGTTAATTTATGTGCATTATTTCATTAAAATTTTATTGAGTATTTTTTATGTTGAGGAAAATCTTTTCTTAACATGTTTTATTTCAGTAAGTGAAGATGAAATAGTGGGTGCCAGGGGTGGATTTTGCTTGCTTTAAAAATAATTGATTTTGGCTGTGTAAAATGGAAATCAGTAAAGGAAAGGCTAAGCAGGAATGCATTCTGTTCCTATTCTGTTTTATGATTTACAAGTATGAAAGGAAATCTTAATTGGCAATAATTCAATTATGGCAAAAACACAATCAAGATTTATAATAACTTCTGGAAACTTGCTGAATTCTAGGTATTGTTAAAGGTGAAAATATGAGTGAGCAATTAAGACAGCTCTTCCAATATCTTATTATATCTTCGATGTAAATTATGCCATCAGAAAAACATGGACAGTATATGTACTCCACTAACATGTCATAATAAACTCAACAGACCCACCATCCATTGCATAACTGAGATTCAGTGTTGAATTACTTGCAAAATTTGGCATTTCTCCTCTTTAGACCTTCACAATTAATTACACAGAGAGATGCTTATGCATGATTCCTATCTGTCCTTTATTTTCTAAAGGTAGTACAGGAAAAAAAAGAAGCCAAAACCATACAATGAAAAAGAGAAGGCATCTTCAACAAATGGTGCTGATCTATCTGTATTTAGAAGAATGCAAATAGATCCATATTTATACCCTGCACAAAATTCCAGTCCAAGATGATCAAGGACCTCAACAAAAAATCAGATACACTAGGGGCTGGGGAAATGGTTTAGAGGTTAGAAGCACTGGCTGCTCTGTTCAAGATCTTGAGTTCAAATCCCAGCAACCACATGGTGGCTCTATATTTTCTTTTTTATTTATTTATTTATTTATTTATTTATTTATTTATTTATTTTTATTATTATTATTTTCTTTATTTACATTTCAAATGCTATCCCAAA
>NC_034613.1:94338011-94355107 GCF_900095145.1 Mus pahari
AGTACTATGTCCAATTTTCTGAGGAACCACCAGACTGATTTCCAGAGTGGTTGTACAAGCTTGCAATCCCACCAGCAATGGAGGAGTGTTCCTATATTTTCTATAGAGCTGTCTGGTGCCCTCTTCTGGTACACAGGCATATATTCAGGCAGAATACTATATACATAATAAACAAATACATCTTTTTTTAAATATTAGAAGAACAGCCTTGAACAAATTGGTTCGGGTGATAAGTTCCTGAACAGAATACCAGAGGCTCAGAGTCTAAGATCAACAATTGATAAATGGGCCTTCATGAAACTGTTTCTGTAAGGCAAAAGCACTATCAGTAGGACAAAATGGTAACCTACAGATTTGGAATGGATATTCACCAATTCTACATCTGTCAGAGGGCTAATACCCAAAACTTATAAAGAACTTAAGAAGTTAGAGGTTCCAATAACCCCCATCTGTCTTCAAGTGTCTCACTATTTTATACATAAACATTTTATAACTGTCTACTTCTACCTCACATTTTGGCCTTCTGAATAATATGTCATTGCAAATGTGATATTTATATATATGTGTATGTGCATACATTTAGATGTTATATATACACATTTTGATAGGTTAAATGTATTTTAGATTATTTTAACTACAGTTGAAACTGTCTTTTAACAAGATTTAAATAGCTAACAACCTTAATATATGTGTGTCAGCCATTTGTGGCACTACCTCACTAGCCAGCTTTCATCTACCTGAAAGACAACTTTTTCATGTAATGTAGGTGTGATGATGATGAGTGCTGGCATTCTACTACTATCAAGTATTTGTCATTTTAAAAGGCTTATTGAGATGTAATTTGTCTTGTGTTTATTATTATTTTTGGTTTGGTTTGGTTTGTTTTGATTTTGAGACAAAGTCTCACTATGCAGTTCAAGCTGTTCTTGACATCATAATCCTCCTGTATTTAGCCAGCCTCCCATGTGCTGGCATTACAGATGCTCTAACACACCCAGGATCACAGAATTCCAGGATCCCAGGAGCTTGGTCACACCAGGATCTCAAGGTCCCAGAGGCAGCTTGACTCCAAGCAGCTCTGACACACCCAGGATCTCAGGTTCACAGTATCCCAGAATCACAGGATCACGGAAACAGCTGAACTCTGAGGAGTTCTGACACAACCAGGATCACAGGAAGGAGATATATATATATATATATGAATATGAGATTGCTCAGCAGTTAAGAGCACTGACTGCTCTTTCAGAGGTCCTGAGTTCAATTCCCAGCAACCACATGGTGGCTCACAACCATCTGTAATAACATCTGATGCCCACTTCTGGTGTACTCATGTACATACAATAAATAAATCTTAAAAACAAACAAACAAACAAAACTCCCTTAAAGAAATACAGGAGAACACAGGTAAACAGATAGAAGCCCTTAAAGAGGAAACAGAAAAAATCACTTAAAGAATTATAGGAAAACACAATCAAGCATGTGAAAGAATTGAACAAAAACGTTCAGGATCTAAAAATGGAAATAGAAACAATAAAGAAATCACAAAGGGAGACAACTCTGGAGTTAGAAAACGTAGGAAAGAGATCATGAGTCATAGATGCCAGCATCAGCAACAGAATACAAGAGATAGAAGAATCTCAGGTGCAGAGGATACCATAGAAAACATTGACACAACAGTCAAAGAAAATGCAAAATGTAAAAAGATCCTAACCCAAAGCATCCAGGAAATCCAGGACACAATGAGAAGACCAAACCTAGGGATAGTAGGTATAGAAGAGAGTGAAGATTCCCAACTTAAGTAGCCAGTAAATATCTTCAACAAAATTGTAGAAGAAAACTTCCCTAACCTAAAGAAAGAGATGCTCATGAACATACGAGAAGGTTACAAAACTCCAAATAGATTGGACCAGAAAAGAAATTCCTCCCATCACATAATAATCAAAACACCAAATACACTAAACAAAGAAAGAATATTAAAAGGCAGTAAGGGAAAAAATCAAGTAAGATATAAAGGCAGACCTATCAGAATTACACCATACTTCTCATCAGAGACTATGAAAGCCAGAAGATCCTGGACAGATGTGATACAGACCCTAAGAGAACACAAATGTCAGCCCAGACTACTATATCTAGCAAAACTCTCAATTACCATAGTTGGAGAAACCAAGATATTCCATGACAAAAACAAATNTACACAATATCTTTCCACAAATCCAGCCCTACAAAGGATAATAGATGGAAAATTCCAACACAAGTAGAAAAACTACACCCTAGAAAAAGCAAATAAGTAATCTCTCAACTGACCCAAAAGAAAATAGCCACATAAACATAAAAAATAACATAAAAATAACAAGAAGCAACAATCACAATTCCTTAATTTTTTTTTACTATTTAAGCAATCTTTAATGAAAGCTGTGCATGAGATGTCTCTACTCCTGTATCTTCTCAATTGTTTCTTCCTTGTATTTGCCCTTCTACCTTTCTACTTGTCAGGACTTGGCTTCCCTCTCCAGGATCTTCTTGCAGTCCTTGTCCAGCTTTAGCCTTGCTGGGGCGGATGCCCAAATGTACAGTTGTGCCATTAGCCTTCTCTTACCTTAATATCTCTTAAATCAATGGACTCAATTCTCTGATAAAAAGACATAGACTAACAGACTGGATATCTAAACAGGAACCAAGATTTTGCTGCATACAGGAAATCTACCTCAATGTCAAAGAAAGACACTACCTCAGAATAAAGGGCTAGTAAACAATTTTACAAGCAAATGGTCCCAAGAAACAAGCTGGAGTAGCCCTTCTAATATTGGATAAAATCGACTTTCAACAAAAAGTCATCAAACAAGAAAAGGAAAGACACTTTACACTAGTCCAAAAAAAAAAAAAATCTACCAGCCTACTGGCAAGATGGCTCAGCGGGTAAAAGTACTGGCTGCTCTTCCTAAGCTCCTGAGTTCAAATCCCAGCAACCACATGGTGGCTCACTACCACCCATAATGAGATCTGACGCCCCCTCTTGTAGTGTGTCAGAAGTCAGCTACTGTGTACTTATGTATAATAATATATGAATCTTTGGGCCGGAGCAAGCAAGGACTGTGTGAATAGGGTTGACTGGAGCTCAATTCTGAACATCTGTGCTCCAAATGCAAGGGCACCCACATTCATAAAAGAAACTTTACTAAAGCTCAAAGCACACATGGCACCCCACAATAACACTGGGAGACTTCAACACCCCACTCTCAGCAATGTGAAGATCATGGAAACAGAAACTAAACAGAGACACAGTGAAACTAACAGAAGTTATGAACCAAATGGATCTAACAGATATTTATAGATCATTTCATCCTAAAACAAAAGGATATACCTTCTTCTCAGCACTTCATGATATTGTCTCAAAAACTGACCATATAATTGTTCACAAAACAGGCCTCAACAGATACAAGATTGAAATAACCCAATGCATCCTATCAGATCACCACAGACTAAGGCTGGTCTTAAATACCAACAAAAGCAATGGAAAGCACACATACATATGGAAGCTGAACAACACTCTACTCAATACTTGACCAAGGAAGAAATAAAGAAAAAAATTAAAGGCTTTTTAGAATTTAATGAGCATGAAGACACAGCTTACCCAGAATTATGGAACACAATGAAAGCAGTAGTAAGAGGAAAACTCATAGCCGTAAATGCCTCCAAAAAGAAACTGGAGAGAGCTTACACTAGCAGCTTAACAACACACCTGAAAGTTCTAGAACAAAAAGAAGAAAACTCACCCAAGACAAGTAGATGGCAGGAAATAATCAAACTCAGGGCTGATATAAACCAAATAGAAACAAAAAGAACTATACAAGAACCAACAAAACCAGTCGCGGGTTCTTTGAAAAAGAACCCTTAGCCAGACTAACCAGAGGGCACAGAGGCATTATCCTAATTAATAAAATCAGAAATGAAAAGGGAGTCATAACAATGAAATATATCTTAAAATAATTATTCTGTTTGTTGAATGTTAACAGTTGAAAATATTAAAATCATGTTCTACAAAAGAAAAGAATAATTAATCCAATTGGGACAGGAGAAAGTGGGTGGGTGGGGGAGCATTCTCATACCATGCAAAGGGGAGGAGGAGGGCAGATGTGGGATGGGAGGTTGGTAGAGGAGTAACCAGGAAGTGGGATATCATGGGATGGGGGATTGGTGCAGGGGGTAACTGGGAAGTGGGATATCATTTGAGGTGTAAATAAATGGAATGATTAATAAAGAAATAAAATTTAAAAAGAATTTTGAGATGTCATTCGACTATATGTTCTATTATATGAGATATCCTAATTATATATACACATGGCTGCTTTACACACCTTGACTTTTACTTTCAAATTTTCTGACTTTTCTGAATGTACTCGACTCTTAAAACAGCATTTGCTAGCTTCTTTTATTCTGAGACATTTTGCTTGATAGCGATAAGTTAATAGGATTGATTTAATGCTGTGTCCATTTAGCAGAATAGTTCTTAGGGCCTATGACCTGCCTACTTACAGGTATTTTGCCTCATAACAGTGTCAGGTATGGCGTTCATCTTGTGAAATGGGCCTTAAACCCAGTCGGAAAGTGGCTGTTACTTTCATGATGCATACACCACTGTTGCACCAGTGAGAATGTCTTGACAGGCTGGTTGTTACTTTAGCCTTCAGGGTTAATAACTGCTAATTGCTTTTCTTATCCAGCACTGTGATTGCTAGCTAGTAGGGATGCAGTTTCTACTAGTTTGATTTTTCCATGTTCGACGACTCAAGTATATTGCTTCTTCAGTAACAGAGTCTTATCATCATCATATGCTGGAGGCTAACCAGCACATTCTGGAGCATTTTGACAATAGCCTGTGATGTTTGTAGGGTTTGTTGGGCTCTTTGGGATCTCACTAGCCAACAACTCCAAAGGAGCTAACCACTTCTGGCACTACGTCTTTTATTTATTTGCTTGTGGTGTCTAGTAGGGGCATTATCACCCTGTTATAGGGTAACTCTCTTTAAGCTCTTTATATATGTGTGCATGTCTGTGTTTTAGAAAACTTCTATAGTAGTTGTTTTCCATATGATGTATTAAAAATCTTTTAGTGTCAGATATATGTACCTATCTCTATCCTCTACCATGTCCTCCCATTTCCTATGGCATCTAACCTTTCCTGTTCCATGATTTTCTTTTATCCATCACATAACACTTCCGATGTATTTTCTAATTCAAGGAACTTCTTAATTTACAAAATGTACACAATCCCACTGTTCTTTGGAACACTTTTTGAGGTTGGCTTCATTCTCAGAGACTATGTGACTATCTTCCCAGGCACAGCTTTTTTTTATTTATCTTTCTTCAGTCCTAACACTGGGTTTGAGAATATCATGCATTATTATTAGTTTTGATTATTTTCTTTGTTCCTTTGTTATAATTTATTATGCAAATTTTAACAATAAAGTCCGAGTCTTCCGGAATAATCTACCCTAAAAAAGTAACAATTAATTCAAGGTTAGTTGAATTGTTATTATTTTATGGATATTGTGAAAGAGCTGTGACACAGAGCTAAAGATATTGCTCAATAGTTATCAGCATGTTCTGTTCTTACAGAGGCCCTGAGTTCAGTCCCCAGAATCTATGTTAGGGACCTCATGGCAGCCTTTTCAACTCTAGGGGATCTGATGCCTCCAGCATTTGCACTTATGTGCACACACTCATACACAGAAGCCCACACATACACATAGTTTAAAACAGAAAATCTTTTTTAAGACCTCTGGCAGGGAAAGCAGGTAGACTAACTCCAGATCTTCACCTCTCTCTCTCCCTCCTGTCCTCTAAATCCAGTCTCCTAGCTTCTTCCCAAGCTTTTTAGCAGATCACCTGATATAGCTTCCCCTCCCCAAACACCCCATGTCCAGAGAATCATACAGATCTTTCCTTCCAAATTTCCATCCCCCAACTCATCACGTTATCTCAGCTCCCAACTCCAGCAGGCATAAAAGAAACACTACTACAGCTTACATTATATGCTGACCCTCACACATTGATAGTGGGAAGCTCCAATACCCTACTCTCACCAATAGACAAATCATGCAAATAGAAAAATGCTGGACCTGAGTCATAAACCAAGTGGACCTAACAGATATCTGCTTGCAGAACATTTTACCCCCAAACAAATAATTTTACCCTTTTCTCAGCACCACATGAAAATTTCTCCAAAATTGATGGTATACTTGGTCATAAAGCAAGTCTCAACAGATAAAAAGAAAATTGAAATCCCTGCATCCTATCAGATGACCTTGGATTAAAGCTGTACATCATCATCATCATCATCATCATCATCATCATCATCATCATCATCAACAACAACAACAACAAAACCGAAAAACTTAGACACCCATAGAAGCTGAACAACTCTGTTCTGAATAAAAAAATAGTTCAAGGCAAAAATTAACGAAAGACTTTCTATAATTCAATGAAAATGAATAGTCAACATATTCATTCAAACTTACAGGATATAATGAAGGCTGTTCTAAGAGACAAGTTCCTAGCAGTAAGTGCCTGCATGGTAATGTTACTGAGATCTCATATAAGCAAGCAAACAGCACACTTGAAATCTCTAAAACAAAATGCATCCAAAAGAAATGGACATCAAGAAATAATCGAACTCGGTTGGGGTGTGTGTGTGTGTGTGTGTGGCTGAAATCAATAAAATCGAAAGAAACAGAACATTGGGAAGAATCAGTCAAACAGAGATTTGGTTTGAGGAAAATGAATAAGATTGATAGAAGCTTAGCGAAATTAACAAAATGGTGGAGAGAGAATATCTAAATTTTAAAAAATAGAAGTGAAAAGTTGGATATAAGAGCAGACACTGAGGAAATCTAGAGAATCATAAGGACATACTTCAAAAACATATGCTCTGCTAAAGTTACCCCCATAGACTCCAGGGAGCCTCCTACATCCCAGGTCTCTGGAATGTACTCAAGATGCCACCCCCCCCCTCCGCATCAGTTGCAGGTTTCCATTCATTCTCATCTGGCTCTCCTATCTCTCCTCACACCTGATCCTTAATCCCCCATTGACTTTCCTGTTCCCCTTCCCCTTCCCCTCACTCCATCTGCCTCCTATGACCATTCTGTGCCACCCTTCTAAGTGAGACTCAAACAGCTTCACTTGGGCAGTCCATCTTGTTTAGCTTCTTTGGGTCTGTGGAGTGTAGCATGGGTAGGTACTTTATGGCTAATATCCAATTTTCAGTGAGTACACACTATGCATGTCCTTTTGGGTCTGGATTACCTCACTCAGCATGATATTCTCAAGTTACATACATTCACCTGTAAAATGCATGATGTTCTTGTTTTTAATAGCTGGATAGTATTCCATTGTATGAATGAAACACATTTTCTGAATCCATTCTTCAGCTGAGTAACATCTGGGTTGTTTCCAGTTTCTGGTTATTACAAATAAGGCTGCTATGAACATTACAGAGCATGTGTCATATCTGAAACTTATAGCAGTGGGAATATGGAACCGGAAGAGGCTACCTCCTGTAGCAAGACAGGACTCAGTGGAGGAATAAGGACAACAAGCCACCCACAAAACTTTCAACCCAAAATTTATCCTGTCTACAAGAAATACATGGACAAAGATGTAACAGAGACTGAAGGAAAGGGCAAACAAAAATGGGCCCAACTTGAGACCCATCCCATGGGCAAGCACCAAATCCCTGTCACTATTAATGATACTCTGATATGCTTGCAGACAGGAAACTGGCATAACTGTCCACCAAGAGGCTCCAAATGTAAAGTGATTGGGATATAACTGAAACAGATGCAAAGACCCACAGACAAACATTGGTCAGAGCTTAGGGAGTTTTATGGAAGATTTGGGGGAAGATTGAGAACCCTGGATAAAATAGGAACTCCACAGGAAGACCAACAGTGTCAACTAAGCCAGACCCTTGGCTCCCAGAGCCTGAACCATCAACCAATGATCATACAGGTACTGGACCTAGCTGTCCCCACATATGTAGCAACTGTGAGCTCAGTCTTCATGCAGGTCCTCCAACAACTGGAGCAAGGGCTGTTCCTAAAGCTGTTGACTGTCTGTGGATCCCATTCCCCTAACTGGTCTGCCTTGTCTGGCTTCCGTTGGAGAGGAAGGACCTAGCCCTGCAGAGAGTTGATGTGCCAGGGTGAGGGGATACCAGGGGGTGGGGGCTTTACCCTCTCAGAGGCAAAGGATATGGAGAAGGGACTCTGTAAGGGGGGAACATGGAGGAAGGCAGTGATTGGGATGTAAAGTGAATGAATTAATCAATGGAAAAATCTTGTACTCCATACAAGTTTTTATTTGATAAAGTAAAACCAAAATCAGAAAAGCTATTTAAGATGACCTATAACCCCTTAGTGAAATAGAAGAAGTAATTAAATCTCCCAACCCAAAAGCCCAGGGTCAGATAGTTTTAGAGCAGAATTCTACCAGATTCTGCCAGGGGATATAGTGCTGTCCTTTAGCTTCTGTGGGCACCAAACATACATGTGGTGTGCAAACGTACATTCAGGCAAAATGTCAATCACATACAAATAAATAAATCTTTAAATAATTTGGATTAGTTCTTTGAGAGTTTTGTATGATATGCTTTGATCATATTCACTCCCACCCCCTAACTCTTTCCACCTCCCTTCCCTACCCACACAACTTGATGTTTCTTTTAAAACCTATCAAGAGCAATATGTGCTGCCCAAATATTCTTGGATGTGTAGTCTTCTGCTAGAGCACTGGTTCTCAACTTTCCTAATGTTGCGACCCTTTAATAGAGTTCTTCATGTTATGGTGACCTCCAACCATGAAATTATTTTGGGTGCTACTTCATAATTGTAGTTTTGCTACTATTTTGAACTGTGATGTAGATATCTAGTATGTGAACCCTCTGAAAGGGCTGTTACATTCCCAAAGGGGTCATGACCCACAAGTTGAGAATTGCTGCCCAAGAGCATGGTCAGCCTATAAGAGTATATTCTTACAGAAAAATGGTCTCTCCTCTAAGCAGGTAACAAGTGAGAATTAACCCATGTCTACATGTAGAATTTTGTGTATAACTCTAATCTCTATGCTGGGATTTGTTCTGGTTTGAATTTGCAAAGGTCTTATGCATGCTGTTGGAATATCTGTGACTTCATATATGAAGCCAGAAGACACTATTTTCTTAGAGTCCATTACCATCTCTGGCTCTTACATTCTTCAGGTCCTACATCACAATGATTCCTAAGCCTTAGGAGATAGGGCATAATATCATCTTAATTTGGCTTCTAGTTGCTGTGATAAAACATAACCAAAAGCAGCTTATGGAGGAAAGGGTTTTTCCAGTATAGTTTCCCATCACAGTCTAACATCAAAGGAAGTTAGGGTAAATAGTCAAATTGGTTACCTAGAGTTAGAACTGGAAGCAGAAGCAATGGAAGAAGAGTGCTGCTTACTGGATTGCTCCTCACCCTGCTTTCATATACAACTTAAGACAATTAGATCATAGAGGGCATCACCTCCCATAGGCTGGACACACCTATATCAATTATTAATCAAGAAAATGAATGACAGACCTGCCTACAGGCAATATTATGGAAGTATTTTCTTAGTTGACTTTCCTTTTCCCAGATAACTGTAGCTTTTATAAGTTGAAAACAAAACAGATGAACAAAACCCAGGATATTTGTTAATTACCACCTACAGTAAATTGAAGCTTCTTAGATAAGGGTTGAGGTATGTACTGATCTGTGGGTATAATTATAAGTCATTAGGAACAGGTTTAATACTATGTCCATTTAGCAGAATAATAATAGATGATCCCCATGGGGGTTATGACATGTATAACCACAGGTTACTGGCATAATAATGTTGTCAGGTATTGGTTTCATTTTGTGGAGCTGGATTTTAATTCATTCATAAGTGGTTGGTTAGTCCTCTAGTATTCATGCCACCAATGGACATGCCTTGCCACGCAAGTAAATATTATCATACATGGGGTTTAGAGCTGGATATGACTGATAATTACTTTTTTTCTCTTATAGCATGCACATCACCTTCCAGCACTATGAAAGCTAACCAATAAGGATGTCTTCCAGTTGATTTTTTTTTCGTGTTCTGTGTCAAGTATCTTTTGTCTTCAGCCATAGGATCTTTTTGACAAATTCTGGAGAGTAACCAAGAGCAATAACTTTTGGAAACTGATGCAGTCACTATGGAAATTATTCAGTAACACCACTCTTAGGGATATAACCAAAGACTCTTTATTTTAAAAGATTTATTTATTTACACTGCAGCTGCACAGATGGTTGGGAGCCTTCATTTGGTTGTTGGGAATTGAATTTTTTAGGACCTCTGCTCTCTCCAGTCGGCCAAAAGATTTACTTATTATTATACATAAGTACACTATAGCTTTCTTCAGATGTGCCAGAAGAGGGCATCATATCTCATTATGGGTGGTTGTGAGCCACCATGTGGTTGTTCAGATGTGAACTCAGGACCTTTGGAAGAGCAGTCAGTGCTCTTACCTGCTGAATCATCTCGCCAGCCTCACCAAAGACTCTTAATATTATTATAAACAGCTTCTCATTTGTGTTCATTGCTGCTTTATTCACAATAGTCAGGAAATGGAAACATTCTAGATACCAATCAACTGATGAATGGATAATGAAAAATGTACCATATTTACACAAGAACTATTGTTTGGCTATTAAGAAAAATGAATTTCACAGATAATGGGTGGAACTAGAAACAATTATTCTGAGTGAGGTATCCCAGATCCAGAATGATAAATAGCATATGATTTCTCTTCTTTGTGGATGTTAGCTTGAATCTTCAAATACTTGTGTTTTATTTAGAATTCCCATAGATGTTGGGAAATTATTAAGAAACCATAAGAAAGGGCTTTTAGAGGAGTGGAGAGAGAGTACAGTTATATAGAGAAGTTAAAAGGGAATAATAAAAGAGGAAGTGTAAAAAGGGGTCAAGAAGGTGAGTATGGGATAGATGAGAGATAAATAACAATAAAGACCTTTTGAAAAGGTTGTATGGAAATCTACTATTGAAGAAGCCTCTCTCTCTCTCTCTCTCTCTCTCTCTCTCTCTCTCTCTCTCTCTCTCTCTGTGTGTGTGTGTGTGTGTGTGTTTGTGTGTCTGTGTGTGTGTTTGTATTTATATAGTTTAAATGGAGTCACATAATGTGGCATCAGATCCTTTACTAAACTTTATAGAGTCTAACAAATAAAAAAAAACAATTGACGGGACTAGGTTGTCTTTTTCTTTTGAGTTGTTGGCCAGTGACATCCCTTAGAATCTCCAATAAATAAATAAATGTTTTTAAAATGTGAGCTTATCAAGAAATCAAAACACAATATCAATAAAAACTAAATTGTTTTGTGTAATCATAATTAATAATCTAAAATAACCTTTAATCCTAGCACTTGGGAGGCAGACGCAGGCGGATTTCTGAGTTCGAGGCCAGCCTGGTTTACAAAGTGAGTTCCAGGACAGCCAGGGCTATACAGAGAAACCCTGTCTCAAAAAACCAAAAAAAAAAAACCACTTTAAAATGTGATACAAAGCAATAGAAATAGAGTGGAACAATGTGAGATCAATAAGACAAGATGTCTATAAATTGAAAATTTTTTAAACTTTCCAGAACTTAAACTCCTGAATAGAATAAGATTTCACATACTTAAAATAGAAAATTCAGTACTGTTAAGATGTCAATTCTTCACTGTTTTTTTACAGAAACACAACCCAATCCCTATTTTTTTTAAAAAAAAGTCTAGCACAATTCCTTTTTTCTGGCTCGTAATTTTTTTATTGGTTATTTTATTTATTTACATTTCAAATGTTATCTCCCTTGCCAGTATCCACTCCGCAAACTCTCTATCACACCCCTCCCCTGCTTCTATGAGAGAGCTCCCCTACCCACCCACCCACTCCTGCCTCACTACCCTAGCATTCCCCTATGCTGAGGCATCAAGTCTCCACAGGACCAAGGGACTCTTTTCCCACTGATACCAGATAATGCCATGTCTCCCTCCATGTATAATCTTTGGTTGGTGGTTTAATCTCTGGGATCTCTGGGGGGGTGGTGGTCTGGTTGGTTGATATTGTTGTTCTTCCTATGGGGTTGCAGACCCCTTCAGCTCCTTCAGTCCTTCCCCTAACTTCTCCATTAGCACAGTTCTTTAGCACATCACCAAGGGATTGCAAATGGTTCCACAGGACACAAGTTTATTCTATATATTTCACATTTTTCTATATAAGTCTTTCATGTTTAATTACTCTGTCTCATGCTGTTGAATTTATACAATGAGATGATATTAGAGATACCAGCATTTTTCCTGTCTCTAAAAGTCAAAAACAGATAAACTGATGCATGTTTTTAAGAAGAGGTGAGGTGCTTGCAACATTAAAGGACAGCAACAGAAACAGTTAAATCTTGAAATACTAACATGTTAGACCTATAAATAAACCAAAGGATTCAGACTCAAAATTAAAGGGGAAAGCATGGGAGAAAAAAATAAATTTTCATGTCCGCTGGTTGACATTTTGCCAAAACAGTTTTAGGTGGAAGTCCTGCACACTACCCAATAGACAAATACTATTTTGCATTAGCTTGCTAACCAGTTCAGCATAGGGAAACTATTCTGAGAGAGAGTTTACAAATAAGCCTTTCAGCTAGCAACATCAGAGGACCTCACACTTCTATATATACAACTTGAAAATTTATCATCCTCAATGGATTAAGTGAGTACCACCTTGAGGATCTATATACTCCTAGGGGACAGAAAAGACTGCAAACAAACATATTTCAGTGAAGAATGTGATTCACAAAGAAGAATTAAGCCTAAAGTAAATTATCAATACCAGAGCTCCAGAAGTTTATTAAGATGATAAAGTCAGCACCAAAGAGGGAATTTATAGGCCCTGAGACACAAAGAGACCAGAGCCAGAGCCAGTCAGAGTCAGAGCCTGTTCTGAGAGCTGCAGTCACTCATGCTCAGCAATCAGGAAACAATGGAATTTAACCCACCAGGAAAGGTAGGCTGAACTCCCACAGTAAACAGTTCATTCTAGTCTAACCTGTTTGAATTATAGAAAGATAAGTGGCTTCTATCCCATCCACAGGATAAGCTGTAAAAGACAGTACCTCCAAGTGTGAATGAAACCTGCACACTTAACATATAAGCAGAGAAGCTGACTAGCTTATTATTTTTCAATTTTTAAATAATTTTTATTTCTATTGAATGGTTTTGTTCTTTTGGGAGGCAAGTTGTTCTACTAATTTACCTTTCTTTTTCCCAGTTATCATCTCTTTTACCTTTCTCCCATGCACTTTTCTTCTCACTACTTTTCTTTCTCCTATCTTATTTCCTTTATCCAATTCTCTTTCTATTTCGAGTAAAATGTGTAATGATAGAAATATAACAATACCTAATACTTTGAAATAATTTAAATAAATGATATAGTAGCTGTTTAAAATGTATGAATGAACCAGAATAGATGTGAATGAGTAACTATATAAATTCTACCACTGCCAATTGCTACTTATGAAAATTGGGCAGTGCTTAAATTATGCCAGCTTCAGTTTTATGTTCAAAGTGGAGCTCTTAGTACTTTGCCAGTATTATTGGAGAGATCATGTACATTAGCTCATGAATATTCAACATTCAATAAATAGTATATAGTTTCTATCAGTCTAGTGTAGACTCAGTGAAATAGGACTAAATATGTGTAAGGAAGGGTAGTCTGAAGTACCCTTTGTTTGCTAAAGAATTGAGCTATTACCTTCTAAGTAGTATTCTAAGCAAAAATCAATAAGAACATATCAGGGAGCAAGATTCTTGGTGCCACAAAGGAGAAATGATAAGAAAAAGCCAATAGAGTTTAAAGGTAATTTATATAGCAGAATATACATTAGAAAAGAGAGTCTAGATTTGCTACCAGAGTATATCCTAGAAAGTAGGAGAATGGCAGTGCCATTCACAGATCTTAATTTTGAAAAGACAAAAGAGAGGGACTTTTAAAAGTGAAATAATGAAGACAGTGTTGTGATAATTTAATGCAAAAATAACAAACATCACAAAACCCAGCTCCCTGAGAAGATATTGGAAGGAGTGTAGTTTTTTTTTGGAGTTGTCTAAATGCTACCAAAACAGATAAGTAAAACAACACAAAACAAAAAGATAATACCTACAAGTAAGTGACAAGGTAGGTCTCAGAACAACAAACTGCCAGCAGTAGAAAAGAACTCCCCATCACTTCTACGACTTCAATGGAATCACTCAGTATATTATGGGAAAGAGGGATTAAGCTTCAGGACATCTGGAAGATGTGAAACAGGAAAATACCGAAGTGACTCATGGGTGTTTGTGGGAAAAGCCAAACTGAGAACAACTGCTGAAAGGCATGATTTCCCAACCAACCAGCAAATGAGTGCAAAAGTCTGCAGTGCTATCTAAATGAGTTGAGTCGAGTCTTTAAGGTTCCTGTGAATTCTGAACACTGAATAACTGGGAGTTCCTTCTGGCACAGGCCTTCACATCAAAGAAAAACTGGTAAAAATGGAACCAAATTATAGCTGGATAAAATAGAGAAAAGATAAGTTCAGAAAAAAGCAACCAAGGTGTAAAAAGCTACAAAAATCTCAAAAAGGAAATGAATATAACTTTGAACAATTCAAAAAGGAAATCTCCAAAGAGAAGACGAAAGCTGGGAAATTAGAAAATATACCTTGAAACATATATGTCATAAAATTTCAGAAAAACATTCCACAGAAAAATCATTCTCAATATATTTACAAATAAGTCACTACAAAAGTAGGGAGTTGGGGAGGACATGGGAGAGTTGTGGGAGAGGAAAATATGATCAAATATATTACATGAAAACCATAAATAAAATTATAAATTAATTATAAAATGAGTTCATGAAATGAAGGGAAAATGATCCAAGAAACATTATTATAGAATACGAATTTGAGGATCACAGGACACATTAAAACCATAATCATCTATTTAACAAGCAAAATGACACTGAGAAAGTAATATAAGTCACAGAAAGCAATAATCTACTATAAATCAGAAAACTGTCAAGTGACCAACCTGGAAAAATTTTAATATTAAAAAATAGTTTTCAGAATATATAACAAAACTAGAAGAAATACAGTATTTAATAAAAGTAATAGATCTTGCTTTGAGAGGCAAGATGTAGCAGATAAGATGAGTGAAAACATTAAAGAAGAAAGTAATTGAAAATCGGTACTTATTTTGATGTAATAAAAACTAAAGATCGTTTAAAAGGAACTAACACTTAGAAACCATGGAACCAAGGATTAAGACATTAAGAATCTAAACAATAGGAAAAAACACCTTAAAAGCTGTTATTCAAGAAAACAAAATGAAAAAGGCTATAAACTTCATCATTAAAGAATATTATATGACTGAAATTATGAGCAAAGATTGAGAAATACCAAGGCATATTCTTGTAGATTTATTGAACTACTAAAAAGCAAATGAATGTTCTACAGGCATTGAGATAGTAGTGGCTCTTTTTTTAAAGACAGTGTGTGTGTGTGTGTGTGTGTGTGTGTGTGTGTGTGTGTGTGTGTGTGTGCACGCGCGCATATGTGTGTGTGAGTGCTTGTATGGTGTGCGTGTGTTTGTGTGTGTGTGTGTGTGTGTGTGTGTGTGTGTGTGTGTNTGTGTGTGTGTGTGTGTGTGTGTGTGTGTGTGTGTGTGTAGGTGTGCTTAGTGCAATTTCCCTTGGAGGCCTCAATAGGATGTCACATCCCTCTGGGGCTGGAGTAACAGAAGCTTATGAGTATCCAACTTAGGAGCTGAGAACCAAACTTAGATCCTCTGCAAGAACACTAAACTCTCTTAACTGCTTAGCCAGCCCTCCAGCCCTCCAGCTCTCCAGCTCCCTAGACCATAGATTCTTAACAAATGTTAGTTTTTTCCCCAAAGGACCATTTGTTATTGTCTAGAGTCATTTCTGGTTGTCTCAAATAACTTGCACAGACCATAAATTTTAATAAATGTTCTTAAAAAGTACAGGACAGACACTCCACATGCAAAACTCTTATTCAGTCAAAAAATACCAATATTGTTGATATTCAGATTCCCTATCCTGAGCCTGGTCTATTGCTGCATATCTGGAATATCAACTACTTTAAGAGACAAAGGTGAAAGGATCACTTCAACTTGAAAGTTTAAGATTAGCCTGGGAAAAATACTGAAATATGATATAAAACAATCTGGACAAAACCAGAAGATGACTTATGAAGAAAAATCAATGGCCATTGTCTTTTTAACAGAAACACTTCAAGCCAGAAAGAAGAAGGGAATTTCACTGCTCAGGCAGTGTAGCTGTAACAGCCAGTTTTTGTTCTATTCATTTATTCTGCATTAAAGTGTATTAGAAAGGGCCATATTCAAGGATGTAGGCGATGTATGTACATCAGATTATCATTAAAAATACAAGCCTCAGGAGAAGTAGTGGGTCTCATTAGGAGCTTTGCTATCTTCCTTGGTTGTTACCACCAAAAACTCCAGAGCCTTCTCTTATAGGTGCCATCTTTTTATACACCATTTCGAATGAGATCATGTAGGTTCAGTGTGGTGCAGTAATAGAACTTACATGCTGTTTTAAAAGGCTTTGTTGATGACTCCTATAGGTAGCATGCTCTTTGCCTGATATTTTCTTCTGTTTTACTATCTATTCAAGACAGAAACTCTCTCATTTTTGAACTTGTTGCACATATAGGCAGGCAGTTGTTCTTGACTTCTTCTACACCATGAATGAGTCATCTTGGCTTTTCAACTTTTTCAACTCCATCCTGCTTTTGCCACTTTTCTTTAGCATACTTCTCTGCATTTCACAATATATTCTCAATATACGTGCTTAACCAGTCTGGAAGACAGGGATAGGTTCTTTTGCTTATATTTCTTTTTTTTTCATTTATTATTATTATTATTATTATTATTATTATTATTATTATTATTATTATTATTTTCTTTATTTACATTTCAAATGCTATCCCGAAAGTTTCCTAT
>NC_034613.1:94355312-94366449 GCF_900095145.1 Mus pahari
TAGCTGGCTGTGAGCATCCACTTCTGTGTTTGCCAGGCACTGGCATAGCCTCACAAGAGGCCGCAATATCAGGGTCCCTTCAGCAGAATCTTGTTGGCGCTTATATTTCATATCCTTATCTTTGACAGAAACATGCATAATATCATAAGTACCCATAGAAAATGTGACTTCATTATAAGGGATTCCATGAGGAGCTATATGGTTTCCATCAAAATCAACTACACAAAGTTCATAGACACCAGTCTCAGTCCCACTCCCCATCCATTTTAATCTTTACTTGAGTCTGTTCAGCAGCAGCAGTAAAAAACACTTAGCTTTTATGGTTTAGAATAATGGCATTCCTGTTTACTAAGATTAGTAAATAAACTTCTTAAAGTTTTAAAACTCCATGACATGAAAGTGAATTTTCATTGGTTAATACACCTTTCTAGATGACAGGTTCGATATCCATAGCCTGCTCAGTTTACACAGCTTTACTTGATGCTTGATCAAAATTGTCCTAACTAATTTGCTAAAACTATACAATGCATGCCGCCTTCTGCATCCTGCAAAACTTTTATGAAGTCATACTCTTCTGATTATATCAAAAGTGGACCTCTCAGACTGAGACTGGCCAGAGTCATAGTTAAGTGGGTACTAGTAGAATCTTCTACTATAAGATACAGCAAGTGGTTTTGAACAGATGAGGCACTTTCACATTTAACTTTCTCAGAAGCATCCTGAACCTTTTAAAATACAATAGTTTTGATGAAGTAAAGCCCTCTCTTTGACTTCCCACATGATATGTTTTACTTATGACTTCTCAAATTTTTACCCTCCAAGGAAGTCTCTCTATTAGCAGATTTCACTTCAAGTATTTTTATTTGTTTCTAGGGTGAGAAATATTCAAAATATCTGCCTTTTAAATTGTAGTCAACAATGATTTTGCCTTAACTTTTTGTAAACATGTATATGTAATTGGGGTACATTTACATAGGTCTTAATCCTAGTATTGCAAGACATCTACCTACTGAGCCATCTCTGTACCCACTGGTATATACAACTTTTTATATATAGCTATATACCTATACACATACATACATACATACATACATACATACATACATACACACATTTATTTATACAAATAACATGAACATAGAAAGGGGACTACATGGAGGAAAGCTCAGTAAGAAGGGAATGGAGACAATGAGGGCTGGTGGTCACAAATATGAGCAAAGTAAAATTCCATGTATGTATGATAATGTCATAAAGAAAACCGAATTTTGAGATGTTTCAGTATTTGGCCTAGGCTTGCCTGGAGTTTTGTATTTAGACCAGAATGGCAGCAAAATTCACCAAGATCCACCTACTTCTGACTCCCAAAATATTTCGCTTTGTACTTTCAATGAAGTAATAAATCTAATATTAGGATTCAAAAACTGCAAATGTCACAAAAAGAGAAACAAATATTGTGCATTCTAGTTAAAGACAGCAATTCTAGAGATGGATTGCTCAGTGATTAGATATACTTGCTGCTTGTCTGAGCACCTACTTGAGAACCAGCTCTCTGTAACTCCAATTCCTGGACTCTGTAAGCATAGGCATCCAGATTGGATGGCTCTGGACAAACAGGCACTTGTGTTCAGGCGCTCATACCCACATGCAGACAGAGACCTGCATATAATTAAATATTTTAATTTTTTAAAATTCTTTAATAAGGAATTTTATTGTCATATAATTTATACACTATAAGCTGTATCCATTTTAACTGAATGATTTAATGAGATTTTCATTAGTTATTTTCTTTATTTATGTTTCAAATGCTATCCTGAAAGTTCCCTATACCCTCCCCCCACCCCTCCTCCCCTACCCACCCACTCCCAATTCTTGGCCCTGGCATTCCCCTGTGCTGGGTCATATAAAGTTTGCAAGACCAAGGGGCCTCTCTTCCCAATGATGGCCTAC
This sequence comes from Mus pahari, assembly GCF_900095145.1. Classification (NCBI taxonomy): domain Eukaryota; kingdom Metazoa; phylum Chordata; class Mammalia; order Rodentia; family Muridae; genus Mus; species Mus pahari. Next base: position 94,357,260 of record NC_034613.1, read on the forward strand.
TAGGTCATCTACTACATATGCAGCTAGAGACACGAGCTCAGGGGGTACTGGTTAGTTCATATTGTTGTTCCACCTATAGGGTTGCAACCCCCTTCAGCTCCTTGGGTACTTTCTCTAGCTCCTCCACTGGGGGTCCTGTGTTCCATCCAATAGCTGACTGTGAGCATCCACTTCTGTGTTTGCCAGGCACTGGCATAGCCTCACAAGAGGCCGCTATATCAGGGTCCCTTCAGCAGAATCTTGCTGGCATGTGCAATAGTATCTGGGTTTGGTGGCTGATGATGGGATGGATCCCCGGGTGGGGTAGTCTCTGGATAGTCCATCCTTTCATTTTAGCTCTAAATTTTGTCTCTGTATCTATATCCTTTCATGGGTATTTGAATTCAATTCCATCTATAGGTTCGTGAAAGGGAACCAATATAAGGTGAATAAAATTTCAGATTCAGCTGGAAAGTGTAGGAAATATAAAGAATGTCCTTTTTAAAACATCATTTGACTAGGAAAATATATGAGTAAAGTAGATTAGCAGACAAAATGTAATTAGAAGAAAAGGCTGGGCGGGGCTTAAAAGATGCAACTTTTAACTGGCAAAACTAAATTAGAGTTTAAATTACATATTCATAAATGCTAGCTGGGTACAATAGCATTCCCTTCAGCAAAAATAATTTAACATCAAATCTAACTAATGACAAATTTTCCCTCATTCATTTAGCCAATATAACATGTGATTTTTTTTTTACAAATTCATCTTGAAATAATTTGTTCCTTTTAAAAATGTTATGTGTTTAATTACAAGGCAAAGAAACACTTTAAAACAATAAAACTTCATAATAAAATGTCAAGGAAGAATTTACCTCAAATTCTGAATCTATTAGATAATTGTCCTGTGTAAATACATTTTTGTATGATGAATAGAAATTTGCAAGGCATAATCATTAAGAATCAATATTAATTTCTTGAATTTTGCTTTGTAGTAACTATTTTTAATTTTACAATAAGAGAGCATTATGGGTAGAAATAGTAAATGAGTTTTTTTTTATCATTTGAACTGCATTTTATATTTGTATAAGATCAGCTAATTATTCAAAATGATTTCCTTATTAAGATCAGAAATGTCATATCTATAAACAGTATGAAATAAGAAACAATGTGTTTGCCAGGTAGTGGTAGCGCATGCCTTTAATCCCAGCACTTGTGAGGCAGAGGAAGGCAGATTTCTGTGAGTTCAAGGCCTGCCTCGTATACAAAGTAAGTTCCAGAACAGCTGAGGCTACACAGAGAAATCTTGTCTCAAGAAACAACAAACAGGGCTGGTGAGATGGCTCAGTGAGTAAGAGCATCCAACTGCTCTTCTGAAGGTCCGGAGTTCAAATCCCAGCAACCGCATGGTGGCTCACAACCATCCGGAACAAGATCTGACTCCCTCTTCTGGAGTGTCTGAAGACAGCTACAGTGTACTTACATATAATAAATAAATAGATCTTTTTTTAAAAAAAAAAGAAACAATGTGTTCTTGTGATCTAATACTAAGATTCCTCACAATGGTTTACTGACCTCTTCTTTACTGGTTTGTTCATGAATATTTTTCCATCTATTTAGAAATGTAAGAACATCGTACATAATGATTGGTTCCTATGGGACGGCAATAATGAAGCATAAGGAAAACAGTTACTTAACTATTATTTTCTTCTGCCATCACTGTTTCATTGAAATATTTCATTGAGAAGCAAACCCAAAAGTTCAACAGATTTGCAGAAAATCTCTTTTTTTTATCACAAAGACACAAAGAAAATGTGTTTGTTGAAATACTGAATTTAATAAATCCACAAAAATAACCTTAAGACAACAAGTCACCAAGAATCATTTTATGTCCTGAAACTGATAACAGGTAGAAAGTAGATATATGATGATAAATTTGATGACTAGAAAATGTGGTGCAGAAAGATCATTATAAATGTCTTTTATGTTTTCACTAGTTTTGAATGAAAGAAAGACAATATTTGAGATATGCTATTTCAGAGTTGTTGACAGGATGTGTTATTTGGGTAGTTATTGGATAGGATCTCATATAACCTAGACTAGCCTCAAAAATCATTAATAAGGCAAGAATAACTTTTATTTTATTTTTTAAATTATTTATTTTGTTATGAATGCTTTGCCTGAATGCATGTATTTGCTTCACATGCATGCCTGGTACCAATGGAGGTCAAAGAAGATACCAGATTCCCAGAAACTGGAGTTTCAAATGTTTGTGAGTCACCATGTGAGAGACAGAAGTTGAACCTGGTTCTTCTGCAAGAGCAACAGTTCTCTTAAGCACTGAACCATTTCTCCCAAATGTAAGCTATCCTTGATCTCCTAATCATCTTTCCTCCACCTCCCAAATACTTGAATTGAACAAATGTGTTGCCATGCCCATTATGCTATTTTGGAATGAAAGTAATGGTACCTTTTCTAGAAAAAAAATCCTGGTAGACTTGGACATTTCAACTCATGGTCAAGTTGAAAATAAAGTATAAATATACCTGAAACATCATACAAATTATTAGTATGATGGCAAAAGGAATGTGACTTGGAGGAGAAAGAACCTTAGAAAAAATTCAGTAATGTCAAGAATAATGCACTAATACTTGATAATTTAAAAATTGATGTCAGGGGCTGGTGAGATGGCTCAGTGGGTAAGAGCACCTGACTGCTCTTCCAAAGGTCTGGAGTTCAAATCCCAGCAACCACATGGTGGCTCATAACCATCCGTAACAAGATCTGACGCCCTCTTCTGGAGTGTCTGAAGACAGCTACAGTGTACTTACATATAATAAATAAATAAATCTTTTAAAAAAATTGATGTCAGACATGGTGGTACACATCCATTATTTTGCAATTAGGAAAATGAGGCAAGACAATTATGGGTTAAAAGTCAGTTTGAGCTACATAGTAACTTATATTACCTTCCACAAAAATTTCAACCTAAATTTTTTTCCTGCCTACAAGGAGTGTGGGAATGAGGGGGAAGGTGTGGGCTGGAGAGATAGCACAGTGGTTAAGAGCACTGACTGTTCTTCTGAAGGTCCTGAGTTCAGCAACCACATGGTGGCCCACAACCATCCGTAACAAGATCTGATGCCCTCTTCTGGAGTGTCTGAAGACAGCTACAGTGTACTTACATATAATAAATAAATAAATCTTTTTTAAAAAGAAGTGCAGGAATAAAGATGGAGCAGATATTGAGAGAATGGTCAACTTGAGACCCATCCCATGGGAGATAGTCACTATTAATGATATTCTGCTGTGCTTGCAGACAGGAGCCTCACATAACTGTCCTCTGTGAGGCTACACCCAGCAGTTGATGGAAACAGATGCAGAGACACACAACGAAACAATAGGTGGAACTTTGGGAATCCCGTGTAAGAGTAAGGGGAAGCACTGAGGGAACCTGAATGGTCTAGAACAGCAAAAGAAGATGTAGAGAGACAGCTAACCTGGGCCCATGGGAGCTCAATGAGATTGAGTCACCAAGCAAAGAGTGTGTATAGGCTGGACCTAGGCCTCCTACATACATGTAGCAGATGTGCAGCTCGATCTTCATGTTGTCCCCTAACAATTAGAGTAGTGGGCAGGGGGTCTGTCTCTTACTCTGTTTTGAGCCTTTGGATCCCTTTCCAGTATTTTCACTGCCTTGCCTGGCCTCAATGGGAGAGGATGAGCTTAGTCCTACTGTGGTGGATGGGTGGATACCTATGGGGGGGGGCTCCACTTCTCTGAGGAGAATAGAGGGGAACTAGAAGAGGAGGTATAAGAGTGCAAAGATTATATACCCTAATACAGGGGAATACCAGGGCCAGGAAGCGGAAGTGGTTGGGTTGGGGAGCAGGGTGGGGGGAGGGTATAAGGGACTTTTGGGATAGCATTTGAATTGTAAATGAAGAAAATATCTCATAAAAATGTTAAAAAATAAAAAATTTTAAAAATTAAAAATAAATAAAAAGAGTGGGACTGTGAGGAAAAAAAATTGATGGGGAGGAGCTACAACCAGGCTGTAAAGTAAACAAATAACCAATGGAGAAAAAAAGTTCTTAAAGTTAGCAGACAAAGTTTTTATACACCAGTATTGAACATTATTGAAATAATTAATGGAATGTTTTGGTTCAGTGCTTAAAATATCTTATGATGAACAGCCTCCTAGACAAAAAGAATCCCTCAACAAGGGGCCATGCCTACTAACCTCTGGATATGGTCTCTACAGGTTCTCTCTCCCCTTTGTTGAATATTTAAGCTAATGTCATCTCTGATTGAAGGATGGGGGCCACCTATTCATCTCAAAAATATTAATACAAAATTGCTCCTGTCTAAAGGAAATGTAGGGACAAAGAGTAGAGCAGAGACTGAAGGAGAAGCCATCCAGAGACTGGCCCATTTGGGGATTCATCCCATATGCAGACACTATTTCTGATACCAAAACGTGCTTGCTGACAGGAGCCTAGTGTAGCTGTCCCCTGAGAGGCTCTGCTGAGCCTGACCAATACACATGCAGATGCTTGCAGCCAACATCAGACTGAGCAGGGAACCCTAAAGGAGGAGTTAGGGGAAGGACTGAAGAAGCTGAAGGGGTTTGTACCCCATAAGAACAACAATATCAACCAACCAGACCCCGCCCCCAGAGTTCCCAGAAACTAAATCAACAACCAAAAAGTACATATGGAGGGAATTGTGGCTCCAGCTGCATATGTAGCAAAGGAAGGCCTTATCTGGCATCAGTGGGAGGAGAGGCCCTTGGTCCTGTGGAGATTAGATGTCCCACCATAGGGGAATGCTAGTGAGATGAGGTGGGAGTAGGTGGGTGGGGGAGCTCTCTCATAGAAGCAGGGGACAGGGGTATGGGATAGGGGATTTGCAGAGGGGAAACTGGGAAGGGAGATAACATTTGAAATGTAAATAAATAAAATAACCAATAAAAAATTCAGTCTGCCCAGCTTAGCAGCAGAAAACTTGCTGGAGCCTCCCTTCCCCCCAACTCCCATCTCCAGTGAATCACAGGCAGACCCAACTCCTCCTAACTTCCCTCCCTCCATTCATTGCATTATCTCAGGCCCAAGCTCCAGGCCCTCCCTGGGAAGCCGCAGGCCACTCCTGCTATGGAAACAGATAAACTAACTTCATATCTTTACCTCTCCCCCTGTTCCTGCAAGTCCAATCCTCTAGTCTCATCCCCAGCTCTGTAACCTATTCCATTCCTATCTGCCCTCATCTCCAGCGATCACACAAGTCTTCCCCTCTTAACGTTTTTATTCTCAGCCCCTATCATTTGGACAAAAACTGTAGCCTACATAATGGGGAAAGAATTTTACTAACTACACATCTGGTAGACAGCTAATATCCAAAATATGTCAAGAACTCAAGAAACTATGAGTATTACTCATGCATCAAAAAAATGAAATTATCAGGTAAATGGTTGGAAATAGAAAAGAAATCATCCCAAGTGAGGTAACACAGACACAGAAATACAAATATGATATGTGTTCTCTTATATGTGCATATCATCTATTAAGGCATTGATAACCAAGCTACAATCACTAGAACCACAAAGATTAGGTATTAAAAAGGGGACTGCTGAGGGGGTGCATAGAGTTCTTTCCAGGAAAAGGAAATAGAAAATTATGGGTGGTGGGGGTACAGAAAGAACAAGTAGAGCTGGAGATGAAAGTAGAATTATGGGGAGAGACATAAACACCAAGCCAGCCACAAACCCCTGATCTATAATGGTGTCCTATCTGCAAGATATGCTAGGGCAATGGTGACAAAAACTTGTGGGAGTGACCAACAAATGTCTGATTTGACTTAAGGCCCACTCCACAAGAGAGAACCCAACTGACATTGCTTCATTTACCAAGAACGTGAGACTCAATAGTCTAAGGACCTAGGGTAAAATAAATAGTGCTATTCTAAAAACAACATACAAAACCAACCAACAAAACAAAACCTAATAGCACTAACATGATTCCAAATGACATTTTACTTAGCATTAACATGACTCCTAATGACATTTTACTATACTCAGCTGAAGTTGTTAAGAGAAAAATAAAAGCATGACATCCAGAATTAGTCATGGAAGTAGTTTTATAAATTCCGTTTAAAATGGATGGTGGTGATGGATACCTTTAATCCCAGCATTCAGAAAACAGAGGCAGGAGAATCTGTCACCAACCTGGTCTACAGAGAGAGGAAGGCTACAGAGCTCCGAACCAAAAACACACAAACGAGAGAGAGAGAGAGAGAGAGAGAGAGAGAGAGAGAGAGAGTTTAAAAATTGCAGTGTAGACTCTATGTCATTTGCCTGATTATTACTTAAGAAGTAAAGAAGATGGGGCTGGAGAGATAGCTCAATGATTAACAGCATTCGCTGAACTAGAACTGGAATGTACCTCTTCTGGGTGACTCACCACTCACTATCTGTAACTCTAGCTTCAGGAGATTCAGCATGCTTTTTTGGCTTCTGTGTGCACTGCATTCACAGGCACCTAGCTACGTGAACACACACACACACACACACACACACACACAGACAAACAGGCAATTAAAAATAAATCTTAATAAGAGAAGGGGAGAAGAAAAGATGATCTCTTTCTGAGAGGGCTACATTTAAATATCCCATTGTTTTCCTTAAGCATACAAGTGAAGTAGAGCACAAAATATTTTTGAGGAGGCAGTTAAAGTACTTACTCATAATAGATTATTGAGTAATAGGGAGAATGGAAGGTTCACTAAGTACCTTAACTGTCCACTTACTTTTTCAGTAACTGTGGCCATAAACAATGCACTATTTACAGTTTGTCAATAGTCCAGAAAGCCAAACGCGTAAGTTAGAATCAAGGGCTATAATGATGTTGCATTAATCAAATGATTGTTCCAGTTTAGTTTCATGGATTCTCGGAGAAAACAGAAAAATTGCTATGTCAGAGAGCAAAAGCAGCAAACATCAGGTTTTCAGTGAAAGATTTCTCACTATTCCCACAAGTTTCTTTCATTTTGAATTTCAAACAGATACAATCAAAACTTTTGTTGGGACCAATCTTTTTCAAGGATGTTTGTATAGCAAACAGCTTTAGAAGATTACAATGCCCCTTGTGGAGCAAAAGGAAGATATTCAAATGGGCCATAATAAAGATAGTATCCTCTTCAAGGACAAATGTTAGCTAGGTTTGCCCACAGTTCCTTTGAAAGACTGATGTTAGGTTGTCAAGATGACTCAGTGAGTAAGGGCACTTGCCTTTAAGCCTGACTGTTTGAGATTGATCCCCAGTGCCCACACAATGGAAGGAGAGAACCGATTCCCATGTTATTCTCTGACCCCTACACACATAGCATGATGTGTTTACATGTGCTCAGGATCCTTTAGCTGTGATGAAAACACTTAGGAAAACCAGAATCTACCTGGACATCTATCTGTCTATAATACGTTCATGATAACTAGAGTATGTTTCTGTCCCATATCCTCGCATCTTCTCAGATCTTCCTAAAGAAGAGGAGAACAGGGTTGAGAGCAAGGCAAATTGTATCCTGTCCCTTACAAGGTTACTCATTTTTGTCGTGACACCTCAAACACTATGAGGTAATTTACCTTTCCAAAGGCCACTCTTTAGGTTAATATCATGTTGGGAGTTTGGACACACATTTTTCAGTTTATAATAGGAAAAAAGGGGGGAACAAATACAACCAGGAATCTCATGATGTTTACATGCCATGAATAACAAAATCTGTTTCTTGTCTTCTACCAGTATTATGAAATTAATGTCAGTCTAACATAATAAAACCAGTTAAATCTCAGACCATTCATAATTCCTTACAAAATGTACTAACATATATCAATTGTACATTGTGATGGAATATGGTATGTTATTTCTATTCATATAATTTCATTTTTATTGGTTATTTTATTTACTTACATTTCAAATGTTATCCCCCTTCCTGGTTTCCCCTCCACAATCAGGAGCAATTCTGGGTAAAAATATTTGAGATAGGTGGTTGGCCCCATTGCTCAACCAGGGGCCATGCCTAACCTCTGGATATGGTCTCTACAGGTTCTCTCTCCTATTTGTTGGATATTTCAGCTAATGTCATCCCGTTGGGTCCTGGGAGCCTTTTGCTTTCCTGGCATCTGTGACATTCTGATAGCTACTTCCCCCCTCCCCCACTGCTACACACCTCTGTTCAACTTCCTGACCCTCTGTACATCTCCCCTGTCTCATCCCACATCTGATCCTGCCCCCTTTTCCCCTCCCCCTCATCTCTCCCAAGTCCCAACCCCCCTCTACCTCCCGGGATTATTTTGTTCCCCTTTCTAAGTAGGATTGAAGCATCCAGAGTTTGGTCTTCCTTCTTCTTTAGCTTTGTATTGTCTGTAAATTGTATCATGGGTATTCCGGGCTTTTTTTTCCCTAATATCCACTTATCAGGGAGTGCATACCATGTGTGTTCTTTTGTGACTGGGTTACCTCACTCAGGATGATATTTTCTAGTTCCATCCATTTGCCTAAGAATTTCATGAAGTCATTGTTTTTAATAGCTGAATAGTACTCCATTGTGTAGATATACCACTTTTTTTTTTTAATCCATTCCTCTGTTGAAGGACATCTGGGTTCTTTCCAGATCCTGGCTATTATAAATAAGGTTTCTATGAAAATAGTGGAACCTGTGTTCTTGTGGTATGGTGGAGCATCTTTTGGGTATAGGCCCAGTAGTGGTATAGCTGGGTCTTCAGGTAGAACTATTTCCAACTTTATGAGGAACTGTCAGATTGATTTTCAGAGTGGTTGTACCTGTTTGCAATCCCACCAGCAATGGAGGAGTGCTCCTCTTTCTCCACATCCTAGCCAGCATCTGCTGTCACCTGACTTTTTGATCTTAGCCATTCTGACTTGTGTGTGGTGGAATCTCAGGGTTATTTGATTTGTGTTTCCCTGATGACTAAGGATGTTGAACATTTCATTAGGTGCTTCTTGGCCATTTGAGATTCCACAGTTGAGAATTCTTTGTTTAGCCATGAACCCCATTTTAATAGGGTTATTTGGCTCTCTGGAGTCTATGTATTGGAAATTAGCCCTGTATCTTTCTTTTCTTTTCTTTTCTTTTCTTTTCTTTTCTTTTCTTTTCTTTTCTTTTCTTTTCTTTTCTTTTCTTTTCTTTTTTTTTTTCT
>NC_034613.1:94367389-94374578 GCF_900095145.1 Mus pahari
GAACTCAGAAATCCGCCTGCCTCTGCCTCCCAAGTGCTGGGATTAAAGGTGTGCGCCACCACACCTGGCTTCACCATACAGTCTTATAGTTAAGCTGTCAAAGCTACAATATAAAGAAATCCTCTGAAATATGGAAGAGAAATTCACAGTCCACATTTTAAAAAGAAACCATTAAGTCCAATTTGTGCTCTCCAAATACTCAGGGGTGTACAACTACACTCTGGAATGTGGCTAACCACCAGGCGTCACTGCCTTAGTAAAAGCTGACTCTCCTCCTCCCAACAGTTATCCCTTGCCATAGGTTCTCACCTAGGACTGAGAATGTGCATTCATCTACCTCCTTGCCCAGGCGTTGTGCATGCTGTCACAACCACTATGACTTCATGTATGTAAATGCCCTATTGTATCCAGAAACTATCACTTTATTAAATTCATCCAGGACCTCTGTCAACTACTGTCTTTCCAACTCCTCTTCTGCAATGATCTCTGAACCATAGAGGGCCAGGTGTGATATAGATGTCCCATCTAGGACTGTACACTCAATCATTTCTTACTCTCCACATGTTGACCAGTTGAGGGTCTCTGTATTTAATCACCATCTGCAAGAAAACACTTCTCTGATGGAGACTGAGAGATGTACTAATTTATTTGTTTATAAATAAGTCACTAGTAATCAGTTTAATGCTTAATGCTATGATTCTGTGTCCCAAGCTTTATCAGTACTGGCTAGTTTTCATAATGCTAGAAAATGTTATGCACATGACAAGAGAAGAAGCATAATTATCAATCTTATCCAACTGTGAGCCCCACCAGTAACTGGCCTGCTAAGCTATGCTCACTGACACAAGTGGACAACCACTTTTTGATTGGACAGAGTTTCTCTCGGTAGTCCAGTTTGACCTATAATTCTCTGTGTAAACCAGGCTGACCTTGAACTCACAGAGATCCAACTTGCCTTTGCCTCCAAAGTGCTGGATTTAAAGGTGTGCACCACCACTACCAGGCATTCACACTGTTTTAATACATCCATCTTCAAGTTCAGATCTTAATTCCTGCCATTGATCTATGTTGTTGAAGCTTTCAACTCTATTTTTATTTGACTTATTAATCTCTTCATTTCTGAGATTTTTGGGGGTTTGCTGAGTTTTTTATTTATATTTGTGTTGATTTCCAAATTTCATGTAGTTATGAATTAGTTTTTTATAGTAATTCTTTTTTTTTAAATATTTATTTATTTTTATACATAAGTACACTGTAGCTGACATCAGACACACCAGAAGAGGGCGACAGATCTCATCACGGGTGGTTGTGAGCCACCATGTGGTTGCTGGGATTTGAACTCAGGACCTTTGGAAGAGCAGTGAGTGCTCTTACCCGCTGAGCCATCTCACCAGCCCCCTTTATAGTAATTCTTTAAAATTCTTTGGCATGCATGACATCTACATCAATTTCTTTGGGATCTATCACTAGAGGATTATGTTCCTTTGAAGACAGCACATTAACTTTGTGTTTTTTTCTATTTCTTAGTCATCTACATTGAAGATTCTTCATTTAGTGGATAAGTTGTCATTACTACCTAAGTGTATAGAATTGAGTTGTTAGTAATAGGCTTCCATTTATTAAGTGTCTTGGGCTTTCATTGTATCATGCAATGCTGTGTTTGCTTTCAGCTAAGCATCATATGTAGCCTCTCTATGTTTTTGCCTGTGACAGATGCCTTTGTTCATTGTAGCAAAATTGGAGGGGCCCATTATCTCTGTGAATTATGCAAGAGAGTTCATTATAGAATTGCAGATAAGTAGCAGTGATGTGGGTATTCTTAGAGTGGAGGTAGAGGACCCTACCAGGTAATTGGTCATTCCTCAGGAGCTATTTATACTATGCTACCAATGAGGTCCTCTCACACTGGCAACTCTTAAAGTGATAAAGAAACTGAAATACTTGTCCTCAGTCAGTTAAGTTGATATGCAGCATTATAAAGGATCATTGTAAGAATTGAAGCAATAAGTCTGTGCAGGTCATATCCTATCATAATGATAGTTCATAGGCTAGGAGTAAGTGTGGGCATTCAGCACTATGAACATCATAGATGAGGTATTGTGGTGCTCCTCACTACCAATGGTAGTGCACTGCTGCTGGTATTATATGACATCAAGAAGGTCCTTTTGGCCTTCTTTGGCTATGTGTGTCAGAGAACAGATAGGGGATTTTTCTCCCGTTCCCCATTTCTTTATCTCTAATATGCTTTGGAGACAGTATGATATCCAGAGCCATGAAGTTATGCAAGACCCTTCCATGCCACTGCAGCCCTAGCAGGAGCTTAGACACATGGTGCTTTCTCACTTCCTTGTTGGTTTCATGAGCTTGAGAATGGCAGAGGCAGGCAGAGTATTTTCACTCTTGAGTCTGGTGTCAGTCAACATATGGTTGATCATGTCCTTGATTTGGGGGCTGGGGGAAAAATAACCTTATATATTTACTAGGCTTTATGACTACATTCATTTCCCTCCATGCGACAACACATATACCCTCTAGTACAAGACACCCAGAAAGCTTAGTTTACAGTCAGTCTTCCAAGCTGAGATTTCAAGGCACCCACCTGCTAAGCTGACACTGTGCAATGTCTATGATGTTGCAGAGATGGGAAAATTCAGGGTTTTCTTCCTCCCATTGCAAACCCAGACAATAGATAATATCTTAAGATGACTCCAGGTTCCAGAATTTTGGGGAGTTGTCTGAAGATAATGTGATATGCTTTTCCAAAGGAAGGCTGCCATGCAGATAACCAAGTTGCTTATCTAAGTGTGCTGCTAACCCCTAAGGATTGTGAAACCTTACAGTAATTACAATTAACAGGGTTTGTACTAATACAGTTCACTAGAATTCTGTATTGCACCCTTGGTGCTTTCAAAATGGAGACACACACTCCCCGCAGCTGTGCAGTCATGGTGTCAAATGATGGGAAACTGTGTGTCTTTTTATGTTATTGTCCTTTATTTCTGAATCTTAAAAGCTTTCTTGGTGATATTGAGTGCAGCCCCCTGTTATTCACATCAATATGTGGTTACTTACATCATTGCTTTGTTTCTTTATGGAAGAAATGAAAGGCATCATTACTCTGTTGTTGTGAAGAACGCCTCCCTATTCATAATTCATGACTGATTTCTGGACCATTCTGGATTGCTATCACTTGGCTCAGGAAAATGCAGTCCCATAGATATTCAGCCTCTGGGATCCTCCTATTTCTCTGACTTCCTTCATGAAACTTTGGTTGCTTTTGCCTGTGATGACAGATAAATGAATCAAAGTAAGGAAGAGGAGGTTGAGAACGTAGATTTAAGGGAAAGACAGATAATAGATAATCTTTACTTTTGTGTTTAGATGATTCACATAAGCCCGCCAAAGTAACAAAGGAAGCTACAGTGAAAACACAATAGTGTTCATTTGCCTGCCATTTCTTCTGTAAGTTATCTTTTGGAAGCCTAGATACAATGAATAGACATATTAATCTCGGAAAGTCTAGAACTTTGCATTTCATTGTTTTCTACATTTTACTGTGAATGTTTTCAAATATCCAAAATAGAACTAATTGCAGGGAAAAGCCATGTAATCATCATTTAGAGTACAGAAATTAGCATTTTAATATCTGTGCTTTATTAAATATGTGCCTATTTTTCTTTTACACATCCACCAATTCAAATTGTTTTGATGAATTTCAAAGTTTCAAATATCAGTATACTATTTTCAAACATTCCAGTATACATAACTATAGTACAAATTTTCTGTAGTGTTCTTTTTCCTTTTATCTGAACTCTAATGAGTTCTGTTGTCTACAAATAATACTAGCTCAAAGGTTATGAGGAACACTTAGTTAGTACATCATACCTGTAAGTCAAAAGCTCAGCACAGCATAGCTGATTCTCAAATTAGTAACAGGCTTAAAGCAAGGGACCAAGTAGACTGGAGAATTAACTGGTCTGTTCATGGTATAGACTAAATTTAGTTCCTTGTTTCTACTGGCATAAGGTACCAGATCTTTTAGTACCTGTAAACCAAGGGCTATTTTCAGCTCCTAAAGACCACTCATATTACTTACCATGTGTCTCCATTCACACCTGAGGCTCACAAAGTAATAATGAAGAATCTCTCTTGTAGTGGGTCTCTTGTGCTTTGAATTGTTGGATTTCTCATCCTCTGACATTTACACCCAGGTTTAAAGAAATCAAGAGTACAGACTGACCCATATTATCAGTCTTTCTTAGAGGTAACTTCATGTAGCAATACCTATGCAAAGAGTTTTTCTACTTCATTTTCCTTGGGATTATATCAGTCACATAATCTAGACTTCAAATTTATTCTGTGATTTAAAAGATAAATATGCTGGATGCTACATTCCACAAGTTTCAACAAACACATTTTCCCCCATGAAGCTACAGAGTAATAGAAAAAGCAATCTATTTAATTTTGTAAGAAAACCGTCAAGATGTTTCTAAAAAACGGTTGTGCGAATATATACTCCCACCATGAAACAGGATTTGGGTAGCTTCATGTCATCAGTAACATTTTATGTGGTTGCATTTAATGTTAGTCATTCTAGAAAATTGTAATCATGTGTTACTGTGCCTTTGTTTCTTAGTTCTTTGATGACTTTTTGCAAACCGTTTCACCTGGTCATTGTTCATTTGTCTTTGTGAAGGGTCAGGTCAAGTATTTTACACATTTTTATTATGGCTATCTTATGGTTGAGTTTAAGGACTTATTTATATATTGTGCATCCCAGTCTTGATTCAATTACATGTCTTTGCAAGTATTTTTTTTTCTAGTTTGTGGTTTGATTAGCAATTTCCTTAATGATGTGTTTTGATGAAGTCTAATTGACTTTTAAGCACAATGTCACTATGGGTCATGAGGGAAAAGATGTCCATCAACAAAAAACAACATGTTACCCACAGGGACAGGAAGTAACTCCAGGGATAAGGCCTCTTAGTGCCTTTTTGTGGTGTATTACTGCTTAAAATTACCAGTTAAATATTTATTCATATGTACAAAAATAGCATGTTATATTGCAGGAAGAATTGTTGTGGAGACTCACATCTTTTTTTTTTTAATTCACATTTGCCACTAGTTTATTTTAAAGTTTATTTTAAAATGTGACACAGTGGGCTGGAGAGATGGCTCAGCAGTTAAGAGCACTGACTGCTCTTCCAGAGGTCCTGAGTTCAAATCCCAGCAACCACATGGTGGCTCACAACAATCTGTAATTAGATCGGGTGCCCTCTTCTGGTGTATCTGAAGACAGCTACAGTGTACTTACATATAATAAATAAATAAATCTTTTTTTTTTAAAGTGACACAGTAAATGGATGATTTCCACATTGTTTTTTATTAGTGCACGCACACACACATAATGAACTAGTTAAAAACCTCGCCAAAATAGTTGCTAGAATGTTAATTCAGGTGAAGTTTAAATACATAAGTTATTTGAAATGAGGCTTCTGTGGCTTAGCAATGACAGTATCAAGTGTTGCTAGCAAGGCCAACTAAGAGGACTATGTGTATATTTCACCATGATGTCTTAACCAAAATTCTCAAAGTTTAATACATCAAGATTCTGTTGGTCAACTTAAAAAAATGCTTAAGCAAAGGAGATGTAATGGAATCCTAAACGACAATTATTCCTGTAACAGGGTATTCAGTCCTCTGGAGAGCAGTGTAAATCCTTCCTAGATGCCATTTCAGATACTGATTATGCTGAACCCCTATTTCTAATTCCATAGAGCAGGAAAAGAAAAACTCTGAAGAAGTTTCAATAGATAATGCTCAAACACAGCAGCACTTTTATTAACAAGAACAGAGTAATCTGATCACAGGAAATATAGGTGTGAAATAAATGATCTCTCAGGTAACATGAATGAATACTAAGCATAGGGAGGCACCCATGTGTGTCTCACAACTGCTGAGTGTGAAGGTGGCCTGCTAGCAATGAAAGAAAAGAGCAACATTTACACCACAAAATGACTGCAGACCACGTTACTTTGAAAAAGGTAACGAGGGTCATGTCCCATAACCAGAAAGGGGGAGCCATCTGATTATTAATGGGGTCAAATGCTCTGGTGAATGTCAGTACCGCCTGATACTCTTTCCTCTTTAAGAAAAAGAAGTCCAAGTTTATGTTCTTGATAGTGGCCATTAAGTGTTCTGTTTGAAAAGCCTAAACCCATTGGCCCTCAGCACACTGGATCTAAGAGTCAACTACACTGATACATGGTTTGAGGTCCTCAGTGAAACTAAATCAGCATGTTAACGTAATCTGAAAATGGAAACAACAAGGTACAAAGGAATCAGATGTCCACAAATATACACACACGTGATAGAGTCCCAATTCCAGTATCACAGGACAGAATTTATGGTTAAGATTAATTTAGATAGTGGAGACCCACATCTTTTAATAGTCATAAAGAGAAAGTTATTAATAACTGTAGTCTTTTTGTTTGTGCAAATGTATGCTTTACATATGGGTTTGTATGACTGTGGGCATGTAGGTATGCATGCATGTGCATGTGTATGGAGGTCAGAAGTCAATGTTAGGTATTTTCCTCTGTCAGTGTTAAACTTATTCTTAATTATTTTATTTGCATAATTATATTTATGATTTTCTTAATATTTATAGAACTTAAAAAATATTGCTTTAATATTTTATTTATTTTTTATTATTATTTTCTTTATTTACATTTCAAATACTATCCCGAAAGTTCCCTATATCCCCCCGCCCCTGCTCCCCTACCCACCCACTCCCACTACTTCCCCTGTGTTGGGACATATAAAGTTTGCAAGACCAAGGGACCTCTCTTCCCAATGATGGCCGATTAGGCCATCTTCTGCTACATATGCAGCTAGAGACATGAGTTCAGGGGGTACTGGTTAGTTCATGTTGTTGTTTCACCTACAGGGTTGCATCCCCCTTCAGCTCCTTGGGTAGTTTCTCTAGATCCTCCATTGGGGCCCTGTGTTCCATCCAATAGCTGACTGTGAGCATCCATTTCTGTGTTTGCCAGGCACTAGCATAGCCTCACAAGAGGCCACTATATCAGGGTTCCTTCAGCAGAATCTTGCTGGCATGTGCATTAGTATCTGGGTTTGGTGGCTGATGATGGGATGGACCCCGGATGGGGTAGTCCCTGGATAGTCC
>NC_034613.1:94375708-94394232 GCF_900095145.1 Mus pahari
TGATCTACATGTCTGTCATTGTACCAGTACCATGCAGTTTTTATCACAATTGCTCTGTAGTATACCTTAAGATCAGGCATGGTGATTCCACCAGAGGTTCTTTTACTGTTGAGAATGGTTTTTGCTATCCTAGGTTGTTTTTGTTAGGGTTTTTATTCTTGAGATAAAATATAAGGACCATAAGCAATGTGGGGAGTAAAGGGTTTATTTCATCTTGTAGATTACAGTCCATCATGGTAAGAAGTCAGAGAAGGAACCTGGAGGCAGGAGCTAATGCAGAGGTTGTGGAGGGCTGCTTACTGGCTTGCTCTTCATATTCTACTAAGTCTGCCTTCTTATACAACCTAGAACCACATGCCCAGGAGTGGCTCCACCCACAGTGAGCTCGGCCTTCCCACAGCAGCCATCAATCCAGAAAATTCACCAAGCCAGGTATGGTGGTGCACACCATTTATCCCAGCAATCTAAGAGGCAGGCAGATGTCTGAGTTCAAAACAAGCCTGGTCTACAGAGGAAATTCCAGGAAAGCCAGGACTACACAGAGAAACCCTGTCTCAAAAAAAAATCAATAAAACAAACAAACAAAAGCAGCAGTGGCTTGCCACATGTGACATTTTTTTCAGTTGAGGTTAGCTCTTCCCAAAGGACTCCCTAGCTTATGTCAAGTTGACATAAACTTAGCCTGCACAATCTTTCATCCAATATGAGGCTTGTCATTTCACTTAGACTTTCTGGTCAATGAGCCTCTTGAAAATCTTTTTCTGCTCCTACTAAGTTGAGGCTTTACAGATGGCTTGCCATCACTCTAAACTTTTATATGAATGCTAGTGTTACCGACTTAGGTTGCAACATTTTGCCCACTGATCTACTTCCCCAGGTCTTGCTTTTTAGATAAAATCTGCTACTCTGTGTCTTTTTTCTCTTTGTTGTTACTGTTTTGAACTGAAGCAGGGTCTCTCAATTTATTCCAGGCTGTCCCGCCACTTGGTCTGTAGTCCAGGTGCATACTTTATAGAGCGTGAAATCTCTATAGCCCACCTAATTATCTCATCACATGTAAAATTTTTATCTTTTATATGTCTTTATGCTACCTCAAGATTCTCTACTTTTGCTTAATAACATCAGAGTTAAGTAGCTAATTATACATATTGCTTTATTTTTATTCAGATATCTGTATATCGTACAGGTTGACATAAGTCTTGCTTGTCCCATTTTTCTACTTGCTCTTTCTGCTTGTTGAATGAAAAGCTGAATAAAAAGGTATAGCTTTACCTGGTCAGGAAATACATATTTCTTCTATTTACTATGAGTTGATGTTACAGAACAGAAGCAAACTATTAAACATATAAATTAAGTAATAACATTTTTGCTATATATTTATGTATACAGACTTAAAAATACTTCATGGACATAATTGTGGGAACACAAGATCATCCAAGGTATCTATGAAATAAAACAGTTCTAAGACATTTCCCCACTTTTTATTCATTGTTGCACAAAGAAGCTTAGAAGGGTTACAATATGCATGGGCTAGCAACAGATTTAAATTGAGATGCATATTAAAAATCCTAATAATGAGATTTGCAAGTCTGTAAAACTATACCACTATTATTTTCTATGGAATATAGTTACTTTTCATTAAATTGTTATCCCTGCCATATTATAATATACTTACTATTGCTTTTAAAATGAATTAATGCATAATTTAAAAATTCTCATTTTTTTAAAGCAAACTTAAATTTCTTTTATTTTAAAAAGACTTATTTATTTTGTGTATGCGAGTACACCATAGCTCTCTTCAGACACACCAGAAGCATCAGATCCCATTGCAGATGGTTGTGAGCTGCCATGTGGTTGCTGGGAACTGAACTCGGGACCTCTGGATGAGCAGTCAGAGTTCTTAACCACTGAGCCATTTCTCCACCCCAAGTAAGCAAACTTAAAATGCTATCTATTGTGAATCCCAGCATTTGGGAGGCAGAGGAAGGCAGAACTTGGAGTATAAGGCCAGCCTGTTCTACAGAAAAACTTTCAGGACAGCCTTGTTTGTTTTACAAGGAAAAAAAGCTGCCTTGAAAAACAAAAACCCTCACTCTGATAGTCTGTGTTAGGTATGGCTTACTAAGACATTTTGAATCCTGTGGCTCACGTGTTATTCCACCAAGAGTGCTGCTGAGTCTAGACCCTGAAATTCTCATTTTTTTTAAAAAAAAAAACAGAAGCTATGTGGACACTTTTATTATTTTTTACAGTATTGAAATCCAAAAATTCTGAAAATTACTGGATTAAATTATCCTATAAGAGTTGTTCAAAGCCAGGCAATGGTAGTGCACGCCTTAAATCTCAGCACTCTGGAGGCAGTGGCAGGCAGATAGCCTGGCCTTCAAAACCAATTCCAGTACAGCCAGGGCTACACAGAGAAAACCTGTCTCCAAAAACCAAAACCAACCAAACAAAATGACTTGTTCAACTAAAAATGTTACAAGTTTCAGACTTGAATAGAACAAAAGAAAGTCCATAAATTTAATATTTTCCCAGTAAAAGCTTTTGCTGCATAATCTACTGATTTACAGATAGCTTAACAACACTGTACAATGGATAAGACTTGATTTCATCTGTTCGATGGTGACTATACTAATAGTCTTCTTTTTTCCATTTATTTATTTATTTACATCTCAAACACTGCACCCCCCCTTTTTGTCCCCCCCCATTCCTCTGAGATGGTGCCCCCTTTATGGACAGTCTGTCATTGTTAAAACCTAGTCAGAATTAACAGATTTGTTATACATTCTCCAAGAAAGAGAATTGCAGCCAGGTGTGGTGGCACTTGTCTTTAATCCCAGCACTTTGGAGGCATCTCTATGAGTTCAAGGTCATCCTGGTCTACATTGCAAGTTCCATGGCAGCCAGGACTACAGAGAAAAACTCTGTCATTTAAAAAAGAGCATTGTGTAAAAAATACCTAGTGGAATTTCCTTTATTATCATATGAATATTTATATCAAATATCCATAATTTTATGATTTAACAGATTAAATATTTTTGTATTTATATGATTAACAGATTAAATACTTTTTGTTATCTGTGATTTTATGCATATTAAGTAGACACCACTGTTGTCTACTTACCTATATTCAAGATTTTTAAAATATACTGAGTGTGGTAACTTGAATATGTTTGGCTCATAGGGAGTGGTACTATTAGGAGGTGTGTTGGAGGAAATGTGTCACTGTGGGGTGGTCTTTGAAGCCCAGTACTGAAGAGTCAGTTTTCTCCTGAGTGCCTTAAGAACAAGATGTAGAGCTCTCAGCTCATCCAACACCATACCTGTCTATACCAGGATACTGCCATGCTTCCTGCCATGATGATAATGGACTGAACCTCAGAACTCATAACCCAGCCCCAATTAAATGTTTTCCTTTATAAGAGTTGCCTTGGTCATGGTGTCTTCTTACAGCAATAAAACCCTAAGTAAGACACTGAGATATGTCTATGCATACACAGTGTGTAACAAGGCTAAATTTATATGGTTGCATATAAATTCAGAGAAATAGTACTGTTGATTTATTCCAATATGTTGGCCTTCTCAGGTTTTATCTTATCCTAAAATATTGTTCCATCATATAAAATGGTAAATTGACTGAAGTAATAAACTTAGAACACTCAGACATGATCTCCACCTAGAGGTAGCACATTAAAATACTAACTTTAGTTAATTTATAAAAGCACAAAATTATGAAATGTCTTTGTATATTATAATCCAATAAGTACATAAGGAGATGAAGAAAATAAATGAAAGAGGTATTTTATAGAACTGATATGCTATTATTCTATAATAGAACCAACAGAAAAACAAATTATAAAAAACAACCAATATAACATTTAATTCATATGTGTATTTTAAAGCATCCACTTTCACGCTCAACACTTTGTAAATCAGGCATTGTTAATTACACTTTGTAGTCTTGTAAATCCAATGAGATAATAGCTGGTCTTAGCTCTATTATTTACCACATAGGAGTCATCACATTAGAAAATGGCTATTCAAAGATGTCTGCTGTTGTTCGTCAGGCAAGCATTTGTGTAATGAGACTATGGAGAGCATGTTAAGCCAAATTTCCAGTGTACATCATATTTCATCAAAAACAAAACTGAAGGTAGAGGAGATGATATGGTGAGAGGAGACTAGCTTCTCCTTGGCAAAAACCTATTTCTTCAAGTTTTGACACACCTTTCACCTATACCTAGCTTTAAGAAAGCTATGAAGAGGAGCTGATGAAATACCTCAGTGGCTAAAAACATATGCTTCAAGTTTCATTCCCTGCACCCATGTCCAGCAGCTCACAATTGCCTATAATTTCAGCTCAAACATCAGCCTCTAACCCCTGCAGACACACATGCACATAATTAAAAAGAATAAAAAGTCTTTAAAAATAAATCTTAAGAAATAAAAATATTAACTTGAAACTAGAAGAGTAGTTATTAGTGGTACTGGATGCAAGGGAAAAGAGTGGATTGGAATGAAAAATGAACTGTTGTACCCATGTATAGAAATATCCCAGTGTGAATCCAATTAACTTTTATAATTAATATGTATTAATAAAAACTATTAAGAAGGAGCAAGCATAGTAGCACCAAATCATTTATTTTTAACAATCAACATAATGTAACTTACAAATCTAAACCATAGTTTCTAAAGAACTGTCAAGGAATCAGCAAAGGAATAGGACTTGAGGAAATAAGATTATCAATATTTTAATAACACCAATTTGAAACATATTCTGTAAATTATATACATCTGACAAAAATCTGACAAATTTATGAAAAACTAAGCCATAGAGAGTTATGGAGCCTATGATTAAGTTTGAAAGTCACAAATTCCAGTCACTATCTCTTGCTGTTTCCTTTGTCAATCAAACAGTAGACATAGAAAGGAGCTTCATCATGAATATACCCTCCAAATTCTAGAATAGTTCATCAAAAGCAATTACAACAATAGTTCATACAAAATTTCATGAAATGGTGTATTCATAAATTGCAAAACCCTTCATTACAAGAGTCTGTTGGGATATTGTGAATACAATTGCAATTAAGAGCCCTGTGCATAGTGTCTAATTAGTAATTCTTTCTGTTTTAGGACTATTTAAGTGGGAAAGACAAAGCTGAAACTATCAGCATCTTTATTTGTAACATGGGACACTGAAGCAGAGATATCTCACTACTCACATCAAAGGAAATTTATTTCATATGGAATGCTAGGAGAGTAGATGATGAATTTCTAGTTGTAGCAACTCCTTTAATCACCACAGTGAGCAAATAATTTACAAGAAGCAACTGAACTGAGGAGGGATTCATTGTGTCTCAAGGTTTAATGCAAGGCATGCCAGCAGGTGACTCCATGTTGGTGGGCGCATCATCAGGTGGTTTGTTTGTACCTCAGTAACTAACCAAAAAAGCAAAGGAAGGAGCAGAAGCAGAGCTCAGTTGTGAATGTCAAGGATAGTTTCCCCATCCCACCTCAATAACCCACGATTTCAATGAGACCCCACTTCCTATAATTCCTAAGTCATGATAACAAATTGGAGACCGAATATTCAAACTCATCGACCTATGGGGGACACTTTTTATTAGAACAATGACATTATATTCTGACAGCCCCCAGCCATGGCCACCTCATAAGTTAAAATACATCCAGTCCAAATTCAAAGGTCCCAATAGTTTTACTGTTCTAATAGTGTTCAAAATCCCAAAGTCTTCATCAGCTCTTGAGTGAAACCACTCAGGTGACTGTTATGGTAGATTCCTATCTGCAAGTATAGCAAAATATTAATAGTGTCAGGATAGAATCTTGATTCACACCGCAACTGATGGAAACAGAGGCAGAGACCTAGAGCTAAACATTAGATAGAGCTTAGGGATTCTTGTGGAAGAGGGGGAGGAAAGATGGAAAAAGCCAGAGAGGTCAAGGAGAACATAAGTAAGCCTACAGAATCAACTAACTTTGGTTCATAGAGGCTCAAAGATACTAAAGCACCAGTTAGAAAGTATGCATGAGATGGGCCTAACCCCCTACACATATGTAATAGATGTGCAGCTTGGTCTTCATGTGGGACCTCTAACAGCAGGAGCAGAGACTAACTCTGACTCTGTTGCCTGCCTTTGGATCCCCTTTCCTTTTTTTTCAATTGGATATTTTCTTTATTTACATTTCAAATGTTATCCCCATTCCTGGATGCCTGATCTAATCTCAATAGGAGAAAATTAACCCTGAGCATGGTGGTGGCACACACCTTTAATCCCAGCACTCAGGAGGCAGAGGTCAGCGGATTTCTGAGTTTGAGGCCAGCCTGGTCTACAGAGTGAGTTCCAGGACAGCCAGGGCTACACAGAGAAACCCTGTCTCGAAAAACCAAATTAAAAAAAAAAAAAAGAAAGAGGAGAAAATGAACCCACTCCTACTGAAAATTGATATACTAAGGCATATTGAGATCCATGGGAGGTT
This sequence comes from Mus pahari, assembly GCF_900095145.1. Taxonomy (NCBI): domain Eukaryota; kingdom Metazoa; phylum Chordata; class Mammalia; order Rodentia; family Muridae; genus Mus; species Mus pahari. Next base: position 94,382,210 of record NC_034613.1, read on the forward strand.
CCTCTGAGGAGAAAGTGAGGGGGAAATCAGGGGATGGTAGGAGAGAGGGAGGGACTGGGGAGGGGTAGGGGAAGCTCTGATCAGAATGTAAGGTAAATAAATAAATTACTAAAAATAAAAGTTATAAAACCTAAGTTTAAAAAAAAGTCCAAAGTGAGGATGCCTCAGTCCCACTTGGGAGAGCGAAGAATGCAATCACCAGTGGGGAGGGAGGGAGGAACTTGGGAGGGAAAGTGGATGGGGTGGGGGGCAGTGGGGGGTTAGAGGGGAACTTGATCTGGAATTGGGTGAGGGAAAAGGACCAAAGCCCTTAGGACCAGCAGAAAGAATGTAAACAGGCAACCTCAGGAGGTAGGAGGTTGAGGGGAACCCCCAGAATGCATCCATAACCTGGGAGGTGAGAGACTCTTAGGACTCAAAGGGAGGGAACTTAGATGAAATGCCCAACAGTAGGGAGAGGGAACTTATAGAGCCAACCTCCAGCAGGAAGCGAGGGATGTAGTTGTCATTCCACAGTCACGTCTCTGACCCATAATTGTTCCTGTCTGAAAGAATTACAGGAATGGAAATGGAGAGGAGCCTGAGGAAAAGAAGGTCCAACAACAGGCCCAAAGTGGATCCAGCTCAGGGGGAGGTCCCAAGATCTGACACTATTGCTAAGGTTATGGAGTGCTTACAAAAAGGGACCTATCATGACTGCCCTCCGAAAGACCCAACAAGCAGCTGAAAGACTCAGATGCAGATATTTGCACCCAACCAATGGACAGAAGCAGCTGATCCCTGTTGTTGAATTATGGAAGACTGAAAGAAGCTAAGGAGAAGGGCAATCCTGTAGGAGGACCAGCAGTCTCAATTAATCTGGACCCCCAAGATCTCTCAAACACTGGACCACCAAAGAGACAGCATACACCAGCTGATATGAGGCCCCCAACACACATACAGTAGAGGACTTCCAGGTCTGTGTTCAGTCAGAGGTGATGCACCTAACCCTTGAGAGACTGGAGGCCCCAGGGAGTTTAGAGGTCAGGTGGGGTAGGAGGTGGGGGCATCCACGTGGAGATGGGGTGGGGTGGGGAGGAGGTGTGGGATGTGGAGCAGTCGGAGGATGAATGGGGAGGGGCGGCGAATAGAATATGGAGCATAAAAAATGAATTACAAATAAAATTAAATTTTAAAAATGTTCAAAGTCTTTTCTGAGACTCAATGCAGTCTCTTACCTGTGAACTCCTTTAGTGCATTTATATAATGGCCCAGGGTAAACATGTTCATTCTAAAAGGAAATATGAAACATAAAATGGTATCAACATATCAGAGCATTCTTGAAAATTTAGAAGACAAACAGCAAAACTTGCAGTTCCTTGCCTAGAATCTAAGTTCTGTGATGGTATCATCTAGGCTTTGGGTAGCTCTACCATTCAAGTCTTGTTTCCTGTGACAACTGTGCTCTCTCTTTCATCAGCTCTACTCAGTGATTGCAGTTTGGGAGGATGGGGTAAATGTTCTCAATTCTGTCACCTCCAAATGTCTTGAGGTGTCCACTGAAACTTAGACCTTTCTCTTCTCAAGTTCATGCACACAATGGCTCAGGAGCTCCAAGAAGGAAATTAGACCCTGCTATATGACAACTGACCTCAGTGGTTTTTCTGGATCCTCCATGCAAACTTCTTTTTCTCCCATCACCCTTGTATCCTACAAGCCTGTAAACTCAGCACTACAGGGATGGCCCCAAGCTGTCATCTCTATATGCAGCCTGGTGTTTATGGATCTCATCTGTGTGCTTTCGAAGCTCAACCTTGTAAAACATTCCCCTATGTGACAGGGGACCCTGGAGATTCTATTTTTTTCTGGAAAAATTTTCAGGGATTTTCTTTTCAAATGAATGCATAATCGTGTATTCCCAGGTCCTACAAAAAATGGAAGCTTGCTCTCAAGACGTAATTTCTATAGTTATGGTATAGAGTGCAAGGTCTCTTCTCCCAACCCCATCTTTCTCTTGTGACAGAGTTTCACTATGTAGGTCCGGCTGCCCTGGAACTCATAGAGATCAGTGTGCCTCTGACTCAGTCTAAGTACTGAGATTAAAGCCTTATACCACCATGACCTGCAGGTTTGTCCTTTGAATGATCCCAATCTCTTGTGTAATTATAGTGACTTTGTGGTGTACCTTCCTTTCTGCCTCATTTACCACTTTTACCTTGTTCATGTTCCTTCCCTTGACAAACTACACATTTGTAACTGCTCTTTTATTTTTTTTAAAGTTAATTCTCACTATTAACATCACAAAGTGAATAAGCAAAGCTATGCCCTATTGTCTAAATATAACACTGTCTGAGTGCTACATTGTCTTAAAATGTCCCCTTCCCAACACTTTAGTCATTACTTTTAAATTCAGTCTCACTCAAAGTTTCAAGATGTGAGTGAAATCCATCCCGATATTTTGTGCACATATAAGATAAGTGATGTCTAGCTCAATTTCCTCTCTAGAAATTCCTTGTTCCTCTCGAGAAACTTGATGACTTTGGTCTGCATTGTACACACTTCTGTCTACTTTCTTTTCTGCACGTCTACTACAAGCCTCAGTGACACTCTGCCTACAGCATGCTAGGATTTCCTTACCTTTCAGCTTCAAACTCTTTGATATTCCTCCCATAAATTAGTTCCAAAGGCTTGCAAAACACATGGTCAGGTTTATCATTGCAATAGCTGTGCTTTTTAGACCCAATATTCTGTATTAGTTACCTTGGTCATCACTGTAAAGAAACATCTAACAAGAAGCACTTTGAGGGAGTCTAGATTCATGCTGGGTGAAGGAAAATAGTCCATTATGCTGGGAAGGGTATGGCCAAGGTATAGGAAGTTCTATGGAGGCAGAGATACAAAGAGGATTATAGCTGGGCAGTGGTGGCACACGCCTTTAACCCCAGCACTCGGGTGGCAGAGGCAGGCCGATTTCTGAATTTGAGGCCAGCCTGGTCTACAGAGTTCCAGGACAGCCAAGGTTATAGAGAGAAACTCTGTCTCAAAAAAAAAAGGAGGCTTATATGTCAGTGGCCAACCAGGAAGGCCCAAATCATTTCTGTTAGCATATTTGTGTTATCATTCTTATTCCCACAGTGTGAAAAGGGTGATTATAGGTACTTTTTATGTTTTATGTAATTTAGTTCTCACACTAATGCTAAAGGATTTGTTTTCTGCTTATACAGTTGTTAGAGCTATGATTTAGAGTGAGTAAATGTCTTCTCCAATGCCATTCAACTAGTAAGGGGCAAAATGGGATGCAGCAATTGCGTTTGACTAAAAGAAAAAGATTGTCTTCCTGTCAGAGTTAACTTTTTTATATGTTATCACTTGTATCAATGTGCACCTGCACTTACACATTCTCTGGCACATAAAAACTAGTGTTCATTGAATTAATAAATGAATCCATGATTATTTACTACTCTCCTTTTTTCTTTTAGGAAATATTAAAATGACTTTATTCTATGAGCATAGTAGAGAAATGATACCTAAAAATATATTATGACAAAAAAAATCCTGCTTGAAATTTCAGAATAGCATTAATGTTCAATTTAGTTTGCTCACTGAATCTGGGAATTAGGAGAGTTAGCCTACAATTTCTTTTGCAGCAATTCTATTTGCCTAATCATAATATAATTCTGCTTGGAAACAAACATAGCAACCATAATTAAGCTTTACTTCTAACTTCTAATTGACTGTAAACCAATAACAGCATGCTTTCACTGAACAAGTCCCAGAGAGCACACATAGCATTCCATAGAATTCCACCTGTGGCTCCCTCCTTGCTCTTACTGTGAAATCAATTTTATTCTCATGTGCCTTGTTTGCAGTTTCTCTTTTAGAATGACCTTTTCCCAAATCATATTCCTAAGACAGTGCATGAATTTTGTTATTTACTTTCCCACCTGGCTTACCAGCCTTGAAATTATTACGTGTATTCTGTTCCTTTTTTTTTTCTTGCCCATGCAGGTGGTCACGGATTAAAAACAAATTGCCAGGGATTTAGCCATATGGGGGCTAATTGAACTGTGTCCATACACACTTTACTCAAAGCCTATCTGTAGTTGGTTGAACAAACAGTAAGAATCATTAGGAGAGCAATGAGTGGCAGTTCAAGAATGCTATATTTAGTACTAAAAACACTGGCTTCTACGCTATACTCAGAAATGTATTATTTCTGCTGTTAGACAACTCTCCTAAGATCAATGAGCCTCAGTTTCCTTACATAAAAATGAGTAGGTGAAGTTCTGTAGACTTCATATTCCTCTATGGATTTTTGCCACTAGTGGCACTGGAGACAGTGAGAGTGATTTTGTGTGTGTGTGTGTGTGTGTGTGTGTGTGTGTGTGTGTATTTATGTGTGTGCATATACTAATATAGAATTATAATAGTTGTTTATTTCCTCCCCTAAACACCACTTAAGCCAGCACTTGTAACAAGTAGTTTTAAGTAATTGACATGTTTTTTACATAATTAAAGCTATAATGAAAAGAAAGAAAATGGGATAAAAATCTAAAATAAAGGTAAGAAATATCCTTGTGTTTTCTCTAATCCCAGAGGATGCAAAATCATAGTCAAATGGTATCAGTCACATATTTTTCTAGGAACACTGAGCAACATATGGCAAAGATCCTGAGGCACTTTAAACACTCAGTAAAATAATCCTTGGGATTTTACAAACAGTGTATTTTTTTTTCACCAAAGTAACTTCGTTATTTTTGAAGACTTGTAAGGCTAGAAATTTTAATTTCCTTCTCCATAAAGTTATTAAAAATAAGCAAAATCACACAGTTCTCAAATAACATGTTCCTTCATATTCAAGGATCACTCTTCTCTTCTTTCAAGCATGAAAGTTCTGTTTAAATTTGTTTGGTTAATGGATTTTTTTTTCAAAGCTCAAATCATTTCCTCTTCTTCATAAAACATTATGTCACAATGGCTACCCAGCATGATAACTAATTAAAAATTACTAAGGAAGCTGTGAAATGTCTTTATGGATAAATAAATCTATAACCCAATTTCAAACTCAGTAGTCACGTGTAGGGCACATGATATAATTTGTAAATAGGAGGATGTACATTATTTTATTATTGGAACAGATAATAGTCAACAGTGTGAAGACCTGCATATGTGACATGAAGGTAGAGCACTAAAGCAGTTGGCCATTTGGAGCAATGCTAACTACAGTTATCTAGCCATTTCTGATAAAAGTATTTGCGTCTGAATTAGTGAAAAATTGCTTCATTTATTCATTTTTACATCGAAGGGAGAAAGCTACTGTCTCTGAAATTTTAATTTACTTAAATATTTAGTGAACGATAAGTTAACATCTAATATATTTGTTTTATGAATATATTAAATTTCAGGATGATCACTCCAGTCTATCTGTTTGGCTATTGAATCAAATGAACTGCATGATGCATCTAATTGTGTGGGAAAATATAGTTTAGATGGATTGTTGTAAGATTGGTTTGAAAACTTGATGATTCATTTATTCATTACAATTGTGGTTAACTGTGAGAAGGTAGACTGGGACTAAAATATTCTGGGTTAAAGTGCCCAGTTTTGCCACTGAAGAGCTATAGCATCGTAAATATTCTAAATGATCTCTGAGGACCCCCAGTCTTCTCACCTGTAAATAAGTGTTTTGCACTAAATGTCTCTGCTTTCCTCTCAGTGCTCAAACACTTCCACATTTAAAATGTAATCAAGCGAATTTATTCCAGAACTCATGAAACTTTAAATACCTTTGTGGTGTGTATTCTCATACTCATTTTATTCCTCAAAGCTGTTTAAAAATAAGATGCCATAACCAATGAGTGAAAATTCACATATAGAATAAATATTTAAGCATAAAGAATTTATTGACTTTGGGTATTTTAATATATGTAGTCAGTTTTTCCCTACTGTTTGGATATTTCAAAAAATAATTGTCAATAAACGCTATTAATTTCAAATTTAGTCATCAGTGAAAACAAACAAATAAGCCCACCCATAATTATGGCTTGCCAAACAAGTAACTGAAAATATTTTTAAATTAGTTGCTGAACATGAATAGAACATTGATTTTTCTTTATGCACATTTAAGCAAATGTTTTGTATGCATAATTACCTGCAAAGAGGTGGAGCTATTTTAGAATGTTTAATTGCTAGCTTCTATCTTATGAGAGTATGAAGTTTCTGAAGATGTCTTCAATTTTGACAGTAACATCTTTTATTTCTTTTCCATTTTTGCCTGCATAAAGATTTTTGAAATATTCAAGTAAATGATATAATAAAACAAAATGTGATAACTGTATATGTGCTGTCTGTGATGAATATATTCCTAAGATTAAAGTATATATGACAGTAAGTGACTTTATATGATTCTATTGAAATTCCTTTATATTTTTCTAGCAGTTCATCTACATTATCAACAAATATACTGAAACTGATATTTAAAACAATGTTATTTACATTCACTTCACTTAATATCTAGTAAAAACTAGATACTAATCTAATGAAGCATACTGGTTCAAAATCCTAAAAATTACAAATTTCTGATAAAAAGAAATAAATGAAGGGTGTTAGCAAAATGTCAGTAGAGGAATTCACCTGTATGTCACTCCCATAGTACCAATTTTGAATTCTTTCACAGACAAAGATCTCTTTGTTAGAACATTTGAATTCAGGTAGGAAGATATGGAATTCCAGTGATACTCAAGCCTTAAGTGTATTGTTTTGGGACTGCAGATCAACATGAAGCTAGCAGATCCATTAATTGTCTGCAGTTTCAAATCCAGAACTAGTCTGTTCCCAGAATGGCTGGGATATAGCCTTGCCTTAAAACCACTTGCCAAAAGTGCAGGAGAAATTACACATTTAATACTTGTTAAACCGACTTAACTGTCTGTGGTTATAAGTCTCAGAAATTGACCCAAAAGTAAGTTTATAAACTTAACCCCCACTCTTTTAGCCATAATCGCAGTTTATTCATAGCACAAGGAATTGAGTAAACCACTGAACCAGCCTTCTTAGCCTTTTTCCTATAGCAAGATCATGAAAGTATACTGTTTTCTCCAGCCTATGATGAAAACATGTGGCTTCTATCATATATACATTGAAACAAAACAAAGCAAAACAACAAAACATCTGTTAGGAGATGTGATCATTTTAGCCTCTGTCACAATCTGGGCATGGTGGTGCACACTTTTAATCCCAACACTCAGGAACCACAATGCAGATGTAACTCTGTGAGTTTGAGACCATCCTGGTCTACAGAATACATTTCAGAACAGCCAGGGCTACATAGTCAAAGAATCTGTATCAAAAAGCAAAACAACAGCAAAAACATCCTACCTTTGCATCCTTGAGCCTCTGTTACAAGTTCTCCAGGTTTCCTAAGAGCCACAGTACACACCAAATGGCCCTGAGTCATAACTTCAATACCACTAGGATGCAGCCAGGATGTAATCCTGATGAACATTTCAAAGATGCATCAGTCGATGCTAACTCGACAGGTTTGCTGGCCTGTGTCTGATAGTGGTTTCCAATTTCATACAATTTCTAGTCAAAGCAAAAATAATAAAAGTTACAGAAGACTGACCCAACACATATCAGTACAAATATATAAGTCATAAAAAAGACTATAGAGAAAAACAAAAGAACTATGATACAGCAAATAAATCTTGAACCAAGTGCCAATGGCAAATACTTATCTATTAAGTATTACACATAATTGTACTGAGTGGATTAAAAACAAGATCAAACAACATGCTCCCTAAAAGCGACTTGCTTTAGCTTTAAATATACAGAGACTTAAAAGGACAGAAGAGAAAAAAATTAAAGTAATCACGAGATAACTGTGAAACCTTGAGGGAAGGGGGGAAGCCGAGAAGGGGAAGGAATAATAATAATAGAAATAAATTTTAAAGTAGAAGATATTCAGAGGTGAAGAAGTGGCTCGTTGGTTAAAAACACTTGATGCTCTTGTAGAGGACCTGGGTTCAGCTACCAGCACCCACATGGTGGTTTATAGTCATTACTGATTTCAACTCCAGGTGATCTAACGCCACCTGAACTCCTTTGGCACTAGGCATATACTTGGTATACATACATATGTGTGGGCAAAACACTCATAAGTAAGTCTTTATAATTTAAAAAATAAAGAAGTAGAAGATATCTGTATAGGAAAAGAGGAAGTATTTCCTGACCATATGCTTTTATACATAAAAATTATAGTATGATATATTTCAAGTTGAGCATCTTCAGTAAAGTTGAAGCATGCGAAAACATTATGCAAAAATCAATAAAGTTTCTTTATCCTAATAATGGACTTTCTAAAACAGGAGTTTAAAAGTTATATCTATTTACAACTGCATTTGAAAATAAAATACTTAAAAGTAAATTTAATCAATACTACAGTGATAAAAATTACAAATTAACACTTATAAGTGGGAAGACATCTTACTTTTTAAAATGTTCAGTTTTCTTTATTGTTATTATTTAAATTGTTTTATTTATTTACATTCCAAATGTTGCTCACCTTCCTGGTCCCTCTCCCAGAGTTCTCATTATGTGCATTGGTACTGGGCCTGAATGTAGGTCTAAATGAGGGAGTTGGATCCACTGTAACTTGAGTTACAGACAATTGTGAGCTGCCAAGTGGGTGTTGGCAATTGAACTCAGGTTCTCTGGAAGACCAGCCAGTGCTCTTAGCCACTGAGCCACGTCTCCAGACTAAAATTTGCTTATTTTGATACAAGATATCTCTGTTTATCTCTGGCTGTTTTGGAACTCACTGTGTAAACCAGGCTAGCTTCAAATTCAGAAATCTACCTCTCTTTAGTTTCCAATGCTAAGATTAAAGTGTAAGCCACCCACCAGTAAACATCTCAAATTCTTTTATTAGAAAAAATAGTAGCATTAAAGTGTTGTTACTATTTGCCTGCAAATTTTGCCTGCAAAATTCATGATGTCCTTGGTTTTTAATATCTAAATTGTTTTCCACTTCAGGGAGGGGGGATGCCAGGGGAGGCACCCTCTCAGAGGCAAAGTGAATGGGGGGATGGGTGGGAAGAATTCTGCGAGGGGGGACCAGGAGAGGGGGGCAACATTTGGGATGTAAAGAAAATAGTTAATTAATAGTAAAAAGTATTACTACTCCTTTAAAGATCTACAGATTCAGTATAATCTTTATGAACAATCAAATACCATATTCATGGCAAAAGAAAATAATTCTAAAATATGTATAGAACTACAAATCAAAGCAAAAAGAAAGATTGATACATTATATGAAATGACTAAAAAATGGACGTAAAAGATGAAGTAATAAGCCAGATATCCTCACACATGCTTTAAATCCCAACACTCAAGAAGAAAAGTCAGGAGAGACATGAATTCAAATATAGCCTAACTAACATAGCAATACCTGATGTTTCAAATGGGGAGTAGGCCTGGACACCAAAATATAAATGTATTGACACCAAAGCAGACATATTGTCCAATGTGGTGGCATATACCTGTAATTCTAGTATGTGGTGGGTAGGGGCAGAAGGATATAAAAGAATATGTAGGACAGAGTGAGACCCTTTCTAAACAGCATCCATTTCTGATAAATGATTTTAAAGTCTGAAAAGTTGCTAGAGAACAGACCAATTGGAATAAAGAATGTAGAAAGCTTATACATACTGAATGCTCTTTGACATTCAGTTGATTGGGGAATTTGTTTCATTAATTCTTAGTGACCAAAAGCAACTTTCTTAATAAAATATTAAAATAATTAATGGAGCTCTTAGTGCATAATCTACTCAAAGTAGATTTATGACATAAATGCATATCTCTAAAATATTACACTACAAAAAGATGTTTTCATATACACTGTTGGTGGAAAAGGAAAGTGATACAGCCTGTATGGAAGGAATGTGGGGTTACTAAAAAAATCTTAAAATAGAAATATGATATGTGATTCAGCTATAGCATCCTTTGGTGTATACTCAAAGGATTCTAACTCAGCCTACCCCAGCAATACTTGCATATTTATATTTATTGCTACACTAGTCACAATAGCTAATATTTTGAGTCAGCTTAAATAGCAATCAATGACAAATGAGAAAGAAAATGGAAAGATCCATGATTGAATTTCATGTAGCCATAAGCAAAATATAAAGTTAGAATATTTGTTGGAAATTGTATGGACCATGTTCTCAATGCCCTAGTGGATGGCCCCATACCCAAGCACATATGGGAAGTTCTAATTGAACTCATAGGGTTATTAATAACAAAGAAGGAGGACATGAATTTGGGAAGGTGACAAGATGGGGGATACAAGTTGGGAGAAGTTCATGGTAGAAAGGTATGACCATCAAAAAACCAACCCCCCCAAAAAGATATGACCAAATACAATGTATAAATATGTTAAATATTTAAAGAATAATTTTAAAATATCTTTCTTTCATATAAAGAATCTAGACTTAAATTTACAAAGACATGTGTGCATATATTATGCATGTAAGACACAAAAGTAGAAAAGGGACTATGAGTAAGAAGAAGGAGTTTTAAACAGGGGTATAACGATGTTATCAAAGCACATTATTATGTGTAGCATAAAAGTAAACATGGTACTTTGTATAATAAAACAGTAATTTTAAAATTGCAAGAGAGTCAAGTGTGGTGGTGCAAGCATTTAATCCCAGCACACATAAGGCAGATGCAGGAGGATCTTTATGGGTTTGAGGCCAACCTGGTCCACACTGAGAGTTCCAGGACATCCAAGACTATGTACGGAGACTCTGTCTCAAAGAAAATATAAGAGATATGATCATCACATAATTATGAGTTGATACTTTTAAAAACAAGATGCTTTGTTGAAGATACAGAAAAAGAAAACACTTATGTAATATTGATAGGATTTTAAATTAATACTACCTAATATAGAAAACAAAAACTAGAATGTTTTGAGAAAATTTAAAAAGACTTACCATATAATCTAGTAAGGCTATTTCTAGGAGTACATCCAAATGTGTTGAAATCAGTATCCTGAAAAGCTGTTCTGTGTGCATTGGAAAAGTAATCATCGTGGTAAAGATATGTAAGCAATGTAGTTATGTATCATCAGTTGAATGGATAGAGAATGTTTATATTATATCATACTATATATACTATTAAAATGTTCAGCTTTAATAAGAGAAGAAATGTGTCTTTACAGCCGCATGGATGAACTTAGGGGACATTATACTGATTGAAATAAGATAGGCACTGAATGTGTAATCTAAAAGTAGATGAATTTGAGATAGAAAATAGAAAGGTGGTAATCAGAGGATGGGAAATAGATTAATTGGGGAAAAGATACTGCCCTCATCTTCTCCACTGAAGTCCCTGTGTCTTGAATATATTAAGAATTCTGCACATGCCTTTAATCCTAGCAATCATGAGGCAGAGGCAGGTGAATCTCTGAGTTGATGGCCAGCCTGGTCTACAGAGCAAGTTCCATGATGGCCAGGGTGACACAGAGAACCCTGCCTCAAAAAAATTAAATGAAAAAAGAACAAACAAAAGGATTCTGTAAAATATAAAAACTCAAAATAAAGAATTTCAAGGGCTGGTGAGATGGCTCAGCAGGTAAGAGCACCCGACTGCTCTTCCAAAGGTCCTGAGTTCAAATCCCAGCAACCACACGGTGGCTCACAACCATCCTTAACGAGATCTGACTCCCTCTTCTGGAGTGTCTGAAGACAGCTACAGGGTACTTACATATAATAAATAAATAAATAAAAGAATTTCAAATATACAATTTAATTGAAAGTAGACAGACACAGAGACTTTCACTAAACATCATATTCACTACTAGAAGGGAAACATAAAACATCAAAATCATGTGATCACTGTACACTTAACAGCTTATTAAGTTAAATAATAAAATAATTAAATAATAATTAATTAGTTAAATAAAATGATAAAAACAATTGATTTGTGTTCTGGCTAGCTTTGTGTCAACTTGACACAGCTGGAGTTATCACAGAGAAAGG
>NC_034613.1:94394437-94395596 GCF_900095145.1 Mus pahari
TTCAATTAGTGATCAAGTGGGGGAGGAACCCTTGTGGGTGGTGCCATCTCTGGTCTGGTAGTCTTGGGTTCTATAAGAGAGCAAGCTGAGCAAGCCAGAGGAAGCAAGCCAGTAAAGAACATCCCTCCATGGCTTCTGCATCAGCTCCTGCTTTCTGACCTGCCTGAGTTCCAGTCCTGACTTTCTTCATGATAAACAGCAGTATGAAAGTGTAAGCTGAATAAATCCTTTCCTCCCCAAATTGTTTCTTGGTCATGATGTTTTTTCCAGGAATAGAAACCCTGTCTAAGACAATATGATAATAAAACATTGAAAGGATGCATACAATCTAGATCACTTATACTGTATTTGTATAAAGTTCCTAAGAATTATCCCACACATCTGAATACTTATGGTCATTCTAAACTAAGTACACAGTTTTCCACAAAAGCTCTATTAAGAGCAGAACATATCTGGAAGCAATCCAGAGTTTGTTCACTAGAAACAATTTTACTATGGAGTACTAGTTAGCAATAAAACAAAAACCATGAACAACTAATTCAAGCAGTAGCTTGAATTATGATGATTTATTTTATAACACCAAATCAAAATATATGCTTCCTATATAATTTCATTTATGTAACATTCTTCAAATGACAATGTTATAGAAATGGGTAACAAATTATGGCTAGTGAAAGATGAAAGAGGATGTATAATTGGAAGAGAAATGTGTGGAACTTCAGAAGAACAGCATGAATGTCTTCTTCATTTAAACATCTCTATTGCCTTTATTGGATCAAGAAATACCTCAGACTGAGAAACACCTGAAAAAAATGTTCAATATCCTTAGTCATCAGGGAAATGCAAATCAAAACAACCCTGATATTCCATCTCACTACAGTCAGATTGGCTAAGATTAAAGATTCAGGTGACAGCAGATGCTGGCAAGGTAGTGCTGGTGGGATTGCAAGCTTGTACAACCAGTCTGGAAATCAGTCTGGCGGTTCCTCAGAAAACTGGACATAGTACTGCTGGAAGATCCAGCAATACCTCTCCTGGGCATATACCCAGAAGATGTTCCGACTTGTAATAAGGACACATGCTCCACTATGTTCATAGCAGCCTTATTTATAATAGCCAGAAGCTGGAAAGAACCCAGATGTCCCTCAATAGAGGAATG
>NC_034613.1:94398141-94407074 GCF_900095145.1 Mus pahari
AAAATCACAAAATAAATATCTTATTACATAAAAAAAAGAAATACCTCAGAGATTAATAGTTCCCACCTCTGCATGTGCCTGTTCTGACATTTCCACAGATGATTATGTTATGAAGGCTCTGATATAATGACTATATTGATTTCTGATAGATTCATGAAATGATTGGGAGATAGTGAAGAGAAGAAGGCATTTATGCCATGAAGAATATGTTTTTGAAGGCTGTATCTCAAGCTGGGCTCTACCACCTACATTTATTTTTGATTCTCATATGCTGTAACATGAAGAGCATGTCTCTGCCATATACTTCCATGGTGCTCTATCCAAAAACATAGGTATTTCTTAGTCATTGTCTGTTGAAGTGATGAGACACCATGACCAAGGAAACTCTTATGAAAGAAAAGTTTTAAGTAGGAACTTGCTTTCAGTTTCAGAGGGTTAGTTCATTATCATCATGGTGGGGAATGTGGCAGGAGTATGGTGACACACATGGCAGTACATCAGTAGCTGAGAGCTTCATCCTGGTTCATTGACAGTGAGGGAGAGGTGGAGGTAGAGAGAGACAGGGACAGAGACAGACTGGGAGACAGAAACTGAGAGAGACAGTCACTGGGCTTGGCTTGGGGTTTTGAAACATCAAATCCCACCTCCAGTGACACACTGCCTCCAACAATGCTGCATATCCTAACCATTCTAATACTATCAAAGAGTTCTACTAACTCTAACCTTTCACACATATGAACCTGTAGGGACCATTCTCATTCAAACCACAGCAGGGTCAAAGGGTCATTGACTGAATCCTCTGAAACTGTGAGTTAACATAATTACTATGCTAAGTTGTCCTCTTGGTATTGTTGCAGCTTCACAACAGTAACTAATTTAACAAGGGATCTACAAGTGATTTTGTAGTTTGAATTTACCAATGTAAATGTACTGGTTATTACATTGTATTGTGTTTTCCCAAGACGTCACAAAGAAAAACTGAATAAATTTAGTTGCTTAAAATCATAATTTATTCTTCTTATAATCACAGAGTCCTTCTGGAAAAAGCATTATCAAGATAAATCAATTGTTTCCTTCTGAAAGTTCTGAGTGCAGAATATATTTCTTGCCAGTTTTGTGTTTGACTATGATGCTGGGGATGGATCAAGGAACCTCCTAACATGCTAGACAGGTACTCTTCCACTAAGCTATACCTATATCCCTGTTATCCATGTCCCTACTCTTTTTGGCTGCACTGGCTATCTGTATTCCTTGGCTAGTACACTATTCCTTCACCATCAAAATAAACCACTCACTCTGTTTTCATTATCTTTTAATCTTGTTTTTTTTCTAATCCTATTTTTCTCTCCCCCCTTTATGTAAGGATATTTTATATCTAGACACATAAAGATACTCCAAGATACCGGGCGTGGTGTTGCACGCCTTTAAAACCAGCACTTGGGAGGCAGAGCCAGGTGGATTTCTGAGTTCGAGGCCAGCTTGATCTACAGAGTGAGTTCCAGGACAGCCAGGGCCACACAGAGAAACCCTGTCTCAAAAAAAAAAAAAAAGATACTCCAAGATATCATGGTCCTTTATTGAATTATATTTATGAAACTTTATTACCATGTAAGGTAATGTTACTAGGTTCTAGAAGTTAGTACTTGGGTATCTGGAACATGTGGAGAACTTTCCTAAATTGGTTCTAAATTGGTTCTAATTAATATATAGTTATCTCAAAATAACAATTTAATCAACTAAAATATATTAGAAATTGTTTAATCCTATAATTTTTTACATAGGCCACTTATTAAAAAGCAGAAACAAAATAATTGTATAGTCCCTCAGTTTCAGAATAAATTATTTATGATTATCCACTTTAAATATTAAAACAGCAGGGACTTGAGAGATCACTATGGTTTTGAGCACTTGCTGTTCTTGTAAAGGACTTGGGCTGGGTTTCCAGCACCCACATGACAGCTGACAAATGTCTTTAAATATAGGTCCAAGGGGTCTGATGCCATCTGGCCTTCACAGACACTACATGTAGTGCACAGACATACAGGCAGACACTCATATACATAAAGTAAAAATAAATCTTAAAATGAATGTAACTTTCTTTTTTTTTTTTTTTTTTTTTTTTTTTTTTTTTTTTATTTATTTATTATATGTAAGCACACTGTAGCTGTCTTCAGACACTACAGAAGAGGGCGTCAGATCTTGTTATGGATGGTTATGAGCCACCATGTGGTTGCTGGGATTTGAACTCCAGACCTTTGGAAGAGCAGTCGGGTACTCTTACCCACTGAGCCATCTCACCAGCCCTGAATGTAACTTTCTTATGTGTATGACTCATTCAATCAAATCAAATCAAAATATGAAGTCAAAAATTTAAACAATAGAATTCAAATTATAAATTTTATTGTGAAGTTCATTTGCTTAAAAGTAAATAAAGAAAATAATAAAAAATAAAAATAAAAACTAGAAATAAAAACAACAATGTATCAAAAAAAAAAAAAAAGTAACACCATACTTTTTTATTCACTCTATTTTAGAGTGTTGATTATACTCAATTACAAGAAAGTACTTGTAATTGTTTGGTGAAAGTAAGAAGTTTGTGGAGAATAGTGGTATATCTCCTCCAACCAGCTCAAGCCTGCAATGGGATGCTAGTTAGTTGAATTTCTAGTCATCTATACTCTCTTCTCCCTCTCCCTCTTTCCCTCCCTCTCCCTCTCCCTCTTCTTCCCCAAGCCCTTTACTCTCTCCCTTTCTCCCCTTTTCTCTTACTGTCATCCTATTTACAAGAATGCAGAATAAGTATATATTCTAGAAATGTAATATTTAATGATTTTGTATTTATTAGTGTATTTCCTTTGAAATGTTAATGACTGATTTTATATTGATTATATAAATGTATGAATAGTGTTATTTTAGGATGTTAGAAGATTATGCTATATGCAAGATGCTTTTTGTGTCTTCATAATAATAATAAGAGTAACAGCAGCCTTATTAGAATACATTGTCCAGAATTTAGTACATGGTGCTACTAACTGCAAAACAACTTGAGATTCTTACTGTTCAGTATTTCTAACATCTATATTAGTGTTAAGAAAAGAGTGATAGGGTTTAAATGAGTGTTGAGTTACTCATATGGCAGTATCTTGTTATATCTTTTATTTCTTTCTAGAATAATTCTTTTCATTGAGTTTTTTATGTTTATTAACTCAGTACATAGAAATTCAATTTGGTTCACTTCTCATACACTGTGCCACTGGAAGTGCAAATTGGCAAAGCCTCTTTAGAAAATTAGTTGGCAGGATTTATACATGACCCACACCCCAGCAATTCCACTCCTAGCTGTATATACTCAACAGAAATGTGTGCATGTGGTCACCAAAAACATGCACAAAAATATTCATAGAGGCTTTATTCATATGAACTCCAAGCTATAAACTACCTAGACTATGAACAATTTAATGAATAAATTAGGTAGGTTCACACAACAGAATTTTATATGTTCTCATACTGGACAAAGTACCACTTCACAGGAAAATATGATTGAACCTCATAAACCTGATGCAAAATGAAAAAAAAATCAGATACCAAAGTGGCCATGCATTATGATAATATGCATTTAGAAATGGAAAATTAGATAAAATTAAATTGTGCTGTGAAAAGTCAGGATTGAAGTTCCCTTTGTTGCGGAGTGGATAATGACAAAGACAGAGCCTAAAAGGAGCTTTTTGGATGCTTATAATACTGTTTCTTGATTTGGATGTGTTCAGTATGGGAAAATTGAATTTCAATTACAACTCCTGTTACATTTATATGTATAAATTGTAAAATCAAAGTAAACAACTGAAACCAAACCATCAAAAACTATATCAAGGAAATCATGTGTTTCTGCTTTAGTAATTACTCACATGATGTAATATGTGGAGGCTTATGGTTTGCATTTTATTTTTATATTTTGATTCTCCATGTGATCGGTGAACTAATTCACTGTATTTGTGTCCAAATAGTTCCTTCTATTGTTTGTGTCTGATGAAATTTAGCCATTAAAATTTGAATTTGTTTCAGTATTAACTGTTTGTGGGTACTGTTGTATAAAATGATTTCTCTTCCATTCTGAGTAGTATAACTAGTTCATATTGGAATTCTGAAACATTTATCAAAGAAACCCTACAACCTGAAAGTTTCCAGTGATCGCTTAGATTCTTCTTCCAGTTTAACCCATAGCACACACACAACCAAGTATCGGGGGTTAAATGGGTATCTTGGAACGAGACCAGTTAACTGGCTACTTCATTTTTTTTTCTGATAATAAAAACACAGTGTAATTTCTGTTATCATAAACATGAAGGGACTGTAAGTAGACTTCTTCTAGCTCATTCATTACTTTCTAGATTACTGCTTCTAGGTCATTCATTACTTTCTGCTAATCTTTTGCTGTTTTCTCTCTCCTGTCCTATCTTTCACTAGATTGCTGAAGTTTGCATCTTTGTCTACTACTCTGTTAAAGGGGAAGTAACTTCAGTTTCATGTAAATACTCAAATATTTTATATTCTCAAGCCCTCTTCACTATGCTTTCTCAGGGAATCAGTGTTAATCTGACATTGCAGACAATCCAGATGCAGATGTAAAGCTGTTTCCATGTCTAATTTCATAAACACTTTCTTTAGGACTATTTTTTTCTAAGTCTTGACTTCACTCTTGTCTATGGATTGGATTTTTGAAAAACACCTGTAGAGGGAAATTTGTTTGTTAGATATTTGTAATGGCAAAATGGAATATGAAAATGTATACATAAATATCTTCATCTGATCTTAAAGCATATGTAAGAGAAAAATATCAGAATCGATGATCACAGGCAATCCAACCTAAGACATTCTACAACTTCCAACTTAGAAATTACTCTAAAATGTTTCACTTGTCACATAACTCATTAAAAACTTCTAAAAAGTGGCACCATGATCCCAGCAGATACAAACGAAAACTTCCTAATCTTTACAAAACCCTTTTTACACCTGGCATAGCTTTTTCTTTGTTACCTTTCTGGCAGAGTAGATAGGAAATACAATTTTTGAGACTGCATATGTATAAAAATGTTCTAATTGTACTTGATTAATATATAGAATTCAAGGCTTGAAGTCACATTTTATCATAATTTTAAAAGTATGATCCTTTACTGTGAAGCTCCTGCTTTGTTATTAAGATGTCTTTTCCTACTTCATTTGCTGTGCATGTGTGTGCATGTGCATGTATGAGACAGAGCATGAATATGTCACCTTTCAATACCATGCTCCACAATACTAACATTTCTGCATAATATGACCTGTCATATTGTCATATTTATGTTTTCAGCTTACATTGTACTGAGTTACTTGACAGATCTTTTAAATCCAAAATTTCAGATGGCCTAGACCTAAAACTGTTCTTGCATTTCTTTGCTAATTTCTATCTCATCTTCTTGTAACTTGTAACTATCTATTCCAAAATTTAATGACTTAAAATAGAGACGTTATGATGTCTCAAGTTGAATGAGTATTCAGGAATATATTAAGGTGGTATCCATTGGAAAGCTCCCATGTTATTATAGTCTGATCATGACAAGAAGTAGTGATATGGCCACCTGAGCATACTAATGGCTGACTGACTCTTTAAAACTGTCATCTTCACTGACATGTCTATCACCTCATGTGAACTGATTGGCATCCCTGAAGATGAACCAGGTATTTATCTCCATGCATGAACTTACCTATAGTGTG
Organism: Mus pahari; assembly: GCF_900095145.1. Taxonomy (NCBI): domain Eukaryota; kingdom Metazoa; phylum Chordata; class Mammalia; order Rodentia; family Muridae; genus Mus; species Mus pahari. The sequence continues at coordinate 94,403,893 of NC_034613.1, forward strand.
ATTGACTCAGGGCTATTTAACTTGCCCCATGTAAGTTGAATTTCTGTTAGAGCACACATAGTCATTGTTTCAAAAAATAGGAAATTAAAAAATCACCAGTTCTTTGGTGTTTGCTGGGCATACTATTAAATCGGCCTAAACTGAACAACAAAATGAGAGGGAATTCAGGTTTTGTATGTATGATCAAATATCTTAGGTCTCGATTTGCCACTTTTTGAATTCAAACTGCACCAGTAGCTTTCTGAATCTTGGTGCATATTTGAACTTGATTGTCTCTATAGTAGAAGAGCCAATTCCTTTTATTACTTGTTTGTGTACACACATCATGTTGCAGGATATTTTGTGAAAAACACTAAGTAATGCAGAAACCCTTTACCCCACAGCCCTACTCTGTAATTTCATAATACAGATATGTTAGACCAATTAACTGCTCATATGACTGTTGTGGCGTGTGATTGTATCACATAGTGGCATCACAGTCATTGTAAGTTTCTGTAATTATATTATGTGTTGTGCTCACTAAGTGTTTAAGGAAAAATATTTCTCATAATTTATCTTCTTCTGTCATGAATAGTTGACTGTGTCCAGGCCTACATATCTAGTCAGAAGTTTAGATGATTCTTTTTTTTTTTTAGAGAAACTCGGTAGATAAAGAGAAAAGGTTGGCCTGGAGAGATGCCTCAGCAGTTGAGAGTACTGGCATCTGTTCAGAGGACCCAGGTTGAATTTCTAGCACCCACATAGCAACTCACAACTGTCTGTAATTCCAAGGGATCTGATGCTGCCCTTTTATGGCTTCCTTGAGCGCTGCTTGTAAGTGGTACACAGACAGACATGTATCATACACATACAAAATTGTAAAATAATTTTTAAAGAGCTAAATGGACAGATGCATGATAGCCAGATAGACTGATGATAGATAGAGTCCATAGAGTATGGTATTGGTCACTTGTTGTTCATGAATTGTCCAATTTCCCACAAAAATATCCCATGCCACTAAGCTGCAAGCTCCACTCACTCTGTCTTAGTATCTGGTCTTAAGTCATAGGCACTTGTGGCTGAAGAGATGGCTCAGTTGTTAAGAGAGTTGTTTTTGTTCTTCTAGAGGATCTGGGCTTCATTACCAGTACCCATTTGGTTACAACTGTCTTCCGTTCCAGTTCCAGAGGGATCCAATTTCATTTTCTGGCTTCTGCTGGCACCAAGCAAGTAAGTGATACACAGCTGTACATACAGTTGAAATACACATACACACTATAGTAAGTTAAATTTATGTTTAAAACCATAATGCATTCATGGACATGATATTACTATTAAAGCGAGAGGCCAAAGAAGCAGTAGAAACCTGTTGTAAAGTTGATATTGAAGGAAAGAGGATAAGAATGTATCCATGATCAGGAGCAGAATGATGAGGAAAAGAGAAAACACAGAATAAGAAGAAGTTCAGGACACAAAAATAAAACAAAATCTAATATATATATATATATATATATATATATATATATATATATATATATATATATTAATGAATTTGATATACCCAAAAGATGTGCCACCATGCCACAGGGTCTTGTGTTCCACTATGTTAATAGTGACCTTATTTGTGATAGCCAGAAGCTGGAAATAACCCAAATGTCCCACAATGGAATATTGCTCAGCTATTAAGAATGAGGACATCATGAGTTTTGCAGGCAAATGGCTGGAACTAGAAAATATCATCCTGAGTGAGGTAACTCAGACCCAAAAGGACATGCATGGTATGTATTCACTAATAAGTGGATATTAGCCAAAAAGTATATAATATCCAAGATACAATCCACAGAACTCAAGAAGGTTAACAAGCTGAAGGACCCCAGTGAGGATGCCTCAATCCCACTCGGGAGGGAGAAGAAAGCAACCCTGGGAGGCAGGGGAGGGAGGGACCTGGGTGTAAAATGGACAGGGAGGGGAAGAGAGGAACATGATCAGGTATTAGGGAGGCAGATTGAAGCCCTGAGGACCAGCAGAAAGAATGGAAATATAAAACCTCAGGAGGTAGGAGATGGGGGGACACTCTAGAAAGTACCAGAGACCTGGGAGGTGAGAGGTTCTCAGGACTCAAAGGGAGGGACCCTAGATGAAGTGCCCTACAGTGGGAAGATGGAACTTATAGAGTCTACCTCCAGCAGAAAGACAGGGCATCAAGTGAGGGACAGGGGACAGGGTTGCCATCCCACAGTCAAAAACTCTGACCCAGAGTTGTTCCTGCCTGAAAGAACTGCAGAGACAAAAATGGAGGAAAAGGAAGTCCAGTGACAGGCCCAAATTGGGATCCAGTTCAAGCAGAGGCCCCAAGGGCTGACACTATTACTGATGCTATGGTGTGCTTACAAACAGGGGCCTATCAAAAGACTCAACAAGCAGCTGAGGAAGATATTTATACCCAACCAATGGACAGAAGCTGCAGACACCTGTGGTTGTATTAGGGAAAAACTGGCAGAAGCTGATGAGAAGGGCGACCTCATAGGAAGACCACCAGTCTCAACTAACCTGGACCCCTGAGATCTCTTAGACAGCAACCAGGCAGCATACACCAGCTGATGTGAGGCCCCCAAGACATATGCAGCAGAGGACTGCTGGGTCTGGACTCAGTCAGAGAAGAGCCACCTAACCCTCAAGAGACTGGAGGCCCCAGGGAATTGGGAGGCCTGGTGGGGTGGAGGTGGGGGGGCAACGTCCTCTTGTAGATGGGGGTAGGGGGATAAAGTCTGGACTGTAAAATAATTAAAGATAAATAAAAAATAAATTTATTAATAACAAGGTTGGAAGTGGCAAGTGGTCCAATGGATAGTATATCTCACTAAGATTCCAGCTTAGATACTTGGGGGGCTGAAGTGATGTTTTAATTGTCATGATTGTTTTCTATTCCCCAAGAGGACCAGGTTTGATTCACAGTGCTCACATAGTGGCTCACAAATATTTGTAACTCCAGTCTTATGTATCTAAATTACTCTTCTGGTCTCCTCATGCACTATATGCAGGTAGTGTACAAGCATACATGTAGTCAAAGCATTTATGTCCATCTTTAAAAATGAAAAAAATTATGTCATTGAAAGACGAATAACGTGCTCGCTTCGGTAGCACATATACTAAAATTGGAACGATACAGAGAAGATTAGCATGGCCCCTGCGCAAGGATGACA
>NC_034613.1:94408289-94418950 GCF_900095145.1 Mus pahari
GTAGGGGAACAGAGGTGGGGGGAGGGGTATGGGAAACTTTCGGGATAGCATTTGAAATGTAAATAAAGAAAATAATAATAATAATAAAAAAGAAAGACGAATAACAGAGTGAACTGTGATAGCTAACACTCACCAATAACTTCTCAATGAATGACTTCATATTCCTGTTTACAACTTTCATATATTTGAATTCAGACCATCTTGAGCAAGAAGGACAATTTGAAAAACTATTTTACTCTGTAAAATTGGGCTTTTGCCTTGTAATGGCTATTCCTGCGTGTCTATTTGACTACATTTGGAATGAATTATAGTCCGGAATTGGAGGACTCACCTGTGATCCAGATTTTGGGGCTGGAAGACACAAGTTTCTGACATGGATCTTGGCATGGAAATCTTGAAACACAGTGACCATGAAAAGCTTAGGCCCAGGCAAGGTTGTACATACCTTTAATCCCAGAAGACTAAGGCAAGGAGATATCTGAGTTCAAGGTCAGCCTGGGACAAAGCAAGTCCCAGATCCAGGCTTGGTGGCACACACCTTTAATCTGGGCCACACCTTCTGCTGAAGACCTACATAATGACATTGGAAGAAGAAAGATTAGCTCTTCTTCGCCTTCTTGCATTTATTATTATTTTTTTTTTGCCAGCCCATCAGTTGATATCTACTCCTATGGAAGACCAGCTGAAACAACTAGCCTCATGGGACTGAGAAATTACAAAATCCTTGGACTTCCAGTTCACAGCTGACCATTATTGGGAAGTTGGACTACAGACTATTAATCATCATTATGAATTCCCTCAATATACAAAGACATTCCATATGTTCTGTGACTCTAGAGAACCCTGTCTAATAAACACCTACTTACTATTTTTTCTTAAAGAAATCAATATACTTTTGATATACTATCATTTTTATGAAATAAAGATAATTCATATCATTTTACTGTAATATTTATTAATGATTCGAGAGTATTATACAATGTGCTTCAATCAGATTGATATGCCCTCTTCTCACCCTAACTCCTCCAAGGTCCACTCTAACTTCCCTAACCCCAGTAGAAGAATTATTTATTAAGGATAGGTGATAGGATTAAAACTTTTTCAAACACTCAATTTTTTTTTTAGTATTTATCCTTTGATAATTTCATACATGCATTTGAGGTATATTTAACACATGTATTTCTCCATTCCTCTCTCATCCTCCTTTCTATCTTGCTGAACTTCTTTCCACTAAGGTCACCTCTATATCTTTAGTCCTTCCCCTGCTTCCACCTTTTTGTGACTCACTGAGTTTAATTACACGTGTTCAAATGAACACAGGTGGGGGATTATTTACTAAGTCAGGGGCAATTTACCAGTGGCTACAGCGCTGAATAAAATGTCTGCTCCTCTTCCAGTAGCCATTAACTGCTAATGGCTCTTCAGGGAAGGGTGGGGGCCTCAAGAACCTCTCTTCTATCCTTGATGGGATATGAAAGGCCCATTTTGTGTAATTGTGTAATTCTTATACAGGTAACCACATCCGCTTTTTATGATAAGAATTAATTGTATCCATCATGTAAATATCATAATAAGAAACCTCTATATTTTAAAAATGCAATTCAAATAAGCCATTTACTTGCCATTACAAGCCATTACAGATTTGCTGTAATTTAATTTTTAACACAGGTGTGGCTAAGCCACAGCAGATTTGGTGAGCTTTTTCTCCACTTACGATGTTAAACAACTTGTTTTAAAGGGACTGTTTTTTTTTTTTAATTTTGCAAAAGTACTTCATTAACATCTTCAAAAATTTAACTCTTTTTTTTCTATTCATCTTTTTAAAATTAACTTTATAATCTATTTTTAAAGACCAGCTGTTATCCCCCTCCGGGTCTGCCTGACAACAGTTTCTCATCCCATTCCTCCTCCCCTAGTCTCCAAAAGGATGCCTGACAACAGTTTCTCATCCCATTCCTCCTCCCCTAGTCTCCAAAAGGATGTCACCACCCCCTTCCACCCCACTAGGCCTCCCCACTTCCTGGGGCCTCACGCCTCTTGAGGGTTAAGCTCATCTTCTCTGACTAAGTCCAGATCCATCAGTGATCTGCTGTATATGTGTTGGGGGCCTCATATCAGCTGGTGTATGCTGCCTGGTTGGTGATCCAGTGTCTGAGACATCTCAGGGGTTCAGGTTAGTTGAGACTGCTGGTCTTCCTATGTGGTTGCCCTCTCCTCAGCTTCTTTCCTCAATTCAGCCACAGGGATCCCTGACTTCAGTCCATTGATTGGGTGTAAGTATCTGTGTCTGTCTCAGTCAGCTGCTTGTTGGGCCTCTCAGAGGGCAGCCATGCTAGGCTCCTGCTTGTAAGCACACCATAGCATCAGTGATAGTGTCAGGCCTTGGAGCCTCCCCTTGAGCTGTATCCCAAGTTGGGCCTGTCACTGAACCTCCTTTCCCTCAGACTCTTCTCCATTTTTGTCTCTGCAGTTCTTTTAGAGAGGAACAATTCTGGGTCAGAGTTTCTGACTGTGGGATGGCAACCCCATCCTTCTACTTGTGGTCCACTATGTTCATAGCATCCTTATTTGCGATAGCCAGAATCTGGAAACCACCTAGATGTCCCACAACGGAAGAATGGATACAGAAAATATGGTTTGTTTACACAAATACTATTGAGCTATTAAGAACGAGGACCTCATGAGTTTGCAGACAAAGGGATGGAACTAGAAAATATCATCCCAAGTGAAATAACTCAGACCCAAAAGGACATGCATGGTATGTACTCAGTAATAAGTGGCTATTAGCCAAAAAGTACTGAATACCCAGGACAGAGTCCACGGAGCTTAAGAATGTTAACAAGCAGAAGGGCCCTTGAGGATGCCTCAATACCACTTGGGAGGGAGAAGATAATAATCAAGGGGTAGAGAAAGAAAGGACCTGGGTGGGAGTGGAGACAGGGAGGGGGAAAGGGGAACATGATCATGTATTGGGGTGCTGAAGAGAAGCACTGAGGGCCAGCAGAAAGAACGAAAATGTAAAACCTCGGAGGTAGGAGGTTGGGTGGGGGACCCTCCAGAATGCACCAGAGACCTGGGAGGTGAGAGACTCTCAGGACTCAAAGGAAGGAACCTTAGATCAAATGCCCAACAGTGGGGAGAGGGAATTGTAGGGTCCACCTCCAGTAGAAAGACAGGGCATCAAATTTCTTTTAAGACTAGAGTATTAGTGTTTGATAAAAACCTGGTTTTTAATTTTTCAAATTTATCTTTGTTGTCCCAGAAAGTTATTAATAATATCCATTATATTATAGTTGATGATATTAGACCTCAGGTAAGACGTACATTATTGGTCTCCTGTTTATGGCTTCCTAACTGGAGTTTTAAATAAGATGGATAATTTATCTATTGCTGCTGAGCTCCCCACATCCATTGATCTTTAAGGCATTGTGTCTACCACGGCTCTCTGTAATAATATGTTTTTGATAACTGGTTACCCAATACCATGTGCTCAGTCCTGAAACCATATGTATACAAACAACAAATTAATAAACTTCAAAAGACAACTTTGTCCAGAGCCAGTCTTGAGCAACTTACAGATTGGACACCAGGAGGCTCCAAGGAGTTTAAATAGCTGACCTGAGAAAGCACAGCTGGTCTGAGAATAGCCTGCACACACCCATCCCTCAGAGAGGTTCTCCTCGGTTCCTAGCCTGAGTCCCAGACCCAGGCCTACACAAATGGTGTGTGGAGAAGCTGAAGCCAGTGCCCATAGCACAAATGAACCATGGGATCTTTTTCTCTGGGTACTCCTACCTAGTGCTTCACAAGGCCCAGAAGAGGCCTCCCATCTGCACCTGTGGATAGGCCAGCAGTCATCCTTAGAGGAGCAGGGGGCCTGTGCTGTGCTGGCTGAGAACCTCAACACCCTGCTGGTGGAGCGGCCTGTGCAGCACCCTGAGGGTCAAGGGAATAAATCTCACCTCTTCATGAATTACTTCCCATGAGGCCTCAAGTACTGGGAAGGTGGCTTGGAGTTGGCACTTCACCAGACAACCTCGAGCGCCACCCCAGCAGCCATCAGGAAGCTCTACCAGGTTAAGGGTAAGAACATCTGTGCGACCGAGAGGGCTCTGAGCTGAGACAGCATCAACACTGGAAACTGCTTCATCCTGGACCTGGGTCTGAACATCTTTGCCTGACGTGGTAAAAGTCGGATATCCTGGAGCACAACAAGGCGAGGGACCTGGCCCTGGCCATCAGGGACAGCGAGTGGCAGGGCAAGGCCCAGGTGGAAATCATTACTAATGGAGAGGAGCCAGCTGAGATGATTCTAGGCCCCAAGCCTGCTCCAAAGGAGGGCAACCCTGAGGAAGACATTACAGCTGGCTCAGGCGGCAGCCCCATATAATAAGGTCTCTGATGCCACTGAACAGATGGATATGACCAAGGTGGCTGCTAATTCCACGTGATTGTTTTGTTCTAGACAATGGGTTGTGTGGCAAAATCTACATCTGGAAGGGGAGAAAAGCTAATGGGAAGGAGCAGCAGGTGGTCCTATAAGTGGCTGATGGTTTTATCTCTGGAATGGGATTTCCCAAACACTCATCTGGAGATTCTGCCCCAAGGCCGAGAGAGTCCCATCTTCAAGCAATTCTTCAAAAACTGGAAGTGAGGGTGTGCCACACCACCTCCAGTAGGATCTGTGTGACAAGTTCAACAGACTGAGGTGATCGACCTCAAAAGGGGGAGGCCTCCTGAAACCGGTTGTGGAACTCTTCGCTGGAAAAAAATTATTGAGCCATAGTTCTCATGGCAATCTATCTGTTTTGTTTTCTCTTATTCCTTTTCTTATTTACATGTTCCTGGTAGCCTAGGCCAAGATCTTAAGCGAGAATAATGGGTAAGAAACCATCCCTAGAGCCACTAGCATAACCTTATCCCTAGGGAAACCAATGCTTTACTTTCTAAATCATTTACAAAACTATTATGATAAAAACTTTCCCAACAATAAAATTCCATATGGCTACACGTGTGTCATTGGAGATAGATTTTGGTATATGGTAAAGAAAGCCTTAATTAGAAAAAATTAAATTGTTTAAATTTATACATTGAAGATTATAAAAAAAAATCAGGCACTAGATGTTAAATAATAATTGACCATGGGGCTGGAAAGTCAGTTCACTGGTTAAGAGCACTGACCGTTAAAGATTTTTTAACCTGCTCCTTGAAATATGCCACTAGCCTTAGACAACAACCCCCAATAAATACATCCTTTTAGAATTGTTATATTTTGATTATTTATAATGATGTTACCTGTTTTGTTTGTGATTCACTGAATGCATAGTTTCAGAGTTGTAATGCTTGGATTTTTGTGCTTTATTGTGCCAAATGATTTTTGTTGGTATCTGTGACTGTTTCACTAGATATAGTTTCTAAGAGATGTAATGTTTGGTTTTCTTTAATGTATAAAATTCCCTGCTTGAAAGCTGCAGGATGCACTCAGATTCAAATTGCCTGTTTGTTTCTGTTTGTCACCGCTGAATCCTTACCCACCTAGCTTCAAAGACCCTCATTCCAGGGACCCCCATACCCGACTGGAGTGGTCTGTGGCAAGGGTGGGTGGCCCCATCTTTGCTCTCCTGCCTCCCACCACCTGCCTGATTGTTTCCTCTCTGGCTGCTGAGTCAGCACTGAGGGGCCCTCTGGATGCTCAATAAAGGACACATTCTGTCCCCCCCCAATAAAGTAAACCTCAGTAGGTTGTATTTATATATTTAGAAAACAAATATATCTTATATAAGGTAGCAGGCACAATCCTAAAATTCATATTTAATTGTTCTTTTTAAAATTTATTTCCAAAAACTGAATTATAAATTACTGTTGTGGTTTTAATGAAAAATGTCCCTAGACGATTTCTGAGTTTATTTGACACTGAGATAATTGTTTCGTACATTGAGGCTGTAGAACCTTTAGAAGGTGGAGCCTAGTTGAAGGAAGTAGGTTATGGAAGGCAGGCCCCGAGGGCTATAACCCTGGCCCATTGGATCTGATCTTTCTGCTTACTGTAAGGTATCATGTGAGCAAGCTGAACAGCAAGCTCTCAGGGACAAAAGCAACTCCATTTTAGTCTCAATGACTTCCCCATCCTGATGGAATAGCTTCTTTGAATTGTGGGCCAAAGAAATCCTTTCTCCACTAACTTGTTTGTTTTAGTTTCCAACCATAAGGAGATACGGTTAACTTAATACCTCTAGTTACAAGGTACAGGACAATTCTGGTAAATTTATTTTGTTTTACATACATATACAGTATTTGTTATTTGAGCCATTCATGGATGCATACAATGTATTTTGATCACGTGTACCCTCATGCTCCCTCCAACTACTGCCAGGTCCCCCCAATACCTGCTTCCTCCCAACTTTATGTATGTCCTCTTTATAAATGATCCACTGGTTCAAATTAGTACTGCCCATATGGCCATGGTGTAGGGCCATCCACTGGAACCTGGGCAGTATAATTTTAATTTGTTTATTCATCTAAGAAAAACTCATTCCTCTAAGAAAACTTTGATTATAGTATGTATTCCCCTTTTGTCCTATATCATACTTACCAATGGGGAAAACTTTAAAGTCACACTGCAAAATTTTATATAACATTTCAGCACTATATAGTACCAAATCACTTACTCTACTCTATCAATATATTACCAAAGCCTTGTGCTTCTGGTGTCATAAACAAAGATGTCTCTTATTACTAAGGAAACGTTAAGTGGCTGTCATGGATAATTGTTTTCTATAGCGAGCCATATAGAGTGCCTTTTTATACCCTGGCTGTTGCTCCACATCTTTAGATAAGATGTCACTATAGACTTGTACCACACCTTTACCTTCACCTCCAATGAGACCTTGTCTGTGAATTAGCTAGTGATCCTTCTACTCTAACTTTTCCAATTTGATACTATTGAGACTCAGAAAAAAATTATATGAAATAATTTTCTTGTGGTGTGGAGAATATTAGATCCATAAATGAAAGAAGACCTATGGAAGAAAGTTTACTTGAGCATATTAGTATGAAAGAACAACTCTACTGTTGCATCCCCTGTTATTGTTATGTAAATGTGTTACACACTTAATAAGGTGAAGCTGGCTACTTTGCATAGAGGATTTCACATGAAAACTTATGTATAGAGAGAAAACTGGTAGTGTTAATCTGACCATTGACAACAGAAGAGATTTAAGACAACAAATTCATGTGGAATGTTTTGGCAGTGTTTTCTGTTCTTGTATAATAATGATGTCCATTGAACTCTTTATCCTTCTACCTCTACCTCCAACTCTTACATCTTAGAAAAGCATGGCACTTTTGTAATGTGCTTTGGCATGTATATTACAAGAAAATCACATGGACTGATCATTATCAATTAAAAAAAACTACTACTACATGTCAAAAGACACCACTGTTCATACAGTAACACAAAAACTAGTGGGTGTTCACTGCAGATTTGCAACTGATACCATTAGAAACAATATGAATATTTATGAAAAAATGTGTTTTGACTGAATAGAATAAATATCCTTGTTATAAAAATGAATAGTTTAATGCACATACCTAAACCAATACATTGCATATTTTAAAATGATTAAAATATTGAATTTTATGTCTTATAATTATATTTCAATGAAAAAATCCTCAAATGCCTTCCTGAATACCAAATGGGAGAAAAATCAAGGATATTAATATTTCTTTAAACTATAGTTTTTGAAATATTACAAACCATAATCATCTTTGTGGAACTCTTTTATTATGATAAATCCAGCAAAACTTTGTTCATACACATATAATCAAAACTGCCCTCCTGAAATAAACATTCAAATTTCTTCAAAAATGAAATTAAAATTTTATATTCTTTCCAAGCTACTAATACAGTTGTATTTGGTAATGTCAATTCTAACTCTTAGCATTACCTGAAAATAGTTGACCTTCTTTATAAAAGCAACCTAGAGAACTACATCAAAGTTGTGCCAAACTCTTTCTTTTGGAATTCTCCTACTCTGCAAAATTACCACGTATAAGAATAAAATTGAAACTCAAAGATTTAATACATAACTTACACACAATGAAATTCACAAAGTTGCAAGTATACATTTTATATTTTGCACTACTATAATCACAAAATGTATAAAGGTGTCGTGTTAGGCATTTTGCAACTAATAACATGTATGATGATGATGATCTAAGATTGAATGATGCTAAAGAAAAGCACTGTTTATAAAATATCTGATAAAAATATTTATCTCTATTAACATTACAACAGGAAGGTACGTGTTACCGAATTATGATCTCACAGAGGGCAGTTTTAGACAATACTCAGAGGCTCCTCTTTCTCTCCATCTTGTTTGAAGTCTTTGTTTTCAGCTTCTTCTTCTGCCTCCACCTTGTTTTCATCACTCCCTTCATCTGCAGCAACCTCTTGTTCTTCCTCCTTTCTATCCTCTTTCCCATCATCTTTCTCCTTTCCATCTTCCTCATGATGACCTTCCTTCCCGTCTTCCTTACACTGACCTTCCTTTCCATCTTCCTTACACTGACCTTCCTTTCCATCTTCCTTACACTGACCTTCCTTTCCATCTTCCTCATGCAGATCTTCCTTTCCATCTTCCTCATGCTGACTTTCCTTTCCATCTTCCTCATGCAGATCTTCCTTTCCATCTTNTTCCTTTCCATCTTCCTCATGCTGACTTTCCTTTCCATCTTCCTCATGCAGATCTTCCTTTCCATCTTCCTCATGCTGACTTTCCTTTCCATCTTTCTCATGCAGATCTTCCTTTCCATCTTCCTCATGCAGATCTTCCTTTCCATCTTCCTCATGCAGATCTTCCTCAAGCTGACCTTCCTTTCCTTCTTTGTTTTCTTCCTCTTTGCATTTCCCATCATCCTCCTCGGTTTCCTCATTTTGTTCTTTTACTTCTTTCTCTGTTTCAGTGTCCCCCTCTTTGTCATCTTTCTCTTCTTCCTTCTTCCCATCACCTTCTTCTTTGCCATCTTCTTTTTCATTGTCTCCTTTCTCTTCATTATCTTTGGACACCTCTACATCTTCGCTTTTGGCTGTACCTGGTTTCTCGTTTAGGCCTTCTTTTTCTATTTTTCCATCTTCCACCTCCTCACCTGAATCTTTGTGTTCTTTTCCATCCTCATCTTTCTCCACATCTTGAATGTTTGCTTCTAGCTCATCATCTTTGGCTTCTGCTGCCACTGCTTCTTTCTTTTCTCCTCCATCTTCTTCAGTATCTTCATTTATCTGTTCTGTTACTTCCTCAGCTTCCATTTTAGGAATGGATGCCTAGATATAATGAGAGAAAAAGATTGTAAATTCAGAGCTGTTTTCTATCTCAAATATTTAGTTTAGATTGATTATACCTGTTTCATGAAAAGCCTACTTATATTTTATTTACCAGAAAGTAGTTTTCCTATATAAGGAAAATAGTCCAAACAATACACAAATATAGTCTTCACAAAGCACCACAAATAGATGTCTGCAGCCATAACTTCAGTAAAGCTTGTCTATATAAATGCTTATCATTACAAATATGATGAAACAAAGTAAATAAACAAAGATTGTTTATTTATTCTGTGTCATAAATTCTCAGTAAGTAAACATGTGGAGATAAAGTCTTTGGGAAAATAATGCTGGTTTTCTTTTGTTCTTTTGAAACAAGATTTTGCCCAGGTTGGCCTTAAACTCACAGTGATTCTCTGGCTTCCACCTACCAAATATTGTCTGTGTTGGTTTGAGTATGAATGGCCATGGTAGACTCATATATTTGAATGTTTTAATCATCATGGATTGGCACTACTTGAAAAGAATTAGGTGTGGCCTTGAAGGAAGTGTGGCCTTGTGGTGGCCACTAGGAGTGGGATTTGAGGTTTAAGAAGCCCAAGCCATGCCACCATTGGCTTCCCAGGCACCTTCCTCCTAAGACACAGCTGCTGGGAGAGGCAGACGAGCAATTCAGAGGCGACACCATAGGGAGTGGTTTTATTTAATTTCTTTTGTGCCAGCCAGAATGTGGATTCTTTCAGGGACTGGTTAAGCCAAGACTCAGTGTTTTTGTTCACTGTTTTTAAGGAGAGACTGATCCTCACCTCTCGCTCCCCAACCCCTGGGTGCAGAATTGTTTCTCAGGGTTGGACCTCCGTTTAGAGTGCTCAAAATACCAAAATTATCCACCTCCCTCTGGGTACGATAACGGAAATAGCAAACCTTCTGACTTCGCCAAAAACTGTACAAGAAATTTGGTCATACCCAGAGCATGACACAGTTCAGTTTGGTTGTTTGTAAACAATAAAGCAATAAGAATAAACAAAATGCACAGGGCATTAAAAGATATAAACAAAGCACAAAGGAACATAACGTTAATATTTTTGAAAAAAAAAATGCACTGGGGAGAAGTTGATGTTGATAATAGTATAAAAATTACCCAACTTCTTGACAAAGACAACAAATGACTGTCTCTTGCAGACACATGCTACTGTAATGTCAATAACAGCCCCCCGCTGTTGGGTACAGCAATACTTTCTGTATGGTCCGCAGCACTGTATATTATGATTGATATTAATGTATCCAATGAAATAATTGAACTGTTGTTCTTCATAGCCTCATTAAAGCATTTGGTTTTTCA
>NC_034613.1:94421588-94462266 GCF_900095145.1 Mus pahari
TGTGTCTCTAGCTGCATATGTAGCAGAAGATGTCCTAGTCAGCCATCACTGGGAAGAGAGGCCCCTTGGTCTTGCAAACTTTATATGCCCCAGCACAGGGGAAGGCCAGGGCCAAGTAGTGGGAGTGGGTGGGTAGGGGAGCAGGGGTGGGGGGGTATAGGGAACTTTCTGGATAGCATTTGAAATGTCAATAAAGAAAATAATAATAATAATAATAAAATTCATAAGAAAAAATAAATGGAGATCTAAAATATGACTAATAAAAAAAAGAAGCCTAAGCCAGACCCAGTGTCAGTCTCTCTTTCTACTGCCTGCAAATCCAAATGTAGAGCTCTCAGTTCTTACTCCAGCACATTTGCCTGCATGTTACCATGCTCCTGCCATAATGATAATGGACTAAACCTCTGAAACTGTAAGCCAGCCCCAATTAAATGCTTTCCTTTATATGAGTTTCTATGATCCTGGTGTCTCTTCACAGAAAATAAAACCCTAAGACACTGGGGTGGCAGGCATGTACCACTAAGCACAATTTAGATTTGTTTGTTTGTTTGTTTTGGGTGTTTCTTCCAGACATGGTTTCGTTTTGTAGCTCTGGCTGTCCTGAAACTCACTATGTTGACCAGGCCTCAACTTCACAGAGATCTACTTATCTCTGCCTTCCAACACATTTACGTTATTTTTTTCTTTTTAATTCTTTAATCCTTTTTTTTACAGTCCAGTCTTTATCTCCCTCCAGGTCTACCCTCTGGCTGTTACTCCTCATCCCATACCTCCTCCCCCCCTACTACACCCCTGTCTCCAAGAAGATGTCCCCACACCTACTCCCACCCCACCAGACCTCCCCACTCTCTGGGGGTCTCAAGTCTCTCAATGGTTAGGTGCATCTTCTCTCACTGAGATCAGACCTGGCAGTCCTCTGCTGTGTATGTGTTTGGTGCCTTATATCTGCTAGTGTAACCTGTGTGGTTGGTGGCTCAGTGTCTAAGAGAACATGGGAGTCAAAAACTACTTGAAAATCTGTATTGATTACTTAGATATTACATACATGCACATGTTTGATTTGATAGCTCACTTTAGGTACTCTACTAGAATACCTAAAAATGTAGTATAAATTAAATATATAGCACTCATTAAAAACATGATACATATCTGTCCATGTCATGCAGTTGACAGAGTGCTTGAGTATATGAAGCTCTAAGTTGGGTCACCAGCCTTGCATAAATTAGGTGTGTGTGTAATCATAGCACTTAGTAAGTGGAGGTAAGGAGGACCAGAAGAGGAGGTAGAGACAAGGAGGACCAGAAGTTCCAGGTCATTCTTGACTCTATAATGAGTTTGAGGCTGTCCTTGGCTACAGGAGACCTTGTCTGGAACAAAAAGTTCTATGACAGTTTATAGAAGAAATAAAATTTCATTTTCTGAGAAAAGAAGTTACAAATGGTCTACGTGTTGACAAAAGGAATTAAAGTTTGGCTTAAATTTAATAAGAGAATTATATTTGTTGTAAGTCATTCTTACTGGCATTGTTAAATCAATATTAATGCTAACCAACTGCTTGTGCTATCACTACCTGCAAAGCTTATATTTCCCACTCATTTTCTATTTAGATACCATTTTACCACAGAACCACTATTCATTTTCTAGTTCTGCTTTTAAACTAAAAGGCAAATATGATTATTTTCACTTGCATTGTTAAGTTTTCAAGAAGATATATTTCCAGGTACCTTGATCATCTTGGCTTCTCCATTTTCAGCATTTTCCATGTTGCATTCGTCTTTAACATCTTCTGGCTTGGTTTCAGGAATTGGTATGGTACCTGCATCTTTGTTTTCTTCCACGACATTTGTGGTCTTGGTTTTCTGCCCAGCAACATGAAAATAAAAAATACAGAGTTTAGCTGCTAGGTTGATTCAATAGCTAAAGATTCATTAGCAGTTGATAAAATAATTTAGGGAGAGTTTTAACATATTCCACATAAATCTGATAGCAATAAAATTAACACATAACTTTTTCAGTGATACTTCTAAAGCAGCATTAAAAATGCGTTGTTACACTGACATTAATTAAAGAAATATGCTCTTATGATGAGTGTAATAAGTACCACGTTAGTGTTGACTAGGGCCCACCAAGGTACAATTCCCAGCTTCAAGTTAGACTGATAAATTGAATGTCTCTTACCTAAGTTCAGTTTATTACTGTCTAATCTAATCGTTAACAAGAAGGTTGTGTTAATTATAAAGTCTCCATCGGTAGTAATTAAGAGAAATGCTAGAACATCAATTTAGACAGATCTAGAAGAGATCATAGGATGCAGCTGTTTAAATCTTTATATCTATAAACCTTTTTTTGGTTTGTTATAAGAAAGTACATTGCTTACGTGTATATATAATAGGAAGATTTCAGATGCCAGAAGAAAAATGTTTAAACCCTAGATCTTTCACTTACATAGAGAGATGTCGAGAAATGGTACAAATCTCTCAGATTGTGTTTTCATATATAAAATGATAATACAACGAACATTGTTGGGAAATTGAGAAAATGCAAAGGGAATCATGTTAGAAATTATATACTGCAATGTACATAAAAGTTATTATCCTGTTAACAAATAAGTAACAGATCTGAGAAAGATACTCTTTACAGGGCATGATTATATAACACTCCTCATGGTTTACCCCTATACTTTTACCCACCTTCCTGCTCTCCAGTGCAACTTGCAGAACAGTTCAATAGCTAGTGCTGCATCAATATATAAGTTGACTGATTGAGATAATTAAACAATGGCTTTTTAAATAAAAAATATCAAAGCAGCTTACAAGATTGGCACTAGTTTGCTATGTCTTCAGTCACAAAATGATGAGATTAGATGATGTCAAAAATTATTTCCCCCACATGGGAAAGCACTAATTCAGTACCCCACTACCTTCAATTGTACAGTCAAGTTCCCTATAGCTGGGGAAATCACGGGATCAGCACATCTGGAGTGTAATGGATAATAAGCCTCTCCCTGGGAAAACCACCTCGGTGATCATGGTGTCTCCCCTGCTAGGTAAGTATTCAAATATTATTGTGGAGGTCTTTTTGGAGGGGGAAGGATTTATTTATAGTCTATCATCTAGGAAAGTCAGGGCAGGAACCTGGAGGCAGGTATGAAGCAAAAGCCACAGAGGAACACTGCTTGCTGGCTTCCTCTCCTCAAATATTTTTATAACTTTAATCTTTTCTGATTCTTGTAATTGTTAGAGAAAATGTTTATAAAGCAATTAACAGTGAACTTAATATTAATTTTACTCTTTTTTCAGCCTGTCATTAGCTATAACCTATAAGCACTAAAGTCTCTATAAAATCAGTTGGTTCCATTCAAAGCAACAAACATGATAGAACTTCTTGAAGCATTATCAAATATTAGTAACTGCTATTACTATAATACACTATTGAGTCATTGCCATTTATGGCCTTCCTTTTCCCAGGAATATTGGTAAATCTCAAAGGCATATGCATTTAATGGTTCTACCCACGAACATTTTTATTTTACATTTACAATATTGTATCAAAACTACCAAATAAAAAAGCTAAGACACAGCTACCAATCAGAAAACATGTACAAATATTCACCACCCAGTAGATCTATATGTCTTGTATTATACATAGATTTCTGTCTAAGCAAGTTATGAAGAAAACAAAAGGATCAGCTGTGTGCACTTTCACAATTTATATCTAAACAAATTATTTTCCGCAACCTTATAATTTGAATATTTACCCTTGAAGTTGATGCTCTTTTAGGTTTCAACTCCGGTGTAAAGGGCACAGGCATCTGCATCAGAAAATGTCATTATATAAGAAACGAGGTAGAAATCATATTTGAAGAAAGAGCACTAACAATGAAATCCCTTAGTATGAATTTAAACCAAGCACTAGGAAAAGAACCCTTTCCTTAATGTGTAAAGTTTCTCCAATAAATCTTCCAAATAACCCCTGTATTAAACATAATATTATGCAGGCTTTCCCATTCTAAAAACTCGATTCCATGATACATGGGCAGCATTTTATAAATATCACTTACAGCAGACAGTCGGGCTGATCTTCTCTTTGGCTGGAAGTGAAAAAAAATAGCCAAAAGAATTATGATTATACAAATCTAGAATTATTTTTACTGAGAAAATATTTGGTGTAGCACTATGTAAATGTTGCTATTAAGGAAATGATTATAAATTTTGTTAAGAAATGTCATAGACACATCTGATCCAACCCCTAAACCTTTCATATGTTAAAGAGAATAAAATTTCATGACAAGCTTCTTTCACTGAGATAAATCAGCAAAATGGCTATCTCTACGAAGCACATTTTATAATGAAAATATACCTTTTTGCTACCAACTGACTGACAAAACAAAATTTGAGCCTAAGAAGGTGCTCTCTGGACCTTATGACAAGCACACTAGGGTCCAAAATGCCAAAACGTCTGTCATTTTTTTTTATTAGTGTACTTTGACACAATACTGGACACAACATTAATGCTCAAGTGGTGCAAATATAGCTACCAGCATTTTTTACCGAGTTATGTGTCTTTAGTTTCTAAAATGGGTACATTTTTCCCCCAGAGAAACTCACAAACTAAAGACACTCACCTCGTGGCTCACATCACCTGCAGCCTATGTAGAGGGAGAAAATACAAAAAAGAAATAGGATCATCAGTATACCATGTCGAGCAGAAAATGTCGCCAACTTTAGACACTTGTGACTTTTTCCCTGGGCTCCTGCTCCAGCAGCCACGTGCTGCTTCTAGCCCCTCTTCTACACCTACTGCTTTAGTAACATGAAAAGTGGACCAAGATGCAAGGTCATGCTTAAGACCTGTTTACAAAGAGTCAGTGTAACCTTTTTGAATAAATAAGGTCTCTTAAGAACACACCATTTTCATTTTGAAATCCACCTGCTCTAATGTTAAAGCCAAAACAAGGGTTGGGCGGGACGAAGGAAGGCGGAGCTTCTTGCAGTTTCCCTTTCTTGCCTTATGTTTGCTATGCAATTGTATCTATTTGACCAGCTCTACTGATTATGGACTATTTTTCTCCTCAAGTTCTGCATACAAAACAACAATCCCACCATACTTTCAAGGAAGGAGGTCTTTGTTCTAACGTTAATGTTTTGTTCAGAGAAGCAGGAGGCGGATTTTAAAACTTCCCGCCACTACCTGCTACAAGGTTGCTGTCAGCTCTACAAAATAGCAAGATCCATTGCACAAGACGAAAAGAGCCAGGCGGCGGGAGCCTCGGGAAGGGGGGTGGTGATTAGAAACAATTGCTTTCGGTATCTGAGTAGCCCTTTACCCTGGGAATTACCAGGCTATTATTTCTATCATACAGCCCCAGAGCACTGAGGAATTTCAGCCTCATTTCTATGTGCTAGGAATACGGAAGGCGGACGGATTCACAAGAATATATAAACAATCATAAGGCTTTTACATTAACAGAGTATTTCATTTTATGATTTCACCAAGCAATGAAACAGCATTCCATTTTAGTTGTAAGATAGTCGGGGCGGGGAGGGGTGGTGGAGGAGAACACAAACACTGAGCTTCAACTTATATCTGCGCGGAGACAGGCATTTTGAAGTGAAGGGTTACAGAAGACCTGTAGCCCTTGGTAGCTCGGATCAACTCCCCATGCCTAAAGTGAACTAATCTCACGCCACCTCACCATCCAACGCTGTTAGTAGTTTCTCTAGGACGCGGCTCTCTAATCACCTTTCCACCTTTAACTAGAGAGTTCCGAGAGTGCCAAATCTCTCAGATCTAAAGTTTCTAATTACAGCGGTGAATCTCTCCCTTCTCTAGGACAGTTTGAAGTCTGCGCCGCCTAATGGCACAGGATTACCATTGCATAGCCATCTGGCATGACAAGAAGTGGAGGAGGGAAGAGGGGGGAAAAAGGAAAAAGAAAACGGAAAGAACAAAGGCAAAAAACAAGAGAAAGCCAGGGCTTTCGTTCCCCCAAACGGGACGGTTCCCCGAGAAAAACGGGAGGTAGAGGAGGAAGGTGGCGCTGGAAGTGTGGTTGGGAGAAGAGTTCTCCAATAGGGTAAGCGGAGGAAGGGGGGTGGGGTAGGAAGCGACAGCACAGCGCTATGGCTGTTTGTAATTCAGCATGGAGACACCTCTCAAACGATTCTCTCCCTTAAACAAAACAAGCCAAAAGTGAACTACCAGTTGCATACGAGACCTTCCGAAACCAAACACAGACGGATCGCTACCTTTCCCTCGCCTTTCATTCAGGACATCATAAAATCAAACTAGAAGCCAAAATGATCCTTCAAAAAGATACAAATCTCTGCGGTAGGAAATATGTATTTCGGCAGCTAATATCCCGTCTATCTTCCCATTTCACTTACCTTTCTTTTGGGCATTGTTGCAGCTCTCCGTAGGAGATCCTTAGGCAGGAGGGAAAAAAGCCGAGAGGAGTCTCTGCCTGACCGCTCCGCGAGCGACTGAGTTTTCAATGAACTAATTGCAGCACGATATGTACTCGCGTCCCCCCTCCCCCTAAAAAAAATCTCTCGTTATTGGCAACATTAAACACGCCAAGACGCAACCAAACTACGTGAATGGTTACCCGAAGTGGGAGCCAGATTGGAGTGACAGGCTGTCAGGCCAATGAGGGGAGGTGGCCGGTTCGGAAGGCGTGGCCCGCGAACTTGCCCGAAGCCCTCGTATGCTGCCGGCTTTGACTGCCTCTAGGGTGCCGGAGTCCACGCACTTAGCAGACGCCTAGTGCTCCAACGTGACCAGCAGGAAATCCAGTTTTCTTGCCTTTTCACCCTTTTTTAAGTTAGAACGACAAGCGAAAGCTCAAACAGTTGGTTCCCCCCCCCCAATCTCCACCCCCCCTTCCTTCTTCGCGCGGGGTGGCGGGCCCTTTTGAGATTGGATTGAGCCAGAAGCTCCAGTCTTTCCCAGTTAGCAAAAGGGCGAGGTTGGAGTGACAGGATCACCGGTTTAGAGACCAGAAAAAGAGTAGGAACGTTTCTGGTCGTGAGAACTTCCCGCCAATGCTGAACTGTGATCCTGGCTTTAGAAGGGTGCCAGAACTGCGCGCCTCCCTCAGGTGGAGAGTAGCAATAAATCTGGGACCTGGAAGAGCAGGACTCCTCTGCAGGCCGCCTACCTTCTAAAAGAGCTAGTACTCCGCCTGGAGGGAGTCGAGCAAGAATTAAAAGGGGCCACGCGGGAAGTCAGTAATAGCAGAGGTCTACCCAGAGGAAAAACAGTGACTTTAATGGATTTGTAATTCAAAGATGATATTTAGGACTACATAGAAAACAAAACAAAACCATTTGTTATCTTTATTACTGAAACTTGAGGTGTCGCCTTTTTTAAAAAAAAAATATTTATTTTTATTTTTTGGCCCACGGAAGTGCTCCCTGAACCTATTCTAGTCTCAGACAGTGTTTAAGTAGTAGCTTTCTGTTCTGAGAATCTTCCATTGGCCTTCTAGTGTTAGAGTCTGAGACCTAAACGTTTGGAGAAGAGAAAAGAATAAGATGCTTAGAAATAATTCCGGTTAAAACAGAGCGCTGAGGGCTGCTAATTGTTATTGGAACTAAGCGAGCCGGGTCCCTGCAGCCTTTTGGGGGGGGGGGGAGGGCAGGGGTTCGAGACAGGGTTTTTCTGTATAGCCCTGGCTGTCCTGGAACTCACTCTGTAGACCAGGTTGGCCTTGAATTCAGAAATCTGCCTGCCTCTGCCTCCCGAGTGCTGGGATTAAAGGCGTGCGCCACCACGCCCGGCTTCTGCAGCCTTTTTTGAGACGTGCTTTGCTTCAGTTGTTGAAAGAGCTAATTGTATTTAAAAGTGCTTCAACAACAGTCCACATTCCCTAAGCTGAAAGTCTAATTAGAAAGGGAAATTAACCTTTAAAACAGTTACTTAAAAATTTAGGTCCCTGCCTGGTAGTGTATGGCTTTAATCCCAGCATTTGGGAGGCAGAAGCAGGCAGATCACTGTGAGATCAAGACTAGCCTGGTCTACGTATAACAAGCAAGCCAGAGCTACCTAGTGAGACCCTGCTTCACTGTGTCCCCTCCCCCAACTCCTTTTATGTTCCTGTAGCTTAAAGAAAAAGCAGACCTTCCATTTCAAAGAGTACTAGCCGGGATTGGTGGTGGCAAGATAGCAGTAAGATGCTGAGAGTCAAATCATTCTAGGCTAAATAGACATCCTGCCACAAACAAACAAACAACAAACCAAACATGACCACCAAACTAATTCAATCTAAAATGCACCCTGACAGAGCTGATCCTTTTGAGTTTTGTCCCATTTTGCCTAGCGTTTAGCCTGGGGACTTAAACAACCCACTTACCCTAAGACCTACTGAACCTACTCCAGGAACTTCACATTACATTCTTATGCAAGTACACAACTGAAAGGCACATTTACATTTGCTTCCTTGGCCTGCAGTTATGTGTCATCTGACCAGGCTCCAGATGTGCCTTTTAGTTACCTTTAAGTGAAAGCATAGTTGGAAGAACCTAGGTATCTTTCAGTAATTTGATTTTCTGAGAGAAAATTGGTTTCAATATAAGAATTGTCTCATAAGGATAAGGGTAAAATGAAGAGAATGAAAACGTGTTAGCGATGGAATGCATCCATTCAACGTATTCTTATTTACCATTATTTTGTGGGTTGGATTTTTGTTTTTGCAGTCTCGCTTATAAAAATGCAACCCTCTGTGGCATGCAAAGTGGCAGTACACAATTTCTACCCTTAAGGATTTTTGTAGCTCTGTAGGATTGAGAAAACAGATGCATATGCTTTACAAATCAAAGTTGCATATATTATATGAATTGTGAAGTTTGTAGTTAATAATGCCATGGGGGTGGAGTGGGAGGGCTTCTTTTCAAAAGCGTTTGAAGAAGACTTTTGGTATCTGGCCCTGAAAGTTTGTGGCATTGTTATACTATAAAACTGCAGAGGCAAAGTTTGGACTTGCTAAGGGAATGGACTGCCCAGTCCCAGTAAATTGAAACAAATGATGAAGATGAACTCAGAGAAGTGAATCTCAAGTTGAAGGCAGAGTGAGTGAGCTCTGGCACCTCTCAGGTTTGTCAGCTATTTTCTGCTTTGGTCAGTCTTTCCTCCCTGGAGCTCAACCTGTCCAAATTGTGGTTTCTGCTTTTCAGATTGCCTAAACGTGAAACATTTATCTACCTCTTCACTCCACCCCCATAATTCTTTTGAGTAGTAAACAAGACGGGTGTCTTTTGTGCCAGTCAACTTCCTTTAGTTCTTGGCCTTTGTGACATTTTACCCATCTGAAGCTCCATTACTTACAGTGTCACCTACAAAATATACCAATCGGTGCAGTCTTAGTCTAGTATGACTTCTTCTTCTTCTTCTTCTTCTTCTTCTTCTTCTTCTTCTTCTTCTTCTTCTTCTTCTTCTTCTTCTTCTTCTTCTTCTTCGATTTATTCATTTATTTTATGTATATATGAGTACACCATTGCTCTCTTCAGACATACCAGAAGACGGCATTAGATCCCATTAGAGATGGTTGTGAACCACCGTGTGGTTACTGGTAATCAAACTCAAGACCTCTGGAAGAGCAGTAGGTGCTCTTAAACACTGAGCCATCTCTCCAGCCCCCTAGTATTACTTCTTTATCAAAGCTTTTGCTAATCATTTCAGCACATCAAAGTCCATATTATATAATTTAGATTAAATCACCAGGTTCCACAAGCAAGGTCTATGTAGCCTGGCTGACCTGAAACTCTACTTACATGAAGCTGGCTTGTCACTCACAGAGATCCATCTGCCTCTGCCCCCAAGTGTTCCTATGAAATGCATGTAACACCATATCTGGTCATGCCCAACTTTGACTGGAAATTGACTCAAACTTGTTTTTCTTGCCTGGATATTTTTCATCACATCAGATGCCAGGTTTCTCCTGCAAAGTTTACCATAGTTACAAATTATTTTTCCAAATTTTATAAATTATTATTATTATTATTATTATTATTATTTTGGTTTTTTGAGACAGGGTTTCTCCATGTAGCCCTGGCTGTCCTGGAACTCACTTTGTAGACCAGGCTGGCCTCGAACTCAGAAATCCACCTGCCTCTGCCTCCCGAGTGCTGGGATTAAAGGCGTGTGCCACCACGTCCGGCTCAAAATTTATAAATTATTACACAGTCTGAATTTTATTTTATTTTATTTTATTTTATTTTATTTTATGCAATGGTCAATGTGAGACTTTTTAATGGATCACTTATTTTTAAAATTACACTAGCTTGTTTCTCTTTTTTTTATTAAAAGCTATGAATACTGATTGCCTGGCAATTATCCACAGGATAATTTCCCTTGGCTTTTAAGTATGCCTACTATGACTGTAACGATTTAGAGTAACTGTAGCATGTCCATTCAGTAACCAGTGGGAAATGGGATAGGAAGATGTAAAATTTACAGATTAAATATATCAACATTAAGAATGTTTGCCACAGAGAATCTAAAATAAAATATTAACATTATGTGCTAATGAGAGAAGGGATGGGAGGAAGTTAAGAGGAAAAAAGATCTTCAGGTGTTCTGCAATTCAGTTCATATATATATATATATATATATATATATATATATATATGTGTGTGTATGTATGTATGTATATGAATAATAAAAATATTCTCGATGTACTACAAGGGAAAATTTTGCCCAATTTCAATAATAATAATAATAATAATTTACATACAAGGGAAAAACAAAGGTACTGAATGGTAATAAATGTCATCTTTTCCATGTTAAAGTACCTCTGGCTTTGGTTACACTTGGTTATCATTAGCATTCCTGCTATATGCTAAAAAGTGAAAAAAATCTGAAAAGTGCTTAATATTATTTGCCCATAATAAAATAAATCTTACTATAACAAAACTCATATTTTGAATATATTAGTTGGTTTTTTAGGGTAAACGTTATGCCCAAAATGAATCCAATGCATGAATCAGAGCACTCATTTTTGACATGAGTTACATTACATTATACTGTAGACCTTTCCTGAGACTGGATCTTGAAAAAATGTGAAACTGAGAAGCTAAGAATTTCTTTCTCCAGGTTCAAGACTAACAAGACACTGAATTCTGAGCAGCCCCTGATAGGATGCCTTTTGAAGGTGTGCTTCTAGTGGTAGAAAAAAATTGAAAAAACAAAACAGTAAATTTTTATTTTAATATTTAAATCAATTACATTTTAAACTTTCAGACATTAAAGCTTAGAAAAGTCTAAATGGAGATTTTCTAGTTCAATACTCTTGTAATACAGATCAGCACACTCAAGTACAGACAGCTTAACTGCATTGCCTGTGGCCATCTATCAGAGGTGGTGCAGGGTTTTGCTTGTTTTGTTTTTCATTTTTTTGTTGTTCTTTTATTGGATATTTTCTTCATTTACATTTCAAATGTTATCCCTGTTCCTGGTTTCCCCTTCTGAAAACCCTCCCCCTTCCCCCTGCTCACCAACCCACCTACTCCCCTGTCCTGGCCCTGGCATTCCCCTCCACTGGGGCATAGAGCCTTCATAGGACCAAGGGCCTCTCCTCCCATTGATGTCTGACAAGGCCATCCTCTGCTACATATGCAGCTGGAGCCATGAGTCCCACCATGTGTAAAGTGTACACATGTATACACATGTACACAGACAGGGATAATTATTATAGCAAAGTAACACATCTGTTTACTCATTTCTGCTCTCTTCTGTGGGAAGAACACCTAAAATCTCATCTGTTAGCAATTTTCCAGAAAAATTACTGAACTTTCCTATTAAACTTTATGTTCATTTTGGTATGGATAACATGTATGTTTTCTTGCATAAAATATAAGATCTTTTAAATCTTAATTTTGAAATGTTTTACTTACTGTCTTATCCTGTAGACATTAATGCACTGCTAATAAATACTAAGATACTGATTGAAGCACTTCTATAAACTGTGGAACTTTCACTGAGGTAAGTCTGTCTTTAAAGAAATTATATTTGGGGGCTGAAGAGATGGCTCAGCGGTTAAGAGCACTGACTGCTCTTCCAGAGGTCCTCAGTTCAATTACCAGCAACCACATGTTGGCTCACAACCATCTGTAATGGGATCTGAAAAAGCAAGAGTGTACTCACATATATAAAATAAATAAACCTTTAAAAATAGAAATTGTATTTTATATTTTCTTTGGCCAATGTATTAATATCTTCTATGGTATAGTCTATGTCTGAGAGTCTCTCTTATATCTCTTGTATTCTGTTGGTGATACTTGCATCTGTAGCTCTTGATCTCTTTCGTAGGTTTTCCATCTCCAGGGTTGCCTCTATTTGTGATTTCTTTATTGTTTCTATTTCCATTTTTCTGTCTTCTACCATTTTGTTCAATTCCTTCATCTGCTTGATTGTATTTTCCTGTATTTCTTTAAGGGATTTTTTTATTTCCTCTTTCATGGCTTCTACCTGTTCGCCTGTGTTTCACTAAATTTCTTTTTTTTTCTTTTCTTTTAAATTATTTTATTTAATTACATTATGGTCCTTGCCTCCTTCCTTGTCCCCTCTCCCATAATTCCTCATCTCATTTCTCCTTCCCTTAGCTTCTGAAAGGGTGTTCCTTCCAACTAGGCCTCCCCCTTCCCTGGGGCCTCGAATCTTGCAAGGATTAAGCATATCTTCTCCCACTGAGGCCAGACCAGGCAGACCTTTGCTATCTATGTGCCAGGGGCCTCAGACAAGCAAGTGCAGGCTCCTGCTTTGGTAGCTTAGTCTCTAGAAAATCCCAGGGTTCTGGGTTAATTAAGATTGCTGGTCTTCCTATGGGATTGCTGTGCCCTTCAGCTCTTTCAATCCTTCCCCTAATTCAATCATAGTGGTCCCTGTCTTCAGTCCAATGGTTGGGTATAAGTATTTGCATCTGTCTCAGTCAACTGCTGGTAGGACCTCTCAGAAGACAGACATCCCAGGCTCCTGCCTGTAAGCATGTCACAGCATCAATAATAGTGTCAGGCCTTGGTGTCCTGCCTCCCACCCCCAATGAGGTGGGTCCCAAGTTGGGCCCATCATTAGACTGCCTTTCCTTCAATCTCTTCTCCATTTTAGTCCCTGCAGTTCTTTCAGACAAGAACAACTCTGGGTCAGAAATTTTGACTGTGGGTTAATAACACAGACCCTCCACTTGAGGCCCTGTCTATCTACTGGAGGTGGACTCTTTGAGTTACCTCTCCCCATTGTTGAGCATTTTGGCTAAGGTTACCCCCATTAAGTTCTGAGAGTTTCTCACCTCCAGGGTCTCTGGTACTTTCTAGAGGGCCCCTTAGCTCCTATCCCCTGAGACTGTTAATTTCCACTCATTCTCTTGTTCTCTCCTGTTCTCCTCCCCATTACCTGATCCTAATCTCCCTTTCCCCTCCCCTACCCCTCCTTTCTCTCACCATGGTCCTTCCCTCCCTTTACTTCCCACAATTATTTTCTTCCCCCTTATAAGCGGGATGGGAAGTATCCTTACTTGGGCCTTTCTGTTTGTTAAACTTCTTAGGGTCTATGAGATTTATCCTAGGTATTCTGTACTTTCTGACTAATATCCACTTATTAGTGAGTACATACCATGCATGTCCTTTTGGGTCTAAGTTACCTCACATGATATTTTCTAGTTCCATCCATTTGCCTACAAAATTCATGATGTCCTTGTTTTTAATAGCTGAATAGTATTCCATTGTGTAAATGAACCACATTTTCTGTATTCATTCTTCAGTTGAGGAACATCTGGTTTGTTTCCAGCTTCTGGCTATCACAAATAAGGCTGCTTTCAACACATAGAGAAGAGAATGAGGCAACCACGTGAGGTCTTGGGAGGAGCTAAGGCCTGTGGCAATTACTTTAGGCAGGTGGTCAGGGATGTTTGGCAAGAGCTAGATAGGCCTAGCTACTGAAATTTAGGGCAGGTGGGAGAGTCAGAGATAAGAAATTTATAAGGGCTTGCTTTTCCAGGCAGGAGATAGCAGCACCCAGCAATTGTGCCAGAAGGCAAGTTTAAATTAGACAACTGTGTGACTGTATCTTTTATCAGTGGATTCAAGGGAAGCTGGGAGGGGGCTGGTAGCATGGTCACCTCCCAGAGTTAAGGCAGGTAGAGCATAAAACTATAAGCTCAGTGTTCCTGGATTTGGTTTTTGAGAATTATATTGAGTATTTTTGCATCAATATTCATAAGCAAAATTGGTCTGACATTCTCTTTTTCATTGGGTCTTTGTGTGGTTTATGTATCAGAATAACAGTGGCTTCATAGAGTGGATTAGGTAGTGTTCCTTCTGTTTCTATTTTGTTGAATAATTTGAGGAGTATTGTTACTAGCTCTTCTTTGAAGGTGTGGTAGGATTCTGCACTAAAAACATCTGGCCCTAGGATTTTGTTGGTTAGGAGGTTTTGAATAGCTATTTCTAATTCCTTATGTGTTATGGGACTGTTTAAATAGTTTATCTGATCTT
The DNA here is from genome assembly GCF_900095145.1 of Mus pahari. Classification (NCBI taxonomy): domain Eukaryota; kingdom Metazoa; phylum Chordata; class Mammalia; order Rodentia; family Muridae; genus Mus; species Mus pahari. The sequence goes on from NC_034613.1 coordinate 94,436,075, forward strand.
GATTTAACTTTCAGATGTGGTATCAATCTAGAAAATCACCCATTTCATCTAGATTTCCCAGTTTTATAGAGTATAGGCTTTTGTAGTGGGTTCTGATGATTTTTTTTTAATTTCCTCAGTTTCTGTTGTTATGTCTCCCTTTTGATTTCTGTTTTTGTTAATTTGGATATTGTCTATGTGCCCTTTAGTTAGTAGTCTGGCTAAGGGTTTATCGATCTTGTTGATTTTCTCAAAGAAGCAGCTCTTGGTTTTGTTATATAGTTCTCTTTGTTTCTACTTGGTTGTTTCAGCCCTGAGTTTATTTCCTGCCGTCTACTCCTCTTGGGTGTGTTTGCTTCTTTCTTTTCTACAACTTTCAGGTGTACTGTTAAGTTGCTTGTATGGGATCTCTCCAATTTCTTTATGAAGTCACTTAGTGCTGTGAATTTTCCTCTTAACACTGTTTTCATTGTGTCCCATAAATTTGGGTATGTCTTCATTTTCATTGAATTCTATCTTTCATTTCTTCCTTGACCAAGTTATCATTGAGGAGAGAGTTGTTCAGTTTCCATGGATTTGTGGATTTTTTGATGTTTTTGTTGTTATTGAAGTCTAACCTTAGTTCATGGTGATCAGATAGAATTCATGGGATTATTTCAAGCTTCTTGTATCTGTTGAGGCTTGTTTTGTGTCCAATATATGGTCAGTTTTGGCGAAGGTTCCATGAGGTGATGAGAGGAAAATATATTCTCTTGTTTGGGGGTGAAACTCTCTGTAGATTTCCGTGAAATCCATTTGGTTTGTAACTTCTGTTAGTTTCACTGTGTCTCTGTTTAGTTTCCATTTTGATGATCTGTCCTTTGGTGAGAGTGGGGTGTTGAAGTCTCCCACCATTATCGTGTGAGGTTCAACATGTATTTTGAGCATTAGTAAAATTTCTTTTACTAATGAGGGTGCCCTTGCATTTGGGACATTGAAACTTCCTCTTGGTGGATTTTTCTTTTGATGAATATGATGTGTCCTTACCCATCTCATTTGATAACTTTGGGTTGAAATGCTCTTTTATTGGATATTAGAATGTCAACTCAAGCTTGTTTCTTGGAAACATTTGCTTGGAAAAATGATCTTCCAGTCTTTTACTCTGAGATAGTATCTGTCTTTGTTACTGAAGTGTGTTTCTTGTGTGCAGTAAAATGCTGGTTCCTGTTTATGTATCCAGTCTGTTAGCCTATGTCTTTTTATTAGGAGTTAAGTCCACTGATGTTGAGATATATGAAAGACGGATGATTGTTAGTTCCTGTTCTTTTTGTTGCTGGAGGTGGTATTATGTGCATATGATTCTCTTTGGGTGTGTTGTGAATTGTTTAATTTTTTTATGTTTCTTGGGTATAGTTACCCTACTCGTGTTGGAGATCTCTGTATAAGATCTCTGGATTAGTAGAGAGATATTGTTTAAATTTGGTTTTGTCATGAAATATCTTGGTTTCTCCAGCTTTGGTGATTGAGAGTTTTGCTGGGTATAGTAGCCTGGACTGGCATTTGTGTTCTAAAAATATGTAGTACTTCAGGAACTTGCATGTTATCCTTGTATGGAGGCCATTCTAATCATCTCTGTATCATTCCAATTTTAGTATATGTACTGCTGAAGCAAGCACTTCCTGTATTTCTTTAAGGGTGTTATTTTTGTTCTCCTTAAAGATCTTTATCATCATCATGAGATGGGGTTTTAGGTCAGAATCTTGCTTTTCAGGAGTGTTAGAGAATCCAGGGCTTGCTGTGGCAGAAGAACTGGGTTCTGATGGTCCTGAGTTACATTGGGTTCTGTCCCTTATGTTCTTGGGATTACCTCTTGCCATCTGTCTAAGTCTGGTGTTAACTGGTCTGGGTGTCTCTGACTGAAGCCGGCCTCCTTGGAGTCAGGTAGAACTCTATTATCTGGGTAAGAGCCAGTCTCCTGGGAGGCAGTAGTGCTGTCTCTGGTTAGGGGGGCCTTCTGTGCCTTTGGTTAGAGCAGGTCACCTGTATCCCTGGTTAGGGCAGACCTCCTATGTTCCTGGTCCAGGTTTCTTCTGGCTCCTTAGAAGCCTCACCTATGTAGACTTCTCTTATAAAAGAAAGCACACAGCAATTGACAAATGTTCTTGGCTTCCTGTTTGAATATTTGAAAGTAGAGCTTATTTTCAAGGAAGCATCTGTTTTTCAGAGCCTCAGACACCAGTGAGACCTGATTAGAAGCAATCTCTTTCCACTGAGAAAACAGTAGCCTGTAGAATAGATTGTGTGTGTGAAATCAATGTCTTCTCTAAGAATAAATATTCAATCAAGTAACCTGATGCCATTTTAACTAGAGGCTAAAGTTGTTAAATGCTGCTTTTAAAAGACATTCATAGTAATAGATTTTCTAACTTTGTAACGTGTGGGCTTTTTTTGTCTCCTTTTCTAGTTTTTGGTCTTGCAACTACTGACTTAACAGGTCAATTTATATTAAGTCCGGTGTAACTCTATTTACTGTTTAATTTTCTTCTAAATTATTAAAATCTCAAGAGGGATTTTTTGCAGGTTTTTTTTCAGTTTTCATATACATAGAATGGAGATGAAGGTAAATCTAAGATTTAAAAAGTCAGCAATGTGTAAAGATAAACACTAATATCATAGATGTAAGTCTATTTTTTTTAATTTTTGGGAAATTAGAAGTCTATGGTATTTACAATAACTGTGTATTATTTGATAAGTTAGCTATGCTCTGGTGGAAGGCCACACATATCCAACAATATTTAGGAAATACAAATTTGCCTTAATAGTGATAAAAAGGACACAAGGTTGAGAACAAATGAAAAGGGGTGTTATCTGGAAAGAGTTAGTGAAGAGAGGGTGAATATAGTGATTTAATTGTTTGACATCAAAAAACTATATATATATATATATATATATATATATATATATATATATATACTCCAGAGTTTTCAATCAAAGGCAGAGTGCAGCAAAAGAGCAAATGATATCCATCAGGGAATAATCACCATAAAATTACTTCTTAAGGGAAATTTAGGAAGAGCAAACATGATTTAGTATAAAATTGCTGCTTTTAAAACCATGGGGACTTGGGTTCGGTTCCCAAGTACCCATGTAAAATCCAGACACATTAGTACTTACTTGTAACCAAAACCCATGGCAGGGGTTTGGAGAGATAGATCCCCGAAACTCGATGTTCAGTCACCAGTACGGGCCTGAGTTCCTTTCCTTACTTCTGTCAATGGTGGGCTGTTAACTTGTAAATGGAAATCAACACTTTGCTCCCCTAAGAATGTGTATGAGTGCATACATGTGCACACATACGCGCACACACATACATAACAGGGGAGAGGTAGGAAGAGAGTGGAGAGAAAGAGACAGAGAAAGATAGAGACAGAGAGGAATGAACCAAATATTTTGAGTGGGTGCTAGTAACATCTTTGTGTTGTTAACGTATTAAACCACCCTGGAAAGCAGTGGTTAACTCACCATTTATTTTTCAAGAAAACATTTTTTTTGATTGGTTGGTTTTATAGATGAAATTATAAAGTAACAATATGTAACATTTTTATTATTAGTTTTGTGTGAGAGTCTCTCTTTGTCTCCCGCCCCCACCCCCGTGTGTGTGTGTGTGTGTGTGTGTGTGTGTGTGTGTGTGTGTTTGTTTAAGATAGCCAACAATGAGCATGTGAAGATCAGAGGGCAACTCCAGAGTCAGGTGCTGTCTCCTTCCTCTGCTGCTTCTGGGGATTGAACTCAGGTCATCAGGCTTTCACCGCAGAGGAGTTTTACCCAGTAAGTCACCTCCCTGTTTGTTTGTTTTAGCTTGTTTTTATAAAGCTGGTTCATGCTTGCTTCCTTTGTTTAAAAAAAAATTACATTTCCTTTTCTCAGTTACTAAAAAGGTTAGAAATTGTATTTTATATTGAAATATCCAGCTGCCCAAGCAAATAGTTATATTCAATTCCCACATATTATAGTGGCAATATTATCAGTCTAAAATTATGTGTTTTCATTATTTCAGGGAAACTAAATATATCTTTAGACTTTTTATTTTCAGGGCTAAATTGACTAAATGGAAATAAGATAATGTTTTTAAGATATATTCATTAAATATTATACTTGTTGGATTACATACTGTTTAGAATTCTTCATAATGCAGGTAAGTTTCTACTTCAGATAAAAGGGGAAATATAGTGATTCCCTTGGTTCTTTCTGCATTATTTTCTAGCTCAGATGAAGTTCTTTTCAGGGCTTAATTTCTCCAGTTTAAATCCCTTGCTGGAGACTTTTTTAAAATGATGAAATGTATTTTGATTGTGAGGGTTTTGCTTTATGAAAATTTATGAACAATTGTTTAAATATTAAAGCTGAAGCCATTGTTTTGTGAGTTTAGGCTAAGTTTTGCCCATAAAATGTATAAACTAATTGATTTTGCCAGCTCAATTTTATCTGTAACATGACAGGAAACTGTCCTTAAATTATGACTTTTGCTTTGTTTCCATTTCAAGAACTTATCTAAGTCCTCACATCTGTTCCTCTCAAGCAGTTGTTCATACAAATTGTTAGATCTTGTGTGTGAAACAAAGGAATTCCAAGGAGAAGAAAGGAAATGAGCCAAACTGAAAGATTGAAACAAACAGAAGATGACTGGGGGGTTGAGATACTCTAACCAGTATAGGAATATGCCCACTTCTCTTACCATGACCAGCATTTAATATGTTTAAAAAGATTCTGTTTTGTGACTTGGTGAGGTGAGCCTCTCCTTTTGATTTGCAAGTCATTGTGTGAAATTGAATATCTTTTCATGTATTATGGCCATTTGTATTTATTTTGTGTGGGTTGTCTTACCACATTCTTTATTCTTCCATTGTACTTATTTCTTTTCTCTGAGCTGTTTCACATTTTCATTGATTAATTTATTAATTCACTTTACATCCCTATTGCAGACCCCTTGGAGAAGGGGAAGTCCCCTTGGGTGCCATTCCAACCTGGAACGTCAAGTTGCAGCAGGACTAAGCACATCTTCTCCCATTGAGGCCCAGTCAGGCAGTCTAGCTAGGGGAAGGGGATCCAATACCAGGCAACATAGTCAGAGAAAGACCCCTGCTCCATCTTTTTAGAGACCCATATGAAGACCAAGTTGTACATCAGCTACAAATGTGTAAGGGGTGCTAAGTTCAACCCATGTATGCTCTTTGGTTAGTGGTTCAGTCTCTTTGAGGTCCCATGGGCCCAGGTTAGTTGACTCTGTAAGTCTTCTTGTATTGTCCTTGACTCCCTCTATCCTATCCCCAACTCTTTCACAAGAATCATTAATCCCTATCTGATGTTTGGCTGTGGGTCTCTGCATTTGTTTCCATTTGCTGCTAGATGAAGCCTCTCACATTTTAAATTCATACCTAGTCATTGTAAGCATTTATAGGGTTCATTATGATAATTCAAAACATAAACACAATGTGTAACGATAAAATCAAGTTAGTTGCTCTCTTTATGTCTTCAAACCTGTGTGTGAGTGTGTGTGTGTGTGTGTGTGTGTGTGTGTGTGTGTGTCTCATTAGGATACTGAGGACATGTTGATAGCTGTGGTCCAGGTGGGGGTCCATGGTCCTGTGGCAACCAGGAGCCCTGTGGAGGAGGAGCCCCATGTTTCCACTGAAGGCCAGGTGTATATATGTGGTCTGTACTGCCACCCAAGGCTATGTTGATGTTTACGGATGGGCTAGGCACCACAGGGTTCATACTGGTCTCTGTGTTCCATGTTACTCCAGAGGCCATGCTGATGTGCATGGTCTGTGTAGCCATTGAGAGATATGATGGTGTTCATTGTCTGTGTTGTGGCAGAGGGCCATGTTGAAGTCCATGATTTGTACATTCACCAGAGACCATGTAGAAGTCCACAGCATTTGCTGATACCAGCATCCCTGTAGATGTCCATGTCTGTGTTGTCACTAGAAACCATGTGAAAGTCCCTGATCCATGCTCCCACTGACTGTAAAGAGTTAAGAAGTGACTTTGTTGGTGATACTGATATGCTAAATCATAGTTGATAAGGAGAGACATAGAAGGCTTCTATGACAATCCCCATTCCCCCAAAATAACAGCCTAAAACAGGAAGCCATCGACGAGAACTCTTAACAATTGTGATAAGGATACTGAAGTGTGGCCATCTGCAATTGGTGGTTTCTGGTGGAGATGAGGGTAGGGAAGGACTCAGTTTTCTTTAAGGGGCTGGCCACTGGGAGTTTGATACAGAAAGTGCACGGGCAACACAAATTAGAGTTGTTTCTTCTTCTTTTTCTTCTTTTCTTCCTCTTCCTCTTCCTCTTTTTCCCCCTTCCTCTTCTTCCTCCTCCTCTTCTTATTCTTCCTCATCCTCTTCTTCTTTTTCTTGTTCTTCCTCTTCTCATTCTTAGTTTTATTCTTTTGTGTGTGGGGGGGGGTCACAAGCAAGAGCTGGCAGACAGGGAAATGAATGTGATCAGGGTACATTATGTGAAATTCACAAATAATAAAGCTATGTTGAGAAAAAAGAAATGAAAACTTCAAAATCCTTTCTTTTTAGTTATTTTGGAACATATAAAGGCAAGATATTGTAAGTTATAGTCACCCTACTATGCTTTTGAGCAGTAACACTTACTATTCCTAAGTATACATTGGTAGCCATTTACCAAATCTCTCTAGAGCAGTGCATATCAGATATTTACATTACAATTCATAACAGTAGCAAAGTAACAGTTATGAGGTAACATAGAAATAGTTTTATTGGGGGGAGGGTTGGTACCTCAACATAAGAAACTAAACTTCGCAGCATTGGGAAGGTTGAGAACCATGGGTCTAGACCTTCTTAGTTCCTCTTCTTCCCAGAGCTGCTATCTATTATTCTACACTCTACTTCTGTGAGACTCTCTTTGTTATTTGTCTATCTCCATAAAACACCATGACAAATGCAACTTCCAAAAGAAGTATTTAATTTGTGGTGGGAAGCATGGCAGTAGGAAGGCAGACATGGCACTAGATCAGTAGCTGAGAGCTTATGCCTTGATCCATAAGCGTGAGGCAGGGGTGGTGGTAGTAGGAGGAGCATACTAACTGTGAATGGTGTGGGCTTTTGAAACCATAAAGACATCCCTCAATGACACAACTCCTCTAACAAGACCAAACGTCAAATATATGAGCCTATGGGGCCGTTCTCATTCCAGCCACAACAGAGATCAATATTTTTAGTTACTGAATATGAGTAAGATCATGTGGTCCCTTGGTTTTTTTGGTACTTGTACTTTTTTTTTTTTTTTAACTAAGGAGACTTCAGTTTTATATGATCTTACCACTTTCCTTTGGACTGCATTATTGCTTCTCAAAAAATTTCCCTATTCAGACTTCCCTCTAGCAATGAAGGAATATCACTTGTTTAGGGGTGCAGGGAATGGTGTTTTATTGTTATGGTTTTTTTTTTTTTTGAGACAAGACATCTCTGACTGTCGCATGATGGCCTGTAAGTCATGGTCCTCCTTCTCTAGCCCCAAGTTCTGGAATTACAGATGTGCATCCACATAGCCTGGCTAGTTCCTCTTTTTATAGGGAAATGTTTATTCATTTCTCTGGACAGGCACCCTGTTTGTGTTAATATATAGAATATAGTTTTACTTTTCTAAAATGTAAACCAGTGTCTTGGCTTAGAATTTATGATCCACACGTAGGAAGCTAATGTCCATAATGATGAACTCACTTGAGATTTCCACTTGTTTTATTTGCAAAGTTAAGTCGTGAAACTGGGTTTCCTACTTCAACTTTTGGTCTATATATTTTTTCCCAATAAAGTACACTGACTCATTGTCACCTCATGTGCTTAATTAAGTACTTTCCTGGCTTGACAGCATTGTGATTTACTCTAACTCTGTAGAAATTGGATGAAAAAGCTTTTTAATTATAAACAATTATCTACTTGCCTGCAAGAAAGTGTGAATTAGAAAATGATGTATTTCCTTGTATTAGGAAGATCTATACCAGGAACTTAAAAGAAAGAGGGAGGGAAAGGAAGAGGGAGACAAAGAGGATGAGAGAAGGAGAGGGAGAGGGAGAGAGAGAGAGCACTCAGTTGTGCTTTAGACTGGTTCTTGGTGTATGTTGTGCAGGTAATAATCACAGTGCTATCAGGAAGAAGACTGGAATGTGAGTAAGAACAGGAGAACAGAAAATCCTACTTCTAAGGTTACATATAGAGTCACTCCTAGAAGAGTATTAAAAATTTACTTCCCAAATATATTCATATTAAAATATAATGATAACAATAGTTTCAATTTATAAGGGGCTACTATATGTTAATTATGGCTATAATTCTATGAATTACCTCTGATTCTCAACTTACAAATAATTCAGTTATTAATAGAAGAAAATAGAGTTCTAACTAAAATCAGTTTGACCAGAAGTCAACTCTTCCTACCACGTTTCAGTTCTTTTAACATCTCTTGTTTGTTTAGAAGTTCTGCTTTTGGATATTGCTTCAGAAATCTATTGTTATAAGAAAATTCAGTCTATAACATTTTGTTAATGTAATTAATTTGATAGTGAATTAATTATGTTTGTCTTATTGTCTGGAAGTTTTAAATTTTCAGTTCTCCCTGGGATATAGTACCATCTTGCCTCTAATTGAGAAATAGAAGATCAGTGCTGATAGAATGTAATTATCCTAACCACTGCTGTAATTCATGCTTATTTTTCCACAAATAGTCCCTTAAAAGTTATCAAAGTGTAACAGCTTTATTAAGCACTAAGAATATGAATACTTGACTCTGATCCTTAAGAACTTAAGAGTTCTTGATCTGGTAGAGATCATTGTGTTTACAAACATTACAAATTATAATATACTGTGATGTTTGATATTATATATATGTGTGTGTGTGTGTGCAAAACAATATGGGAATAAGAATAAAAAAAAAACAAGTAGTACTGTCTAGTAGTGGTATTAGGAAAGGACTTTTGGGGAGAAAGAGGCAAAATAAAAGGAACGGTCATTCCAAATAAATGAATGGCCTGGAATACGTTTTACTCATTATAGGAAGGTAATATCTGTTAAAACATTTTAATATAATTATTTATTTTTCATGATATGCATGAAAACAAATATATAGCTTTTTGCCAATATATTCTCCCAATTTTACTTGCAGGCCACCAGTGTTGAAATAGCCACATTCTGACTGCTATTGCTATAGTCAACTCACCAACATTGCTTCCTGGATTCAATGCAACTTTGTATGATTTTTCTTTTTTTTTTTTTTTTTTTTTGGTTTTTCGAGACAGGGTTTCTCTGTATAGCCCTGGCTGTCCTGGAACTCACTTTGTAGACCAGGCTGGCCTCGAACTCAGAAATCCGCCTGCCTCTGCCTCCCGAGTGCTGGGATTAAAGGCGTGCGCCACCACGCCCGGCTGTATGATTTTTCTATAACTAGACAATTCTAGTATCAATTTGGGATATGAATTTCTTCGTCACTGCTCACTGGATGTCTCTTTTTTTTTTCGTTCTTCTGAACAGAAAAGCAAAAAAAAAAAAAAAAAAAAATTGCCTTGATTGCTGTCAGGTTCACCCTTGCACAGGAACTGGTTTGGGTTTAAAGGTAATTTATGAGTACCCAGGAAGAATAGAAAATGTGTCCCTGACAGCTACCATGTTAGGCAAGTAAAGACAGGTATGGATCAGCCAGCTGATGTGTGGAATAATTCAACCTCTTTATATAAGATGTTGACTAGCCAAAACAGGCAAGAGTGTTATGTGTCATACATGCTTTATATGTATGACACATAATTTCAATGCTATGAAAAATTCAAACCAGCATCTTTGTAACCTAACAGTGTTGGTTTTTTTGGTTCTGTTGCCAATTCACTTTAATGTTTCAATTAAAAATTTAAATATCAAAAGATCTGGTATTAAAAATGATCTGGAATTTTAGTAAAATGGATTTCCATTATACTTTTTACTACAAGGGACATGAATATACAGTGTTTTTTCAATAAACAGCAAACATGTATGAATATATTGACAATGACTCTAAAAATAGGTTTATATCCAACAGAGTAAAATCAAAAACTAGTGTTTATGCATATTTCATAGAAATTGACTAAATAATGAACTTTAATATACTAGAAATTATGCTATGTTGTGCTTTCATTTCTCAAGTGTGTTACTATGCCCTTTAGTTATAAGAATTTATTATAACCAGCTTCAGATTGGGCATTATATTTGATTTCAGAGTGAACTTGAATGTTACAAGTGAGTTTTAGACTTAATTTCTTTTAGTTTCTTTGATGATTTGATTACTTTAAATTTGTGGTAACATTATTTTAAATTTACTCAGTAGGTGTATTTTATTTCATTAAGCATCACAGAAGCAGTCAAATCTCTGTTACTTTGATGCCAGCCTATGGTTCCATGGTCCATTTACAACTAGTAGTTCTATTGGACAAAAATTTAACAAGAATGGCCAGACATAATGGTGCACACCTTTAGTCCCAAAACTCAAAAAGTAGTATAGTAGTATGTGTATCATTGTGAGTTCAAGGTCATCTTGGCCCACATAGTGAGGTCCATGCAAGCCAGTTACATGATGAGATGTTGTCTCAAAGACAAAACAAAACAAAAAACAACAACAAAAACCAGTCAATAATTATATTTAAAAAACTAATTGGTTTGGTCATCTCCCTTACCCAATTTTATTCTTTGTGATTTCAGATTTTGTGATCATTAAAGGTTCAGAAATATTAAACAGTTATTTTCAGACCTAAACACATTATTCTATTTTTGAGTCTGGGGCACAAATTAGTGATTTTTCTAACTCTGTTCCTGTGTTCTTGGATTAGAAGCTTGCAACAATAAACTTCACACCAAAACAAGCAAACTTAAAAATTTAAATTATATACCACTGTGAGTTATAAAGTGATTCCTTGTGCTGTCACTAAATCAACACACCTAGGCATGTATCAAAACATATTCATGAGTGACTCTTTCTCCAAAAACAAGAATCAGAAAGGGAGACACAAACACAGATAGAGACAGAGGCAGAGAGACAGAGAGACAAAGAGAGAGGGAGACAGACAGACAGACAAGGACCAAGAGACTCATTTTTCTACATCTTCCAATAGATAGGGTATCTAAAACGTTCTGCTATTGTTAGATGTGTTGGGTAAACATCCCAGTATGTACAAAGTGTGGACAGGGGTATCAGAATTCAAGACCAGGCTTTACTACATAGCAAGTTTGGGACTATCCCAGGCTACATAAGATCATGTCTCAAATGTGAGGCCTGCATCTCCATGGAACTATATAAAGAGTTTATTAATTAACTCATGTAAAATGTTCTTAAGAGGCAGTCACTCACTGGACAAATATACAAAAGTAGCACTACTAGATAATATAGTAATATGATGGATTTTTAAATCATTTCCATCTAAAAATAGTTAATTATTTTTTTCCTGTACTGTCTTTTTGTTTGGGTATCCCAGGAATTGAATTTTTATCTATGCATGCTAATCTTGCTGCAGTTCCAGTACTGAGCTCCTTCCCCTAGGTCCCCTCTAGTGATGTCCTAATGAATGGACTAAAGTATTGCTTCTAAATAAGTCATGTCTGTGTACGCAGTTCCTGTGGAATTATAGGTTTTAAAACATGCTATTTGTGTTCTATGAGTTTTGACTGTGGAGAGTTAAATAAGAGATCCACATAGAGGGTCTCAGTCTGTGATAGGATGAAGCAGAATTCACGTGGTAGCTCAATAAGTAAGCAAAGACTGTAGGATAATTTTACCTCTCCTGGGTACTATTATGAGTATTTCTCCACCCCCACGCCCCCACCCCACCCCCCCCTCTCTCTCTCTCTCTGTGTGTGTGTGTGTGTGTAACTGCAAGTGCATGTTGAGTATGGGGAACAACCTCAGGTACTTGTGCTCAGTTAGCTTTCACTGTTTTGTTTAGGGCAAGGGTAGCACAGTGGCCTGTAACATCACAAAGTGTTCCAGGCTAGCTGGCTCAGGAGTTTCCAAACAGTTATTTGTCTCCAGCTGTCATTTTGCCATCACTAGGACTTCAGGCAGACACCAATATGCCAGTATTTTATGAAGGTGCTAATGACCTGACATCAGAGCTTCATATTTGCAAGGCAAATACTTTACAAACTGAACTATCATTCCAGACACGATTTTTTAATAGTAAAAAAAAAATCTTTATAATAGGGCCATAGCTTTATGGAAGAGTAGTTGCCTAGAATATATGAGGCCCTCAATCCAATACCCTACATCAAATAGCAAATGTATTTATGATGATGTCACATATTTAAAATCATATGGGTATAAGTGTTTTGCCTGCATGTCTGTGTACCACATATGTGTATGTCAGGTGCCCACAAGATCAGTAAAGGGCACCAAATACCTTGAGTTACAGATAGTTGTAAGCTACCATGTGGGTGCTAGGAATCTAATCCAAGTCCTCTTAATGACTGAGCCATCTCTCCAGTCCTGGCATAACATTTAACATAGGATTTTAAAAGTGATTCTTCCATTCATCCAAAACTAATTTATAAATAAACTTCATTTCCATGGTTCAAAATACATGTTTAATTTATTATTGTTTTTTGGTATACCTAAATGGTTTGGTTTTTCATTAAATTATGCAAAGTAAACCTTAAGGGGATGTTATTTTAATATCTATTGCTGTAAATACAAGGGAATTATGTAAACGATGCCTCTGTTTTGTAGAAACAGTGCAGAAAATTTGTAGAAAAATTTTTTTATCAAGGTGATATTAGCTCTCAACTCTACATTAACCTTGGTAAAGGCATATCCACAATTTGCTGGATAGTCATTAATTCAGGAACTTTTATGATTTGTTAAAGCCTATACTTCCAGATATAAGATCAACAGAAACCTCAGAAATAATACTATCATTTTCTTCAAAGGCCATATACTAAGGTTTAGAGGCAAATAATGGTGTACATATTTTCTAAGTAGACACTGTCAACTAATTGTCTATAGAGTAATCTGCCAATTCATTTGACAATTTGGGTTTCATTCACAGAGTATCTCACACAATATTATATGAAACTATGTGTTAGCAATTCTCATCTGAAGAACTGTCTCCAACCAATGGTGTATGATTATAACATTTCAAGACACAGGTTCTTTGAGTTTAAATGGCATCTACTACCCTCTCTCATCTGAAACTTGCATAGCATTGTGTCTATTTGGAAGTGCTAAATTCCTTGTATATGTATAATTTGAAGTTCAGTTTTCCCCTAAATTATGCCTATTTCACCAGAAGTTTTCAAGTAGGAATGAAACAGAGAAACATCACAAAATGGTGTGCTCTGTACTCTGAGACTATTACATGAAGAAGCCTGGGAAAACCGTTTAATTGAATTAGCTACAAATATGAGGATATTATTGTCTTGAGACAGGCTTTCATGTATCCCAGGCTGCCTTGGAACTTTCTATGTAGCTGAGAATAGCTGTAAACTTCTGGTCTCCTGTAACTACCTTCTGATTGCCAGCGTTATCTATGTGTACATCTGTGCCTAGTTTATGTAGTAATGGGGATTTAAGCCAAAGGCTTCACATGTGTTAGCCTAGCACTCTACCAGCTGACCTAAGTATCCATTCCTGGGTTTGGTTTTGCTCCTGTTTCCTCCTAGCCCTGCCCCACCCACCCACCCAAACAAACAAGACCAAAGTGTCCCAGATTTTGAGAACAGAAGACTAGAGGCTTAGTAAGGAGTGCTAGACAGTAATTCTCAACTAGTAGGGTAGAACAGTGACAACATGTGGCCAGCTAAATTGCACAGAACAGTTATTTTTAGCTTTATGTCTTCATGTTAGGAAGGGCTCAAAAAAGTAAACTCAAAGAATCAGAACTGAGGATCTTCATCTCACCTGGACTCGATTTAGATAAAAAGATCTGGGAGTTGGACTCCTGCTAAAATGTCAATGGACTTTGGAGTCTTGGAGGAGGGGATTAGTGTATTTTGCATGGGGGAAGGGTGGTGGTTACTGTAGACAGAGAGGAGATTGTAGACAATTGTATTTTCTAGTGTGCTGATATCCTGTCCTCTATGCTCTTTTGAAAATGTCACGTTTAGTACCTACCTCCTTCTTCCTCCTGAAGAGCAACCCTTTTTCCCATTGCCCTGATGAACTTGCTTGCCCCCTGCTGTTTCACTCTGTATTTCACACCAACCCCCCCATCCTCAAAAGGATCCTTTTACCTTCCTGGTTTCTGTAGTTACTACAGGATAGGTACTCATATACAAAGATTTGGAGCTAGCTGGGAGCTTCCAACAGAAAGGAATATTCAACTTTTGTCTTTGAGGGTCAGGGTCGCCTCACTCAATTTGATGTTTTTAGTTCCACTTACTTCAAAGTTCATCATTTCATTTTTCTGTCCAAATGAATACTATTCCATAGTGTATACATACCACATTTCAACACCTAGGACCATCAGAGATTCCATCTATAAAGTCTCAGCAACATGACTGCCCACACATGAGCTGAACTAGGATGACACCAGTGGACATGCCAAAGTGGACAGGGGAAAGGCTCATGAGGTCTCAACCCCACACAAAGAATTACAGGCAACTGAGGAAAGCTGGGAACAAGAGGTGGTCCTTCAATTTATCTCTCTGATGTCCTTTCCAGATTCTACACATGAACTCAGACTTTGTAAACATAATGAGTAAGTTGGAAATTTGAGTGATTATATAGAATAGTAACCAAAATAGCATCTTATAACCCAGTTAAAAACTTTCAATTCTTCCTTTTTCTGTGTATTGAACCTAGAGCTGTACATATGGTAAACAAAGAGTCTAACATTGAGCTATATATCCAAACTTTCTTTTACTTTTTTGGTTGTTAACTTGTAGCTAATTCTCACTAAATCACCAAGGTTGGCATTAAACTCATTCTATCTGAGGCACTTCTTGAGATTTTTTTTTATTCTCTTGCCTCAGTCTCCCAAGTAGCTGAAATTAGAGGCTTGTTCCACTAGGTAGGTCTTCCTAGTACTCCTCATTTATAAAGCAAGTTGTAGCCAAGTGTAACAGCTTTGGTTGAGGATTCTAATTCAAGTTGGTTTGGATTAAGAAAAATAGGTATATATGTATGTATTTAACATCCATGTGTATGTGTGTGTGCCACATGTGTGCAGGAGACAGTGGAGGTTAGAAAGGTTGTTGAAACCCAGAAACTGGAGTTATAGGCTGTTGAGAGGCAATGTTGCCATGTGGATGCCATGTGGGTGTGTGGGCCATACTCAGGTTCTCTTGAAGTGCAGCAAGTGTGCTTAACAGCTTAACAGCTAAACAGTTAAGCCATCTCTCCAACCTGAGTTTTTTTTTTTAATTCTAGAAGTATTACTGTTATGAAAAACTCACTATTGCTTTTACTGGTAGTTTGTTTGATGTATATGTGACACAAAGTAAACTTGTCAATCATTTCTATTGTTTTCAAAATCTCCAACACATTTAACTATTGAAACTCTAATGCATATTTGTGTTTTATTACTAGACATAAAGGCAGGAAGTATTATTATAATCATTATTATAATCTAAAGGGATAGGAGAGAAATATGTGCTTTAAAAACCCTGATTCTCGATATTCTTATGTAACATTTATTTGAGATTCTTTGTTTGATACATTAATATTCATCTGATACCTAAGATAATACATTGTATAGGCTTCTAATTTTCAATACCAAAGAACATCATCAACAACTAAGAAAAATCAATCCTCAGAAACTGAAATTATTTTATAAGTGCCATCAGTTGCCACATAAATCTCCGGACTTCCATATTTGTTTAAATTAATTCTTTGTGTTGGTCTAAAACATTAAGAATGTACAACAGCAATGGATGCCACACATAATTAAAGTTATATTAAGCAATACCAGAAAGGCTGTCTTTAAGGGTTACTGAGCCATTTCCATTAGTGATCCGCTTTCTCTCAAATAACACTGCTATTTCAAAACTGCTGACTGAGTAAGTCTAAAGTTTTATCACCAAATTTTAGTTGAATGCATTTATAGTGCAGTCTGACTCCCATCAATTTATTACCTGATGGAAGGAAAACTCAGTCCAAAATCACAAGATAAAAGATGGAGACTCTGGAAGACTACTGTGTGACTTTGCCATCCTTCTCTGTTATTTTCCTTTTCAAGGCACATGCTGGCATTATCAAATCAAGGCCACCCCTTTGCTGACTCTCGCCCATACTGTGTAGCTATGTTTGCCCATTTCTGTTTTAGACTGTTAATCTAAGAACTGAGAATTCTTTGTCCAGTGATCAGAATTTGGGTCTATAGTATTATGTATTTCATTATGAATGCTTCACATTTTGTTTCCTGTGCCATCTTTGTACTCAACTTTGTCCCAAGGATAATGCCTCCCTAATTTCTGGATTGGTGTATTACTTACTTCAAGGTGACTACAAAATATGTAGAAAAGCCAAATCACATGCAACACTAAACAAGTATGCTAGAATATGGAAAAGGTAATGATTAGGTATCATCTAGGAATTCTTTATAATAGTAAATCAGGGTGACTGAAGTCCAGAGGCCTTATATCATAAACATCTGGAGCCCTTGTTTCATAATAGGCCACTATAACCCTTATTTTTCTACTAGCCAAACTGTTAAACACTGCCCCTGTTTCATTATAAAGAATTTTATGAGACTATAAGCTTTCCTATTTTCTGGAGTTTTGTCAGTTTTGTTTACTGATTGTCTCACAATATTATCTGACAAACAACAGGTGGTTCATTTAAAATTTTATTGAAATATTAAAATCAGGACAGTTTCTGTCTGGGAGACAACCTGATATAGCAGAAAGAACATTGTTTTTTTGACTCATCCTTTATCTGACATTGAACATTGAAGTTACCAGTGATTTCAGTGTGGACCGTATTGTCTATTAAATTTCCCCCCTCCCTCTTAGGCTGATTCCATTTACTCCTGTACTTGAATTACCATATATACCCTGATGAATCCGATTCCCTATTCTTTCCATTTCTTTCTTCAATTTCACATATTCACAATTACCTACTTGACATCTCTACTTGAATGAGTCACAGGTATCTCAAACTCATCATATTCAAAATTGAACTCATTATGTTTCCCCCATATAAGCCATTGAGATAAGTCGAATCAGCCCTGCCGTGGTATGTATAGCATTGATTATGGATAATTTTTGCCTTTTAAAGTTCTAAAGTATTATTTCCAGCTGCAGACTGATAATAGACTCTTAACAAAATTTTCATTGCTTGTCTCACCAGAAGTTATGAAGAGATATAAACAGTTCTCAATCTATATATTTTCCTCTCCAGCACCACATAATAAAATTAAAAATTAAGATCTGTCAACTTTATTTCCTTTGAATTTGAGGTCTGTTTGCTTTCTATTGCTGTAACAAACAATATGACCAAAAGCAGCTTGGGGAGACACTGGTACCAGGGAGTAGATATTGGTGTGATGGATCTGACCATGTTGCTTTTATACTTGGGATGGTTTGTGGGGAGAAGGCAGAGGATTTTGGAGCTTTATCCTTGAAGTACCATTGAGTAATCAGTGCTCCACGTGCTGTTGTTGGAACTTGGAAAACAATACTAGGCAAGCTAGGGAGACTAAGTCAGTATGAAACATTCCTCTTGCCGCCAGTTTCCTGACTTGAGCTTCTTCCTTTGCTTCTTTCAATGATGGAATAGAATTGTAAGCCAAATATTCCCCTTCCTCTCTAAGACTTTTGGTCAATATTTTATCACAGCAATAGAGAACTAAACTAAAACTAGGTCTTTCTAAACTCTATAAGATGAGACTGAGAAGGATGCTCAGAATTAAGGTTATGGTAAGTCTTTATTTATAACTAGATAGGTATTAAAAGATTAACTCACTATACATTTGGACGTCTTGATGAAAAATATAAAAATCAAATTCTACCATTACTAAATTTTTTTAATATCAGTACCACACACATTTTGGACTACATAAGTCTATGGGGGAATGAAAGAGGGGCTGCCCAAATTTAGTATGATATTTAGTAGTAGCACCCTGAGCCTCTAGTCAGTCAATGTTAATAGCATCAGCATCTCAGTTGTGACAAACAACAGTGTCTATAATACTGTTAGAAGCTCCTTGAGTGCCAAAATTCCTGTCAGTTTACAACAACTAATTTGGGAGGATTGATTTATTAAAGATTGATGATTTGAGAAATAATTCTAAATAATAATTGGACAATAAGATTATTACCTATTCTTTGTTCATATGTCTCATCTACTGTGAGGATAAGAAAAAAGCATCAAGAAATTATGAATGAGTACAAAATTTACTATTAACAAATGAGCTATGAATGGAATGCCTTACTAAATAATCATCATATTCATTAGTTATGGGTCTCCAAATTGCATTAACTAAAGAAGAAATGAATTACTTTTACTAGTTTAAAAGGATAATTTATAGAAAAAAGTATTTTTGCTCTTTCAAAATATCCAATAAAAAGGTGATGGGTAATATAACTGCATTAAATCAGTAGTGCTAAGTTTTGTTTTGTTTTTTAAAGCATTACCTTTGTGAATAATAAGGACACTGGCTAAATTTACCAGTCATCACCTGTAGCCAGTTTAAAAGAGCTATAGACAAGTACTAGTTCTAGTGCTGAGATGTGTGTGTGTGTGTGTGTGTGTGTGTGTGTGTGTGTGTGTGTGTCTCAGCCAATAGAGTGCTTGCCAACATGAAAGAGGCCCTAGTTTAATATCCTGTAGTGCATAAAACAAGTCCCTATAGTAGCTCATGCCTGTAATCCCCAAACTTGGGAGATGAAGGCAAGAAAATCAAATGTTCAATGCCAACACCAACGACATAACCAAATTTGAGGCCAGCTTGGGATATATAAGGCCTTTTGTAAAATAAAAATACAAACACAGTGACAAAAGAAACAGTAGTTTCATGGTATGCTCTTCGAGAAGGACTCATGCAAAAGGCCTCAGAGGAGTCCAGGGAAAAACTCACATGTTTTTGGCCCCAGCCAGCCCAACCATATAACCATCAAGATGCCAAATAGCTATGTCAGTTATCATTGGTGGCACAACACTTTGGTCACCATATCCTGACTTGGTCTTCACTGTCTCTTACTTTTTGCTTGGTGTAGGAACTGTATACTTCGTTTACAATTAGATGTTGCTGTGCTTAAGTAGATGGAAATGATCCTGATTATATTTAACCATCTTAAATCTATGCTATAGTGCAAAAATTCATAATGAAGATTTATATATGCATATCTGTCATATCAGATCCTCAACAAACAGGAAAAAGAACCTATCCCCATAGTGTATACTATCTTATTTTAATTCATTTTATGAAAATTCCTTTTGTGACCCTCTGAGATATCTTCATAATATAATTACTTATGATATATAGTTTAAAATAATAGGGAACAGGGCAGGAGGAGGGTATAGAGGACTTTCGGGATAGCATTTGAAATGTAAATGAAAAAAATATCTAATGAAAAAGGGAAAAAATAATGTCTTTCCAGTGTGATTAAGATTTTAGTTAAGGTGGTTAGCACCTGAGAGGAACTAGAGGAGGGGAAACAGTAATCATAATATATCGTATGAAAAATTTTTAATAAAAGAGAAGAATTTAAAAATGATTTTAGTTAAATAATAATGTAATTGGAAAATACTGTTACTTAAATTCCAGTTTTGTGTCAACATTTTCATTGGTCTGTGTAAAGAAACTAAAAACATCTGATAGTTTTATACCTTTGATTTTTCAGAGAATTCCAGTATGTATTTATTTGTGAGTACAGAGCGGTGGTTATGTTTGAAAAGAGGAAAGACCTAGAACTAATTTGGCTTGGATTTTCTTTTGTTTTGTTTGCCAAGTGTGATTAAAGTCATTGAATACACTGTAAAATTTCTGCATGCTACAAAGGACCTCCAAAGTTAGCAGCCTATCTAGAAACAATCTGTAATACCAAGCACATAGAGTTAATGAACAAAGACTTCCTGTTTCAAAAACCAGATAACAGATTTGTGGGAAGAAACTACAAGTAAGTGATCATGCTCAAAATTCAAGGCCCATCTTCATTGCTGCTTAGATATTTTAGGATGAAGTCTATTTTTTTTTAGTTGGATATTTTATTTATTTACATTTCAAGTGTTATCCCCTTTCTCGGTTTCTCTTCTGCAACTTCCCTATTCCAACCCCGTTACCCTATTTCTATGAGGGTGCTCTCCCACCCACCCACTCCTGCCTCACTGTCCTAACATTTCTCTACACTGGGGCATCAAGCCTTCACAGGACCAAGGGTCTCCCCTCCCATTGATGCCAGATAAGGCCTCTTCAGCTCCTTCAGTCCTTACCCTAACTCCTCCATTGGTTCTCTGTGCTCAGTCTGATATTTGGTTGCTAGCATTACATCCGCATCTGTATTGGCCAGGATCTGGCAGAGCCTCTCAGGAGACAGCTATATCAGGCTCCTATCAGCAAGCACTTCTTGGCATCAGCAATAGTGTCTGGGTTTGGTGACTGTATATGGGATGGATCCCCAGGTGGGGCAGTTTCTGGATGGCCTTTCCTTCAGTTTCTGCTCTACACTCTGTCTCTGTATTTCCTCTGGTGGGTATTTTGTTCCCCCTTCTAAGAAGAGTGGAAGCACCACTCTTTGGTCTTCCTTTCTCTTGAACTTCATGTGGTCTGTGAATTGTATCTTGGGTATTTTTTTCCCCTAATATCTACTTATCAGTGAGTACATACCATGTGTGTTGTTTTATGACTGAGTTACCTCCCTCAGGATGATATTTTCCAGATCCATCCATTTGCCTGCAAGTTTTATGAAGTCATTGTTTTTAATAGCTGAGTAGTAATCCATTGTGTAAATGTACCACAGTTTCTGTATCCATTCCTCTGTTGAGGGACATCTGAGTTCTTTCCAGCTTCTGGAAGTCTATTTTCTATGCTCAGGTAAATGTTTAAGGAAAGTATTCCTAGGTAACTTCTAGGTTATATAAACACAAATTCAAAACTAGACCACCATGATTCTGAGCATTTACAAATCACAAAAGATTTTATCAGACTTTGCTGAACAAATAGTATGCAGGTAGCATAGAAGTCAAGGGAGGCAAGATATAACTAACCCTTTTTAATCCTTCATTCTCTAATATGCAGTTGGAGTATTTGATATTTATACATCTCAAATCTGTGGCGTGTAAAAAAAATACAGATGCAATAAGCTTCATCTAGTATGCATTTTTATGAAATGAGAAACTATAGAAAACTCCTAAATAGAATACCATTGCAGAGCACAAATACAATTCCAGAAACTTCAAGATGGTTGATGAGCACTCGTCCAGAATTTCGGGCCTCCTGGTCCTGTAGAAAAGGAATGACAGGTGCATTTTTATACTCAATTTAATGGGGCAATAATTTAAAGTTCTCTTCTACACAGTTTACTTTTAAGAGTTTATAAACAATTTGTGTCCTATAAATGAATGAGCAAAAATAATTTTATTATTTTAGGAAGACCAATTCTTTGGAAATGAAACTTTCTCATCCTTATTAAAAACCTTGGACTGTCTGCATGTTCATTTTGAATGCGTCCTTGGAAGAATGGAGAAAAGAGAAATTATTTATCTAGTCACTATAAGACTAATTTACTAGTGATCCAATAATGTTTTTAAACATGTGACTCCTTTAAAGGCACTGGGAAGTAATAGACAAGACAAAGGGCTAAGAGCTTCTGTTTCCCTCTAGAATGGAGTAGGAATTGAAGAAATAATTCTTGCTTTGTAAAAGAATGCTAATTCCTAACAGAGGTAATTCAGCCTGGACACTGTGCTAGAGCAGAATGTCACAAACTCTATGACTATTTAGTATGTGAAGCTGTGTGTCTTTGAACCACTGCTTTTTTTTTTTGGAAAAAAATAATTGCCTAGCAAAGATATGGATATACTGAATCTTCCATGTACATATTGACAGGAAGAGGGTCTCCATATGTTCTCTAATTCTACTCCTTGTGAGATGTCAACAATTGTGAACATACTGGAAGGATTTTTGCATAAGTAATACCAGGAGTTCAACTACCCAAGAAGCCAAATAACCTCCTGGAAATGAAATCGTAGGGAAGCAAATAATGCAGAACTCAGGGTGTGTTCAAAGATAAATAGGTCAGTTCCATTAAAAAAGATGACCCTAATTATAGCATAGTTGTACAACGTTATGACTCAGCTTATTCATAGATACTTGTACTTTAGTACTAAAGAGATACCAGGAAAAATTTTAAAAGATGTTAAAAAGAAGCAAATGTGATGAGCTGTCCCATATACATTTTCATGACACAGTAAGAATTTAAGGCTGAAACTGATATGTCAGGAACATTAGTATCAGTAATCTCCAATGTGAAATGTCATCTTCAATTCA
Source organism: Mus pahari (assembly GCF_900095145.1). NCBI lineage: Eukaryota > Metazoa > Chordata > Mammalia > Rodentia > Muridae > Mus > Mus pahari. Next base: position 94,458,509 of record NC_034613.1, read on the forward strand.
TATAACCCTCTCAGATAAGGCCACCAGCAATTGCATCTAAAAATGTCCAAGAGTAGTGATAACAGGAAGAACCATCAATAGTCATTAGTACCAAGCGGTGCCTTAAGAGGTGGTGGATTCCATAGCTTTGAAAGAGAAGGCAATATTACAGCAAGAAGAGGAAGAAAATTAGAGACATTATGTGGAATCCAAGAGAACTTGTTTCTGTTTTATCTGAGAAATGTCCTATCCGCACTCTTAAGCTTATTTTTGATGGACTGGGTTCATACGTAGTGTGGAACAAAACAGGCACACATTTTTTTAGAGTAAATATGTCCGGAAAATTGCAAATAAACAATTGTTAGCAAACTCGAGTTTGTATTCCAGATTATGTAGCCTGGAATAGGAAAATCACCTAAGGTTATCTTTCTTCTTTAGCTAAAATTCAGTATGTAAATATGTGACTCTATTAACAAGTAAAATTAGACACACTATTTAATAATGTCAAGTACCTGATTTTATAATATGTTAATCCATTAAAAGTATAAAGAATAAAATCTTTCAGATACTGTCATTTAGAGACATCATTGTGATATACGATTAATAAAATTATCAATTATAAGTAAGAATCATCAACTAATACTTAACTGAAAATTGGAAATATATCTCAAATTGTTCAAATTTACCTTTGTGTTAAGCAACACATTCTGTGGATGAAAAATACTGAGGCCAGAATGGCCTTGGCACTGAAGTACACTAAAAAGCTATACTAAAACTGAGTTTGTAATCTTATTCTGATTGGTTTCACTCCTGCTGTTACAACACTCTTCTTTCCAAGGACATTTTTTAAAAATGCAATGTCTTGTGTGTGTGTGTGTGTGTGTGTGTGTGTGTGTGTGTGGTTATGTAGGTAGGTAAAAATTATGACACATGTGTGGAGGACAAATGACAACTACAAAGAGTCAGTATTTTTACAGTATGGATTCCAGGAACTGAGCTCCGATCTTCAGGCTTGATGACAAGCACTTTTGCCCACTGGGCCAGCCTTCCCCTCAAAGGACAATTTTAATAGAGAGGGCTGCATAAGGAAAATGGATACGGTATTTATTCATAATCACATTCACTTTATAAATACTAGAACTCACTGGATGGACTTTTATTTTATTATATAATTCATTTGTGGTTTATATCTTAATTCTCATTTGGTGGATATTGAGTTAATAAGAAAAATGCATTTTGGAGGTTTGCATGAGTGGAATCTGATAATGCTAGTTTTCATTTTACCACAGAAAATATGCCTTAGGTAATCATGAAGGAAAATGAATGGCATTGATTAACATCTAAAAATATAATGAATGAATAGTTTTCTTTTTATTTCTTTTTTCCTTTCAAACAGAAAATGTTATGTCCTTGAAAGTGATGAGATTAAATATTAATCCATCTAATTTTGTCTCACATAGTCATGGATAAAAGCCAAACATCTTACATTCTCTTACATGTTTTTATGTTGGCCTACTAATCACACATACAATATTCAGAAGTATCCTGAGTTGAAGAGATCCAAGTATAAATTAAGATTTCCAATGATGTCCATGTCCTGAGTAGAAATCTCTCCAGTCTGGATGGCCTAAAAAGCTCAGCTTGCTTAGCAATGTGTCTTTTCTTTGGCATTCTGTCTCAAACCACTGCAACCATTGATGCACTCCAAGCCCATCATTCCATTGTTCCTTATCATGGTACATCCCCCCAAATGATTCTGTCCTCCTGTTAGAAAACATTTCAAATGTAACAGTGTGTATAAGCTGAGAACTGATAAGTACTTTTACAAAGAACTGCTTGAAGAATCCCAGATTAGTGCCATAAAGATCGGTTTTAACAAAGAAGTACTGCTAAGAAACACATGTTTAAGTCTTGTCTTTCCCTCTAGTTTGAGGGTGCTCTAAATTCAGTATTTCTGTTTGCAAAGTGTATAAACATAACAGGGAGAAAGATGACAGATTTAAAAATAAATAATAAAATAGGCCTAACAAACACACCGAATATGATAGGGTGACAGTAAGTTTGTTTTTAAAAAGCTATTTTTAGATAATGAGGAACATTTTTAACAGTATCACCATTAGGCTGTATTGTGGAATTGTTCATTTTTGTTAGTGTGACAATGATGTGGTGGTTATATGGACAAATAAATTCTTTTGGTTAGACAGATGTACTAAAGTACTGAAATGATATATGGAATTTTATTTGAAATGCTGTACCAAAAAGCAAAGGATGGAAACGATGTAGAGAGATTGTCATAAGGTATATAGACCATCCAGAATAAAAAACTGAATGTAAAAAAAAATAAATCTATAAAAGGATGAAGAGAAAAATGCCAGTAAATTTCTTTATAATAGAAGATGAGGAAAGGCTTTTTAAGCACTGTTTAAAATTCATATCACAGAGAAACAAAATCTTAATTTTTAATGGCAACTGAAAAAAAACTATAGAAAGCATTTGCAACTGATAGCAAAGTGAACTAACATTCATAATTTGTAAAGAAATATCCAGGGCAGACCTCATGCTCAGATGTGGCTAGACAACACAGAATGGACCCCACCTTTTGTGTGTGTTTTTGTTGTTTATTTGTTTTGTTTTGGTAATTTTTGTCTTTTCAGTTGTTGTTTGTTTGCTTGCTCATATATTTCAGAATTTTTGGGGGTAGGGTGGGGTGGGTAGGTGGGGTTGAAAACATAAAGTTGGATGGATTGGGAGTCAAAGAGACCAGGGAGGAGTTGGCTTAGGGGAACAGATACCATCAATGTGCATTATATGAAAACAGCTAATAAAAATAAATTGTGTAAATTGACTATCAAAGGACAAGCATTTTAACAGAAATAGGAGTAAGATGTGAATTCATAGTTCACAGGGGGAAAAAAGTATATACTGCTCATACATATAAAAATGTTTAATTTCAGTTGTAATGAAATACACACTAGACCACAATAAGAGAACTTTCAGCAGTTACCTTCAGAACACACGTACCCATATAATTTAGCAGTATTTTAAAAAAAAATACTGATTTTTTTCTTTGATTAAACAATTACTCTGAAAATTTACATCTATAAAGATACCTTATATATAAATACAAAACTATTTGTGGTTGTATTGAGGCAGTAAAACATTGGAAATATAACTTGCTTCTTGGCTTATTCTTCAAAGTATGAATGTATTAATAAAGAGTGAGTACTTTCTATGTCTCTATATGAAATGGCAAAAAAGAGCTCACATTATAAAGCAGAATGGACAAAAAAAACAAGGAAAGAAAGAATATGTATAGCATACCTCTTTGTAGGAGGGATGTAAATAATAATGACGTTTGGCTTTTTTGTATATATGTAAAGAAATAGTATTCACTAATTCAGAGCAGTCAGTGTAGGCAATAAGGACACAATTTCTCTCTTTTCTTTGGTTAACATGATGAATTTTCTTTGTTTACCCTTTAAAAAATAAAAAAAGGATATAAAGAACATTTTAAATTGATAAAGTACCCCATTTTCCCCAACTTGTAAACTCTACCTTTATTGTACTTTCATACTATTTAAGGTCATCTGTTTTATTTACATTGTTTTCTAATACTCTTCGAGTCTACTGTAAGTTTGAGTTTCTCTTTTACTCATTCCCACAAAACTATGGATCATCTTGGTAGTGGAAACTGTCTTAGTCAGGGTTTCTATTCCTGCACAAACATCATGACCAAGAAGCAAGTTGGGGAGGAAAGGGTTTATTCAGCTTACACTTCC
>NC_034613.1:94465531-94474372 GCF_900095145.1 Mus pahari
GCCAGGCACTGGCATAGCCTCACAAGAGGCCTCAATATCAGGGTCCCTTCAGCAGAATCTTGCTGGCATGAGCGTTAGTATGTAGGTTTGGTGGCTGATGATGGGATGGATTCGTGGATGGGGTAGTCTCTGGCTAATTTTTTAAAAAGCTCCTTTTGTTTACATTCCAGATGTTCAAGGATTAATTTTGAAAGGTATTAGCAGCAAGTATACATACTTCCATAAACCATCAAGAGTAGAATGGCATTAATAAATACAAATCAAGATACAAGACTGATAATGATACAGCACATAAATACTAGAAAGGTATATAAGTTGTTTATCCCAGCTGAAATATACTTACTTATACAGTTACTTGTGTAATGAAAAAGTGAGCATATAAATTTATTGTGTGGGGGTATATAGATGTGAATGCATTGTAAGAGTGTGAAAGTTGGAGGACAACTTTCTGAAGTCGTTTCTTCTTCTACCATATAGATTCTTGGAACTGAACTCAGGTCGTCCATCTTTAAAGCAAGGACATGTAGAAAATACTTTTTGAGCAACTATTATTCTGGGTATTTTTTGAGGTACTAAGAAATGAAATAAAGGGGCTATAGTGTTGGTTCAGTGGTTAAGAGCACTGGATGCTCTTCCAGAGGACCAGGATTCCATCCTCAGCACACACATGGCAGCCCAACCAGTCTCTAACTCCAGTCCCAGAAGATCCAACTTCTGACTTCAAGGAAAGTGCACACAAGTGGTGTGGGTGTATGTGTGTGTGTGTGTGTGTGTGTGTGTGTGTGTGCATGCACAGATACACAATACAGTCAAAACACCCAAACATTAAACAAAAATAAAGGAAAAAATAGGAAACAAAAGAAGTAAAGCAAGGGAGAGAGAGAGAGAGAGAGAGAGAGAGAGAGAGAGAGAGAGATCTTGCCGTAGTTAAGAGCACTCACTGCTTTGATTGAGCACCTGGATTTCATTGTGACCTCAGGGAAGCTCAGAACTTCCTGAAACTCTAGTTTCAGGGGAACTCACATGCTCTGCTGGCATCCATAGGCTTTAAGAGCACATGTGGTGCTCAGACATAAATTCAAGTACACACACACACACACACACACACACACACACACACAAAATAAAAATAAATCTAAACAAAATGTATGATCTTTATTTTTAGTGAAGCAGTATGCTACCATTGTTAAAATATAATATTAAATGAATAAGTATTTTTTTAAACAGTGCTTCTCTCCTTACTAACTACATGATCTCAAGAAAGTTATTTCAAAAGTTTGCTTCAGTTTTAACCTTTGTTAACTATGGGCAGTTTTAACTGCTTCAAAGGTTATTATAAAAAGTTAAATAATGAATATACATACCAAGTGCTATATATCACTTGGAAAATTGTGAAAATGTCCACATTTAGTCTTGTATTAGAACTTTACAACTTTAAAATAAACGTTAGGAGTTTATTTTCTATAAAGAAACTTTTCATAATATCTTTCATATTTATAGTATATGTTCCACATGATCCCATTCCACATCCATGTAGATAGAGTAAGTACAAAATTAGCATCAACCGTTTTCTATTATGAAATGTTTTTTAGCATGACATGGTAGTCTATACATGTCCATTATCCTAGAAGTTGGGAAGTGGAAGCAGGAGGATCAGCAGCCTGAACTGTATGACATGTTGTCACAGGAAGACATCTTTCAGATGATTTCATCTCTCTCTCTCTCTCTCTCTCTCTCTCTCTCTCTCTCTCTCTCTCTCTCTCTCTCTGTCTCTCTTCCTCTCTGTCTCTCTCTCTGTGTCTGTCTGTCTGACTCTGTATTTTGACTCAATGAGTCTAAATCTAGTTGGATTGTTTGATTTTTTTTTTTTACAAGACTGGCCTCACAACTGCATAGATATATTATTTGATGTTTGTTATTGTTTTGTCTTAACACAGCATGATAAAATATCAGTGACAACCAATTTATAAAGAAGAACAATTTACAATACACCACAGTTTGGCAGTCCATCATCATTTACCTCATTGCCTTTAGTACTGTGGTGCGATGGTACAATATGGCATGAGTGTGGGACAGAGAAAATTGCTCATCTCCTGACAGCCAGCAAACAAAGAGCATGAGAAAGATGGGCTAGGGTCCCAATGGCTGTTTCAAATGTAGTCTTCTAATATCCTACCTTCCTTCTATTTGGCCTCAATTAGACTCAGTCCCTAACATTAAGACCTTTAAGGGAACGTTCATGATCCAAACTCTTTTTGAGACTGGCTTCTTCCATGCAATAGGATATATATATATATATATATATATATATATATATATATATATATTACTTCCATGTATTTTTATTTTTCGTGTTGAATAATGTTCCATTTCAGATGAACCATAATTTACCCATTAACATACTGAAGGGCATCTTATTTTTTTTTCTAGTGCTAGAAATGATGAACAAAACTTCTATAGACATTCATGTGTGCGGTTTATGGACATAAAGAAGTAGATAGCAAGGAGTACAGTGGCTGGATCATATGATATCGAGTTTCCTAGTTTTCTATCAATGGGAGGAGAGGCCCCTGGTCTTGCGAAGATCATATGCCCCAGTACAGGGGAATGCCAGAGCCAGGAAGCAGGAGTGGGTGGTTAGGGAGCAGGGCAGGGGGAGGTATGGGGGGCTTTAGGATAGCATTTGAAATGTAAATGAAGAAAATATCTAATAAGAAAGAAAAAAGCATATTCAAAAAGTACTAGGATTACAGACCTGAGTTGCTCTGCCTAGCTTTACTTTTGTGCTTCCATTTAGGTTTCTAGCCTATTGTGAGGTGCCTTTTTAAAGTGTATGTGCTCTGTGTGTAGAGCCATTGTTTGCACAGTGATGTGCAGGCTCTCAGGCTCTTGTTGAAAGACTCTCTTTTCTTCATTGTGTTGTTTTCACTTATGTTGTGTTGCTCATCTGACAATATTTATTTTCTAAACTCTATATTTTGGTCCACTGACTTATTTGTCTTTTTTTTTTTAACCAATTGTCTCCAATATTGTAGGATTTTTTTTCTAGTAAGTCTTGGGATAGGATAGTGTCTGACCTCCAACTTAGCTTTTATCCAACAGCAGTTTTTATATAATTTTAAATGGAACTCAGGTCTTTAATTTTGTGAATTGGTTGTCCTATTTTCATGTCCATTTTGTAATCAGCTGTCTCGCTAACACCATTTAAAAACAGTTTAGAGACTGAAGATGTAACTCAGATCTTAGAATGCTTGTCTATCTGGAACAAAGTCTTTGTTGTGCTTATCTGCAATCATAATGCTTAGGACGTAGAGGAAGGAAGATAATAACTTCAAGGTCATCTTTAGCTACATAGAGAGATTGAGGATGACCTAAAAAACATAAAATAAAAAAATAAAATGAAACTGGCCAGACTAATGGTCCAATGGTAAAAGTACTACATAAACATAACAAACTGAATTTCACTCCCAGAGTGAACCAACTCCTGAACATTGTCTTCAGTCTACCACAGTCATGCTATGGCATACATACATATGCACGCACACATATACACACATACTCACACAAATGATAATGATAATGATAATAATAATAATAATAATAGCAATTTTGGGTTTTTTTTTAGTACATAGGGTTACTCTGTGTAGCCCTGGGAATCCTGGAACTTGTTCTGTAGACCGGGCTGACCTTGAATTCATAGAGATCTGCCTGCCTCTGCCTCCCAAGGGTTGGTATTAAAGACATGTGCCACCACCACCTGGCATAACAATACATTTTAAAGGATAGTTTGAATAATTTTATTCTGTGTACATGAATATTATTATATTATTATTATTATTATTATTATTATTTATAATTAATGACATTATATTTGCTTCCTTTGACTCATTAAACCTCCTCTTATTTCTTCTCTTAATCTTGTCTAAAATATTTAGCACAATGTTGGTTAGAAAGATAATGGTAAGTTTTCTAGTTCTTTTAGGTTACTGTTAGGGGAAAAGAAAACATTAGTATGGTATTTGCTTAGGTTTTTTTGTTGTTGTTGTTCACATCTTTGAATAGCATAAAGAAACTCTCTTTTTCAAATATTATTACTTTTATTTATTTATATTTTACAATCCAGTCTTTGCCCTACTCCCAGTCCACCTTCCCACAATTTTTCATCCCATTCCTCCTCCCCATTGCCTCTGAGAGGGTACTCCCTTGTACCAGGCCTCCACCTTCCCTGAGGTCTCAAGTCTCTCTAGGATTAGACCCCTCTTCGCCCACTGAGGCCAGACCAGGCAGTCGCTGTTATATATGTGTACAGGACCTCAGATCAGCTCCTATATGCTGCCTGGTTGGTTGCTCAGTGTCTGAGAGATCTCAGGGATCCAGGTGAGTTGAGACTGTTAGTCTTCCCATGGGGTTGCCCTCCTCCTCAGCTTCTTTCCTCAATTCAGCCACAGGGATCCCTGACTTCAGTCCATTGGTTGAGTGTAAGTATCTGTGTCTGTCTCAGTCAGCTGCTTGTTGGGCCTCTCAGAGGGCAGCCATGCTAGGCTCCTATCTGTAAGTAAACCATAGCATCAGTGATAGTGTCAGGCCTTGATGTCCTCCCATGAGATGGATCCCAAGTTGGGCCTGTCACTAGACTTCCTTTCCCTCAGTCTTGTCTCCATTTTTGTCCCTGCAGTTCTTTTAGACAGGGACAATTCTGGGTCAGAGTTTTTACTGTGGGATGGCAACCCCATCCCTCCACTTGATTTTTCTACTGGAAGTGGACTCTACAAATTCCCTCTCCCTACTGTTGGGCATTTTATCTAAGTCCCTCCCTTTGCGTCCTGAGGGTCTTTCACCTCCCAGGTCTCTGGTACTTTCTAGAGGGTATCCCTCCCCCACTCCCAAGGCTGCATATTTCAATTCAATCTGCTGGCCCTCAGGGCTTCTCTCTGTATCACCGCCCTCCATACCTGATCATGTTCTCCTTCCCCCCTCCATTCTCCACCCAGGTCCCTTCTTCCTTCTGCCTCCTGTAATTATTTTCTTCAACTTCCCAAGTGGAATTGCAAGTATCCTCACTTGGGCCCTTCTGTTTATTAACCTTCTTCGGTTCTATGGATTGTATTCTAGGTATTCTGTACTTTTTTTTAAAGCTCATATCTGTTTATTAGTGAGCATATACCATGCACATCGTTTTGGCTCTGAATTGCCTCACTCTGTACAATATTGTCTAGTTTCATCCATTTGTTTGCAAAACACAGGATGTCCTCATTCTTGATAGCTGAGTAGTATTCCATTGTGTAAATGCTAACCTCAAAAATACCAAACAACCCAATCAAAAAAAATGAGATATAGAGCTAAACAGAGATTTTACAACAGAGGAATCTCAAATGCCTGAAAAACACTTAAAGAAATGTTCAAAGTCCCTAGTCATCAGGGAAATACAAATCAAAATAACCCTGAGATTCCCTTACACGAATCAGAATAGCTGATCAGAATTAATATCCATTACTTAATTTCAAAATCCAGATGCAAAATCCAGGGCAAGAGTGATCACAGTCCTCTCTTGAGATTAGTCATATATATTTAGTTCAAAAACTCAGGAGACAGCACATGTTGGCAAGGATGTGGAGCAAGAAGGACACTCTTCCATTGCTGGTAGATTGCAAACTGCTACTTTCACTCTGGAAATCAATCTGGAGGTTCCTCAGAAAATTGCAAATAGAACTACCTGAAGACCCAGCTATTCTACTCTTTGGATATTCCCAAAAGGTGCCCCCCAAATACCATAGGGGCACATGCTCCACTATATCCATAGCAGCCTTATCTGTGCTAGCCAGAAGCTGGAAAGAACCCAGATGTCCCTCATCTGAAGAATGGATATGGAAGCTCTTTCTATTCATACTTTGCAATTTGTTTCTAATTGTGAAGGATTGTTGAATTTTTTTCAATTACTTACCATAAAGCAAAATGTTCATTCAGACAGCATTGGGTTTATTACCTTCTATGGGAATGTATTTCCCTTTTCAATCAGCAATGAGTATTCTTTTGTTCTGATAAGTACATGTATCAATGGCCCTTAGGCATGCCCTCAGCTTTCAGCCTGGGATTTCAAATGGGAGTGAGAGGCAGAGCCATGCACTGCAGTACAAGAGGGATATACTTAGTCAGCTGCCTGGCTTGTCTGGAGAACATGTAGTAGCTGCAGGAGTGTGTGTGTGTGTGTGTGTGTGTGTGTGTGTGTGTGTGTACATACCATTAAAGCAGATTGTTCTCTTTTGTGTATAAATAAAATGTTGTTCTATCCATTAATTAATTTCAAAATCCAGATGCAATGGGCAAGAATGATCATAGTCCTCTCTTGAGATTATTCATACATGTGTATTTTCCTGTTTATGAGTTAGAATAACATTACTCACTCATAAAGAACTGTTATTTTCATGCTAGGGATGTCATTCAATTGATAGGGTGCTTGCTGAATATACTTGAAGCCCTGGGTCAAACTTCTAGCACCTCTTAAACCTGACCTGCTAACACTTACCTATACTCCTAACAGTCAGTGCGGGAGGCCAGACAATAGGGAAGTTCAAGGCCTCCCTGAGCTACATAGTTAGAGGCCAGACTGACCCATATTCCATAATCCATATTCTGTTGCTCTCACCACCAAAAAGCCCTAGGAAACAAAAAACTATACTACTTTGTGTAGTAACTCTGCTTCTGCTTTTAAACTGCTTTCTGTAACATACTCATTAAAGTTTGAGATGATTATACAACTATCTTGAAATGACTGAAAATACCTTTTCTTTTATTATCTAAAAGAATATGGGTATGCTGTTATTATTTCTTATTTTTAAAAGAAAATTTCAATGAAAGAATCTGAGCTTGTAGTTTACCTTGTGCTTATATAAAGACTTTTTTCTAATATAGCATGTATAATTTTAAATTAATTAATTGATTTATTTGTTTTATGTTCATGGATGTTTTTCTGCTGTGTATATCTGTGTACCACATGTTCCTGGCTCTAGTAGAGACCAAAAGAAGAAATCAATCCCATCTGTGATGGTTTGTATATGCTCAGCCCAGGGAGTAGCACTATTAGAAGGTGTGGCCCTGTTGGAGTAGGTTTGTCATTGTGGGTGTGGGCTATAAGACCCTCCTCCTAGCTGCCTCGAAGTCAGTCTTCCACTAGCAGCCTTCAGATGAAGATGTTGAACTCTCAGCTCTGCCTGCACCATATCAGCCTGGATGCTACCATGTTCTTGCCTTGATGATAATGGACTGAACCTCTGAACCTGTAAGCCAACCCCAGTTAAATGTTGTTCTTTTAAAACTTGCCATGGTCATGGTGTCTGTTCACAGCAGTAAAACCCATCTAATTGGAGTTAAGAATGCTGTGAGCCAACATGTGCCTGTGGGAACCAAACCCATGTCCACTTGAACAAAAACAAATGCTCATAACCAGTGTGCTGTCTTTTCATCATATGTGTGTGTGTATATAATTTTAATTTTTCTGACATTTTATTTTAGTTTTATACATGTTTGAATCCACAAGACATTATTATAATGGCTTGATAGTCACTGGGTCCTTTAGGATTTTCTCAGATAGTTACTATTTGTACAGCTCTTCCCTCCCTACTCAGTCTATCAGCTTCTATCTATAATTATATAACTTTGGAGTATATTCAAGTCTTGTTTTTCTTGTTTCTGGAGAAATTGGTCCTTAAAGAATTGATACTATGTAACTCTTGAGGTAAGGTCATAAAAATGACATAATTTGTGACTTGTTTATAATACTATGAATTAAAGTATAAGAAGTTCAACATGCTGAAGTTTCCATGTCATTAGAAAGCTGAAGTCCTATAGTGAAACCACATGTGAGCAAAATAGTTAACATTTACAACCAAACTTACTGTATGAAATATTGCAAGATAAGATCAGGAACATGAATGAAGGAGCCATCAGGAGGTTTCAACTTCCAATTACTAAGTGACTCCCAGTTTCAAGACTTTCTAGCAGGGGCCCCAGTTACAATGGCACTAATGTTCCCTGGCTGAATTCCTGACTCATAAAGGATGAAAGTAGAATTATTGTTTCAGGTTCCTAACTTTTAGAGTTGCTAGATACATAATTACAAGAGGAAAAGTGAATATTTTAGGGGAAAAACAAAACAAATGGTATAAAAATTAAAACAAATGAAAGGAGTAATATTAGAAATAAAAACTAGAAATGTCAGTTTTCAGGAAAAAATGACTATAAGTAAAAGTACGGAATATATGTAATAAATGATTAATATGCATTTAGAAAGTGTTAATTAAAGGTCAGCATTCAAAAGTCAATCGAATTTTTATCCTGAAGTTTTACATTCTAATTTTGTAAAATGAAATACAAAGATATTAGACATTTGAAGAGGATTAAAGTATGAGAACTTGCTGTATCAGATGTCAAAATATGTAAATTTATAGTATGTAAGATAGCATGGTAATGGCGCAAGAGTAGGCAGGCAGACAGAGCAGAATACAGAGACCTGGAACAGAGCTAAACATGTACAATCACTGGCTTTTTGACATAAAGCTGTTACAAATGCAGTGGGAGGAAGGGGATTTTTTAAAAATGTGTAAGTTCCAGATTAATTATATTCCTATTTGAAAACTTATACCCCAAACTACTCAAGTTATATTTTAGACATAATTGTAAGGAGCTTTTCTGTAAGGCTAAAGACACTGTCAACAAGACAAAAAGGCCACCAACAGATTGGGAAAGGATTTTTACCAATCCTAAATCTGATAGAGGACTAATATCCAATATATCCAAAGAACTCAAGAAGCTGGACTCTAGAAAGTCAAATTACAAAGACATAAT
>NC_034613.1:94475085-94477677 GCF_900095145.1 Mus pahari
GAGCTGAAGGGGGATGCAACCCTGTAAGTGGAACAACAATATGAACTAACCAGTACCCCCTGAGCTTGTGTCTCTAGCTGCATATGTAGCAGAAGATGACCTATTCGGCCATCATGGGGAAGAGAGGCCCCTTGGTCTTGCAAACATTTTATGACCCAGCACAGGGGAATGCCAGGGCCAAGTAGTGGGAGTGGGTGGGTAGGGGAGCAGGGGCGGGAGGGTATAGGGAACTTTCGGGATAGCATTTGAAATGTAAATAAAGAAAATATCTGATAAAGTAAAATAATGTTAAAATAAACAATGTAAGGAGCTTGTATAAATGAATATGAAAATCTAAACAGTCATCTTTTACAATTCACAAAAAGTACAAACTCTTGTCTGTCTGTCTCTGTCTCTGTCTGTCTGTCTCTCTGTCTGTGTTTGTGTGTGTGTATGTGTGTGTGTGTGTGTGTGTGTGTGTGTAACATAATGAACTTAAAATTAAGGACAATTGTTCACAAAAAATTACACCATTTTAAAAGTGCCAAAGCCAGGCTCGGGTCCTTTTACAAACAAGGCCATTGAGCATTACCAGTCCTCTTTTCTCTGCTTCACGATCTATTCTAGTGTCAGGAATCCAAGCATAATGCATCCTGTATCATATACTAGAGTTATTCCTGCTACAAACCTGTTGCATTAGCAAAGTATTTTTATCATAGCAACGAGAAAAGTAGCTGATACAGGTAGTTATAGATCAGTAAAACATTGATTAGTGAGCAGGAAAATAGAGATGGTGAACAGCAAATATTCTAAACCAATATTTTTCATTCATTAAATAATTAATTAATTAATTCTTTTTTTATGGAACTATCATTGGTGCAGCCTATCCTGGGCTCAAAATTACTATCCCGGATGAGAACTCATGCTATTCCTGTTTCAGCCTTCCATGGACTAGAAATACAGGCATGTTGCCACTGTGCCTGGCTCCTAAACAAAAGACAATACAAGTATGAAATAAAAATCAGTATTAAAAATAATGGCAATAGTTATATGAAAAATCACATGGAGTATATAATGTTATTGTAAAATATGTTCTTTATATTCTTTCTTGATGTTTATACTTCTTTAGCTGTTTTTCATGTTCATAATTCTATCAAGGTTTAGCTGTTCAGTCAATGGTAATGAAGCTACAATCCATACAGCAATAGAGATTAGATATAGAGTAATGAATCAGGAGGAGCAGACAGATCTCCATAGGAAAGGAAAATAGAATAGATAGTTATGGATGTATGTCTGTGTGTGGAACAGGAGGATCAACTAGGAAGGCAGGGAGGAATGAGGGAGCAAATACTGAGAGACAGCTAAAATCAAGGGCCTTTTGAGGGTAGCATGAAACCTAATATAACAGAAGCTTCCGTATATATATTATATATATATATATATATTATATAACTGTTATGGTTTGTATATGCTTGGGCCAGGTATTGGAACTATTGGAGGTGTGGCCTTAGGGTAGGTGTGTCACTGTGGGTGTGGGCTTTAAAACCCTAGCTACTATCTGGTTGGAAGTCAGTAGTGTGCTAACAGCCTTCAGGTAAAGATATATCTGCCCCTCCTGTACCAAGTCTGCCTGGATGTTACCATTTTCCCACCTTGATAATAGACCAAACATCTGGATCTGTAAGCCAGCCCCAATTAAATGTTGTGCTTATAATATTTGCTTTGGTCAAGGTGTCTTGTTCACAGTAGTAAAACCCTAAATACAACAGTAACTGTCTTAGTCAGGGTTTCTTTTCCTGCACAAATGTCATGACCAAGAAACAAGTTGGGGAGGAAAGGGTTTCTTCAGCTTACATTTCCATGTTGCTGTTCATCACCAAAGGAAGTCATAACTGGAACTAAGCAGGTCAGGAAGCAGGAGCTGATACAGAGGCCATGGAGGGATGTTACTTACTGGCTTGCTTCCCCTGGCTTGCTCAGCTTGCTTTCTTATAGAATCCAAGACTACCAGCCCAGAGATGGCACCACCTACAATGGGCCCTCCACCCTTGATCTCTAATTGTGAAAATGCCTTACAGCTGGATCTCATGGAGGTATTTCTTCAACTGATGCTCCTTTCTCTGTGATAACTCCAGCCTGTGTCAAGTTGACACACAAAACCAGCCAGTACACACCCCTCAGTGCATACACCTCAAAGTGCACACACCCCACAGTGGACACATCCCTCTCCTGGTACCAACTCCTGGTACCTGTATTAGTCAGGTTTCTCTAGAGTCACAGAACTTATGGGTAGTCTCTATATAGTAAGGGAATTTGTTGATGATTTTCACTCTGTAGTTCAACACCCCAACAATAGTCAACAGCAGCTGTGAATGGAAATCCAAGGATCTATCAGTTGCTTAGTCCCACATGGCAAGCAGGTGAAGAAGAGAGAATAAATCTTCCTTCTTCCAATGTCCTTAAGTAGGTATCCAGCAGAAGGTGTGGCCCAGATTAAAGGTGTGAGCCACCAAACCTGGATCTGGGATTTGCTTTGTCCCAGATGAGCTTGAACTCAGAGATCTCCTTGTCTTAATCTTCTGGGATTCATAGCCACTGTGCCTCAAGATCTCC
>NC_034613.1:94478137-94483049 GCF_900095145.1 Mus pahari
TACCAGCCCAGAGATGGCACCACCCACAAGGGGCCTCTCCCCCTTGATCACTAATTGAGAAAATGCCCCACAGCTGGATCTCATGGGGGCATTTCCCCATCTAAAGCTCCTTTCTCTGTGATAACTCCAGCTGTGTCAAGTTGACAAAAAACTATCTAGTACAGTATGTTAAATGAAATTGCCAAAACCTAGGGGAGACAGAGCCCCACCTGGCCATCTTTTGTCATCGAATGACACTTCAATTCCACTTACTGAATTACATCTAATGTAGTTGGTCAAAGATCAAGGGGGGTTAAAGGGGGCCCATGGAAAGTCCCAAACCACCCAGGCTGTTGCCAAGATTATAGGTTGTTCTGCACAAATTGACAGCAAGACCTCATTGCTGAAGATAGTACCTCCACAACTCATTGAACATGGAGAAGATGAGCTGGTGCCTACATAGAGCCTCACCTTACATTCTAGCATCTTTGATGCTCTACACATTACCAAAAGAAAAACAAACACCAACCCAGTCACAAAAGCTATGACAATAGTTTCCTGACTGTAAGATAGGCTAGTGGCACAAAGCTTTTGGGAAAGACTAAACATGCCTTACGATTTCTATCCCCTACACTTTGTGGCAATGGGACCAAACACTAGAGATTAGAAAACCCAGAAACCAAGTGTAAAGTCAAAACTAAATACTATTGCTCTTTTTAAAAAATTATTTATTTTATTTATATGAGTACACTGTAGTTGTCTTCAGACACACCAGAAGAGGGCATCAGAACCCATTACAGATGGTGCTGAAGCCACCATGTGGCTTCTGGGAATTGAACTTGAGACCTCTGGAAAAGTAGTCAGTGCTCTTAACTACTGAGCCCTATCTCCAGTCCAATACTACTGCTCTTAAAAAACAAACAAACAAACAAACAAAAAACAATAAAATGATTCCTAATGACATTAAGTTATACTCATAGATGAGTGCCTTTTTCAGAGAAACTTCCTCATGCAGCAGATGGGAACAAGTATGGAGACCCTATAGCCAGACATTGTGCAGAGAGTGAGACACCTTGGAACAATCAGCAGTAAACAGGATGTCTTCAAATTCTTCCCTCAGGCCTCAGGGAACCCTAGGGAAGAGGAAGTAGAAAGTAGGAGCCAGAAGGGATGGAGGACACCTGGAGAAAGAGGCCCTCTAAATTAGCATGACGGAAGCTCATAGGAATGCAGAAACTGAAGCAGCAAATAGGCTACACCAGGCCTTTTGCATATATATGTCATGGTTCACAGTTTAGTGTTCTGTTTCCTGAGTGTGAGAACAAGTAGGTCTGTTTCTTGTGCCGCTTTTTATTCTGATTGTCTGGGTTTTTTTTTATTAGTTTTTGTTTATCATATCATATCATATTTTATTTAATATTATCCATTAGAATCTTGTTTGTTTTCTAATGAGAGACAGAAAGGGGGACAGGAGGTGGGGACAAACTGGGAGAGGTAGAGGGAGAGGAAACTGTAAGTAAGATATATTATGTGAGGAAAAATCAATTTTTTTTCCAAGACAGGGTTTCTCTGTATAGCCCTGGCTGTCCTGGAACTCACTTTGTAGACCAGGCTGGCCTTGAACTCAGAAATCCGCCTGCCTCTGCCTCCCGAGTGCTGGGATTAAAGGCGTGCGCCATCACACCCGGCTGAAAAATCAATTTTTAATAAAAGGAAAAAAGCAGATCAGTTTTTAAAATCCAAGATCCTCACTCTACTGTATATTATCTAAAGGTTCTTGGGAAAGTACCTTAACATGGAAAGTTTGCTTCCTGAACCCAGATGATATGGGTATTAATAGTGTGTACTTCATTTAACTGTGGCAATTATGTAAGTAAATGCATACAAAAGATTTGCTCTTATGAAAATAATTATCATGTCTACTTACTTCTAAAATATATAATGAGTGCTGTATATTAGAAATACACTCAAATGATTGTACAAATTGGTTTATGTGTTTTTTCTTAGTAAATTTTATTATATCCTGTATTTTGGCCACAGAGTTTATTGCTAAACAGATGATGGAAAATCACATTCAACACTATAAACAGCTTTTACTTAATGGGATCATATCAATGCATAAGTGTGTTACTTACAGAATCATTAAAAAGAAGTTATGTGTTGACTGTACACTACATTACTGCCTGTGCTAAAAGCAATAACATGCATGATCTAATTGCTTTATCATTTTAGGAGTTGGGTAATATTATTATGACCATTCTGCACAAAAAAGTAGAAGCTGAATTTTATAATAATTAAATCTAGTCCAAAGTCATAAGATAATTATAACATCTAGGATTTAGAACCTAATCTCTAGAGTCCATACACTTGATCATTTCACTGAGAATCTGTAAAATGTGTTTGTATATGTTTGGAAGAGTCTTGGGACAAACTAAATATGAATTATTCTATTTAGAAAATAGAATATTTTCTCAAGGTATCAAGACTCTTAATTAGTACTATTGGGAGGAGAAATCAGGAAAATATGAAAATAATTATAACTGAAAATTTATCAACTTCCTTTACCATAAGTCAAAATTTTTTGTTTTGTCTTGTTTTTGGAAAAAAAAAATCACAAAATCCTGTAATAGTAACTTGTGCTGGCTAGCCTTATATTAACGTGACACAAGCTAGAGTTATCTGAAAGGAGGGAAACTCAATTGAGAAAA
This sequence comes from Mus pahari, assembly GCF_900095145.1. Lineage (NCBI taxonomy): Eukaryota > Metazoa > Chordata > Mammalia > Rodentia > Muridae > Mus > Mus pahari. The sequence goes on from NC_034613.1 coordinate 94,480,825, forward strand.
ATGTCTTGGTGCGATCAGGTGGTAAGGCATTTTTCTTAATTAGTGATTGAGGAGGGGAGGGCAGAGCCCATTTTGGGTGGTGCCTCATCTGGACTGGTGGTCCTGGGTTCTATAAGAATGCAGGCTGAGCAAGCCTTGGGAAGCAAGCCAGCAATCAGCACCACTCCAGGGCCTGTGAGTCAGCCCCTGCCTCCAGGTCCCTGCTCTGTTTTAGTTCCTGTCTTGACTTCCTTTGATGATGAACAGAAATATGGAGTATAAGTCAAATCATCCCTTTCCTTTCCAGCTTGCCCTTGGTTCATAGTGTTTAGTCACAGCAATAGAAACCTTAACTAAGACATAACAAAATAAAATATAAAATAAAACTTCAAAAAAATCTATAAAGTGTGTGGGAGGGTGGGGGAGGGGAGTCAAACCAGACTCTTTGGAAGAAATAAAACCTAAAATATCATTCTCCAGCATAGTGTTATCTAATCTGCTCTTATGGTAACTGAATTAACCTTTTTCTCTGTGGACTCAATGGCACTGATGAAAGAGAATTTCACCAATAGCTTTTTAATCTAAGTATCAGATTTTTCCCCTCCAAGTATCAGAATGTTTTGAAAACGGTTGTTGATTTTGCCCATAATCCTATTATTTGATGAAACCCTCAATTATAAGTGCTCTGGTACAATGGATGACAGAACATTCTATCCTGTTGAAATTCTGTAGAGAGCTGGTAAAAAAAAAAAAAAAATTCTCGAAAAGTCTCTGCTTTTCTAGGTGCCAGACGTTTTTCTTCTATGAGCCAGTGGTGCCCTCTAGTGATTTTACCAACAAACCGCAATTTTGTATGTGGACAGAACCCTGAACCCAATACTTATCTGGAAGTGTCCTAAGGTTGCTTTCTTCTCTTGCAAAACAATCACTTCATCCCAGGTGAGGAATAAAAGTGAAGAATTACTCAGCCAAACATTGTATGTTAATTCATCTGAGCTCTAGTGCTGATATTCTCATTTTCTTTACAGTTGGCAAGAATGAAAGGAAGTCCACCAAAATGTAGTGTGTGTGTGTATGCGTGTGTGTGTGTGTGTGTGTGTGTGCGCACTTGTTGTGAGTGTATGTGGTTTAAATATTTACATGTTGATGTCTGTGTCATATACCTTGTCCTTCATATTTTAGAGAAGGCAAGAAGGAGGACTTCAGGAGTTCTGAATGACATTGCTCATGATACATGTAATAACCAAGGCTTTTGAAGACCAACAAGATTATTTTTATTTTGAAACAACCAACTTACTGTGTATAGAACACATAAAATTGTAACTGTACACACAATTCTAGTTAAATATACAGATGAAATATGTGTATTATTTTGAGCTGGTTATCATCTGATGAATAAGTAATATATTGGAATTTTATTCAGTTCTAAAGAAAATAAAGTTTCCAGGTAAGTCGATGGATTTAGAAATAATCATTTTGAGTGAGATAACACCCCCCCAAAGACAAACTTTCCATGTGTTTTAGCATATGTGGATCTGAACATCTAATATTTAAATTTATGTTTAATTTGACATAAAGGTAGAACCTATGAAAGTAGAAAGAAACCATGGGTGGGGAACAAGCAGAAAGGTCTTGGGGGAGGGTTGAAAATCATAAGTGGTATGAAGAGGGAAGGGTTGGAATGGTAGTGGACAGGTTAATACTTTTTTTTTTTTTTGACAAACTTGTCATGAACCGAGGTCATCTGGGAAGAAAAAGACCTCAATGAACTTGCTTCTATCAGACAGGTCTGTCTGTAGGCAAATCTGTGAGAATTTCTTAATTAATGATTGATGCAGGAGGGTGAGTAACACCACCCCTTGGCTGGTTGTCCTGAACTGTATAAGAAAGCAAACTGAGAATGACCTAGAAAGGAGGCCAGCAAGGAGTGTCTCGTGGTCACTGTTAGGGTTCTTGTTTTGGCTTTCCTCAATGATAGCTGTAACTTGTGAGCTGAAATTAAACTCTTTCCTCTCCATGCTGCTTTTTCTTGAATTTTTTATTAGATATTTTCTTCATTTACGTTTCAAATGCTATCCCAAATGTCCCCTATAGCCTCCCCCTGCCCTGCTCCACTACCCACCCACTCCCACTTCTTGGCCCTGGTGTTCCCCTGTGCTGGGTCATATAAAGTTTGCAAGACCAAGGGGCCTCTCTTCCCAATGATGGCCGACTAGGCCATCTTCTGCTACATATACATATGTTCT
>NC_034613.1:94485169-94486827 GCF_900095145.1 Mus pahari
TGGAATTTTTAGGGTCACTTATATATACTATCATATCATCTGCAAATAGTGATATGTTGACTTCTTCCTGTGGAGCTGCCTGCAAACTGTGGAGAGAGATCCAGGGCTGCAGTTTGGGAAACTGTCACCCTTGTTGTGGTGAATTTCTGGTAATGTAGCTGCTTCTACAATATTCCTTCTCCTTGTTCTTAATCCTTCACCCATACTCTTGTTAGTAGTAACCCCAATTAAAAAAAAAAAACTCTTTGGTTCAACAAATTGAACAGTGGTGCAGCCAATGCAATTCTGGTCAATTGAAGGCTTCCTTTCTTGGGTGAGTAGACATGTGTGTGATGCCTCACCCCCAGGAAATGCCTATTACATAATGCTTGACACTCAAACAGGGACAGAACAAAAGACAAGTTTCAGAGGAGTTCTGCCTATGGTTCTGGCTATGGCTAGCAAGGCATGCAACTGAGGCATAGCAGCCTGATGAACCCTCTGAGGAAATTCCAATACAGACATATAGTATGTATTAATGCACCTTTCTTCTATAACAGTGATTGCCCCCCCCCACACACTATGGATAGTAAAATGAGCAACTAAGACTGAACCATCAGGATTAGGAGAATCTGTTGTAAAGATCTCAGGATCTCAGGTTGACAGTCTTCACCTAGGTGGTATGAGGTGGCATGCTTACAAGACGAATGGTATCTATCACACGAGTACAGAGACGTTCTGAAAACAGTTAAAGATTTGGAAACAACTTTGCGGTCAGTCACACCCATGGATTGGAATTACTGGCAGGTAGCATCAGAGACTGCCTGGCCACTACTGTGCATAGTAAGAGATGCATCAGAGGCCAAGATGGTAAGCTAAGCTAAGAAACATAATTGTTTAAAGGAGAAATGATAACAAGAAAAGGGAATTGAGGCTAGCATATTTTGAGTTAGCCTCTGTTCTAGTAAACAAATTGGATAAATGAAAGAATAAGATAGAGGTGTTGTCCTGGCTAGTTTTATGTCAACTTGTCACAAGATATAGTCATCTGAGAGGAAGGAGCCTCAACTGAGAAAATGACTCATAAGCTACAGAGTATTTTCTTAATTTAGTGATTGATGGGGAGGCCCCAGCTCAATGCTGGTGGTTCCATCCCTGGGTTGGTGGTCCTGATTTCTATAAGAAAGTAGGCTAAGCAAGCCAGGGGGAGCAAACCAATAAGCAGTATCCCTCCGTAGTCTCTGTGTCAGACCCGCCTGCCTCCAGGTTCCCACTTGCCTTGGCTTTTCTCAATGGACTATGTTCTAGGATATGTAAGCCAGATAAACCCTTTCCTCCTCAAATTGCTGTTGCTCATGGTATTTTATCACAGTAATGGTTACTTTAAAACTAAGACAGGGTTTTTTACCATTTCTTAAGACTTAGAGGAAGAAGGGAGAAAAGAGTAAAAGTTAAATAAGTGCTCAAAAACCCTTCCTGGGATCCAAGAACTTGGAAAGAATCAGAGTGGACAGGAAGAGAACAAGGTAGAAGTGATAGAAGATGTCCCTTAGGTGTGATCTTTATTAGAAAGGAAGGGGAGAAGGAGAAATAGGGGGAAAGGAGGAGTAGGAGAAGAGAGGACAAGTGAAGAGAGAAGAGAATGAAGAGAAGAGGAGAGGAGAGGAGAGGAGAGGAGA
>NC_034613.1:94487127-94563446 GCF_900095145.1 Mus pahari
AAGAGAAGAAAAGAGAAGAAAAGAGAAGAAAAGAGAAGAAAGGAGAAGAAAAGAGAAGAAAAGAGAAGAAAAGAGAAGATCTGTGATCCAACAGTCATATGGGAGCTTTACCCATGGTCTAGTACAAGAAACTGGTAACCATGGAATGAATATTCTGCTCTTTAATTGATGGAATCAGAGAAGAGGTTTTTATTTTTACGTGTATGGGTGTATTGTTTACATGCATCTCTGTGTACCACATGTGTGCTGTGCCCACAGTGGCCAGAGGTGGGTGTTGGATTATCCAGAATGAGAATTATAGATGGTTGTGATCTTCCATGTGGGTACTGGGAATCCAGACTGGGTCCTGTGGAAGAACAGCCAGTTTTCTTAACCTCAGAGCTATGTTCCCTGGGAAAACTTTTAAGCACTAAAAGAGCTGATCATAGCCTGCCTAGTGAGGCTGTGGAACAAGGAAACAGATAGAATCAGTCTAACTGCTGCTAACGGAGTGTGTGTGTGCGTGTGTGGGGGGGACTACAGAGGGAACTAAGTAAAAAGAATGCCATATACGAGGCCCAGTTCAATGAGTCAGGGTACTATTCACCATAACTTTAGAGAAGAACTGGATTGACCACTGATCTGGAGACTGATACGGAGCTTTAATGACTTTGCAGAGACCTTTGGTACGGAGAGCTCTTTATAAAGTAGGAAACGTTTTAGTGGCTCTAAAGAGAAGCATGTAAAGAATGTTGGAAAGTGAGAGAGAAACCTAGGAAGGGATAAGAAAAAGGTAAAGCCAAGAATGAAATTTGTTTGGGTTACTCAAAGACAAATGTAGTAAGATCTGCATCAGGCTAGAGTTCCTAAGGAAAAAAAAATATTGGCAGAATTTCTTTGTGCTAAGGAGCTTTTGGAAGGCTTTCCAACCCATGGAGCAGTTTATGTAAGACATCCATGATAAAACAATGCAAGTAAAGACAAGCTATCCTAGGGGTGGGTAATTATCTGCCCCCACCCCCAACTAAGACCTTATATTTTCCTCCTGCAGAAGCTTATGCTGGAGGTGGAGGTGATTTGCTCAATAAGGGCCTCCCCCAGCAGCCAAGTGTGGTGAATGGAGTTGTGACAGCTATGGCTACAGCCATAGTGCCAACCCAAAGTCTCTTGGACCTGGGGAGCTAGCATATACAACAAGGAAGGTGAGGCCACATTTCCCCTTAGTCCTGGGGAGGGCATAGAAGCTTGAGTCAGGCCCACAAAGTTTATCAGAGATGGAAAAATGGAGGGAGATTCTGTCGAAGAGCTACAGCATAAGGACGTGTGGGATTGCTCAGAAAGACTAAGAACCAGGGAGAGCTAATTAAGGTAGTACTAGCAGTGCTATTGTACTCAAAATTCATTGGTTGAGAGAACAATAACTACAAATGAGTGGGACCTTTCCATTCTGTTTAGACCTTGCTTATGGTTGTGTTTAGTATCTCCTTAGCTGCCACGGACTGGCCTCAGTCAGTACCCCCCCCCCCAATCCACAGGAGAACTTGTGGTTTCTGGATAGGTGGGCAAAGAGTTGGTGAGAAATGACAAACAAATAAGAACAAAAGGGAGTGTGGTATCTGAATGTAATTTGTCAAATCGAGCATCAGACTTTTTTGTTAGATATTTTCTTTATTTACATTTCAAATGCTATCCTGAAAGTTCCCTATGCCCTCTCCCTGCCCTGTTCCCCTACCCACCCACTCCCAGTTCTTGGCCCTGGTGTTCCCCTGTATTGGAGCATATAAAGTTTGCAAGACCTGGGGGCCTCTCTTCCCAATGATGACTGACTAGGCCATCTTCTGCTACATATGCAGCTAGAGACACGAGCTCTGGGGGTACTGGTTAGTTCATATTGTTGTTTCACCTATAGGGTTGCAGACCCCTTCAGCTCCTTGGGTACTTTCTCTAGCTCTTCCATTGGGGGCACTTTGTTCCATCCAATAGATGACTGTGAGCATCCACTTCTGTATTTGCCAGTCACTGACATAGCCTCATATGAGACAGCAATATCAGGGACCCTTCAGCAAAATCTTGCTGGCATATATATGCAATAGTGTTTGTGTTTGGTGGCTGATTATGGGATGGGTCCCGGGTGGTGTAGTCTCTGGATAGTCTATCCTTTCATCTTAGCTCCAAACTCATGGGTATTTTGTTCCCTATTCTAAGGAGGAATGAAGTATAATACAGAAGAAAATGCAGAAGTTAGGTGACACATCAGCCAGGTACAATGAGGTTACTGGATGCTTAATGACTCTTACACAAAACAGAGGAATGCTAACACAAAGACTGGCAGGAGCTGGGCAATAAAACAACTGAGACAAAGTCAGCTCTATCTAAGGTCAGCTATATTCTTAGAAGCCAGGTGTGAGGTCTTTACACTCCTGGGGCAAGGGCTTTCACTCCCAAGTCATGGTTCTAATTAGGGAGTTCTGCTCTAGCTAACATTCTCATGAATAATGCAATACTCTAAAACCACAACCTGAACTACTTCCTAAACCATTGTAAATTCCTGTATATGGGAGTGACATGGCTGTTATTCTAAGTGATAGTGGTAAGGGGTGGAGTTTCTACTAATAAGTAATGTAGTCTGCCATAAATAACTATAATAAGAATTCTAAACTTAATTTGCTGAGCTTGCCCTGAGACTTCTAACTCTATGTAGTAGATAGTAATGCCTGATTTCTTTCACTATCTCTCTTACAATACTAGAAGCAATTCTGAATGTCACTGAATAGGCAACATTCTCACTGAATTCCAAGCCCAGGGTCGGCTCAAGGACTACCTAGGGCATTGGTGAAAGCCAGGAAGCAAAGTTCAAGTTTGCTTATGTATTTGGCAAGTCATTGCTTAGAGGCACCCATAATAAAACAATACTGAAAGAAAGCACACAGATCCATTCGCATGGACAAGATTGGAGCATTTGTTATACAGGATGCCACTGTTCAAGGAGACTAAGTTTCCATGAACTCTTCGCCTCAGGACTGCTTCAAGGTTTCTAAACCTGTCAAGCAAGTCACTACTGGAGTGGATGTAGCACTTAGCTATGAAATTCTGGGATCACCTGACACTCAGAACAGATGACCATTCACTTTTGTTTTACCAGTTATTTTGTAACTCTCTACTTGTTGTGGGATGGTGGTTCAGGATGTTGCTTTGTCCTGCTCATCTTCTAAAAAACGTTTGTTATATAGATGACATAATGCTGACCTCTGAGTGTTTTACAGATTTAGAGCACTATTATAAAAGCATGCAAGCCAGACTGAACAAGTAAGCACAAAAAGATTTGCTCCCAGACAGTAAACAGGGTATCTTGTAAGTCTTATAAAGTAAGAGAAGCACATGCTTTCTAAAGCCATGATGATGTTAATTTAAACTCCCAGTACCAGGAGTCAGTTACCTCCCTAGTAGTTTTTAGCCAAGGAGGACTTAGAAGCCCACTAAATGTTGCATTATAGAATAAAATGGTAGGGCTATATTGCTGAAGATATTGCATGGTTTGGTTGCTGGACATGGAGAAACAAAGCAAGGACTGAATGGATTGATCCTCTTCCTGAGAGTTACCTGCTGTGGTACTAGAAGTAGCTATTAGGGATAGTGGGCAAGATTAAATTCAAAAGTCCCACTCAGCTGTGATCCTGCATGTTTCATGGTGGAAGTGAAAAGTGAGATGTACCAGCAAGTTTGTAATAGTGGCACCAGTGGTTAGAGATGCAACCAACTTTCTAATTGGGTATAAGGTACATGTGACAGGGAGAAATTTACATCTAGTACTGGAACTTCAACAAAAGCATGTGGCTGAGGAGGTCATAGACCTCAATGGAGAAGCCACTGCTGTTGTTTATTAAATGGATGTGATATGCCTGTTGAACTGAGTTCTAAACATTTGCTCCCGTGATCACTGTTGTAATGAGCCTTAACTCATCATATAAGGAGACTTTTTTCTTTTCAGTAGATGCTATTAAGTAAGACTCATAACCCCAAATCAAGCTACTGAGAACAAGTGACTGTTGCTGCGCTACAGTGCCTAATTCTTAGCATCAGATGGACATCTGTATCACCCAATGCACAACTCAGGAACTTTTGTGGAAGAAGGGGTCAGAAAGATTGTTATGAGCCAGAGGAGGAGATGGACTGCTACATGGCATGTTTAACTAACAGAGAAACCTGTAAGATGTGTAGAGAGGACTAAGGTTGCAGACTTTCCAGAGTCATTACTTTTGCTGGGGTAGACTTTCTGATGATGAAGCTGCTTTTGAGTTATCCCTGCTCTTCTTAAGTAATCCCTTGTCCATACTCTTGTTAGAGAATCCAACAAAAAGCTTACTGATTCACAAAATTGGACATTGGTACAATCATCACTTTGGTCTTGTGTGTGTGTGTGTGTGTGTGTGTGTGTGTGTGTGTGTGTGTGTTGAATCTCCCCTGGAAAAGTGTATTACCTAACATTTTCAGAAGATACCTTCTAGCCAGTTATTCCTGAACACTGGCTCTTATAATCTTTCCATCCTTCTCCTGAGAGGGTTCCTGAGGATTGGATGGTTTATTAGTTACTTTTCTCTTGCTGTGATAAAATACCATTATTGAGGCTAGTTATAGAAGGAAGAGTTTATGTGGCTTACAATTCCAGAGGGGTGAGAGTCCATAGTGTCAGGCATTGAGCAGGAGGGTGAGAGCTCACACCATGAGTCACAAGCACAAATAAGACAGGGCCAACTGGAAATAACAGAGGCTTTTCTATCTTAAAGTCCAGCCTCAAGTGCCATACTTCCTCCAGTATAGCCACACACCCCTAAACCTTCCCCAACAGCACCAACAACTACAGACCAAATATTCAAAGGACTGAGATGATGGGGGGAAATACTTCATTTAAACAATCTCAGAAAGGGAGGGCATAATATAGATGTCTCTTTCAGGATTAAACATTCTGCAGATACTTATTCTCTGCACTTTGGACAGTTTAGAGCTTGCATTAACTACTAACCTGTGCACAAAGAAACTTCTTTGATGAATACTGAGGGATGCACTGGTCTATGGGTATAGAGACGTGTATTTTGAAAGTTTTATATTGTTTTCATTTAGCAAAATAACAGTAGTTGGTTTATCCACTGAGTCAATGGGTTCTTGTTCATATTTACAGTACCAGACATGAATTTCCTCTTGTAAAGGTGTACTCAACTGCAATCAGAAAATAGTTCATTATCACTATAACATTTATACCATTTCTGTACACATGGACATACCCTGTCAGGCTGGTAATTACTCTAGTTCAGCAGGGTTCACAGCTCGATAAAACTGTAGCCTATACAGCACCTTCTGGTACCATAGATGCTATCCATCCAAGAGGAAGCTTCCAGTTCAGTGCCAGATTGAATGGTTCCAGTCCTATGACCAAAGGTCTTCAGCAAAAGAAACTTATCATCAAGTTCTGGTCAGTAACCAGGAGCAATGGCAATAGGCTGTGTGATTTGGGAGGTTTCTGACACACCCATTGTCTAACAGTTATAGTTCTAGGAGAGTTATATCAAACATGGCACTATGACTTTTATTTAGCAACATAAGGCTTCTGGGAGGAATAAATCCCTTGTGTAGAGTAACTTCACCCACTCAAACACACACACACACACACACACACACACACACACACACACACACACACTATGCATGTGTGTGTGTGTGTGTACAAGTTTCCATATAGACTTTTCAAATGCCCTTAGTGTTATTTCCCCCCTTTCCATCCACTTCCACACTTTATTAGATCTCCTCCCTCAATATTTCCCTTTCTCCTTCATACCCCCTGTATTTTCCATTACCCATGCGTTAAGAGTCCCCAGCCCCAGTGACTTCTTTCTGATTTCCTGGCTTCCCCATGTTAGAACAACACTTGCTAAAGGCAATTGAAAATATTACAGGATTTTAAAAATCCTCTTGAAAATATCAAAGATGAGGTGGGTATGATGGTACACACCTCCAATTTCAGCACCTTGGAATTGGAAATAATCAAATTGCTGTGAGTTTAATGATAACTAACAACCTGGTCTCCACAGTGAACTTCAGGTCTTCCAGGACTACATCCTGGGACCCATTATCAAAATAAAGAAATGAAAATATTCAAGAGTGATGGCTGGTGAAATGGCTCAGCAGGGAGAAGCACAGCTGTCACTAAGCCTTTTGACCTGAGTTCTATCCCTAGAGCCCACACAGTGAAAGGAGAAAAATGACTTCCACAAGTTGTTCTCTGGGCTCCACATACATGCCATGGCATATATATATATATATATATATATATATATATATATATATATATATATATATATCTCCAGTTATGTATACACAATGCACCCACAAAATAAATAAAAATGTATTAAAATATTAAAAATACTGAACACCTGAACTAGAAAGAAGTAGATTACCTGGATTAAAAAACAAATCAAGACAACACAAACAAAGCAAGCAAACAAAGAGAAAACAACCGAGGAAATTTTCTTCAGGACTATGGCCCCTAATAGGATTCCTCTGCTCCAGTGGGCAGTTCTACCCCATCCACATATTGGCAGGAGACCTGGGTTAAATTCCCAGCATCCATTTGGTGGTGCACAAGGGTCTGTAAATCTGTGACTCCAGTTCCAGCTATCAGGTGCTCTCTTCTGGACTCTGAAGACATCTACCTGGTATGCAGGTGGTGCACAAACCAACAGTCAGGCAAACAGGAAAAAAAATCTCATATACATAAAATGTAAAAACCTCTCAGCAAACTTACCCCCCACCATGTAGTTCAGGTTGCCCTCAAAATATTTTTTGAGTTTTTTTTATATTATTATTATTTTATGTACATGGGCATTTTCCATGCATCTCTTGGCACCATGGGCATGCAGTGTTTGTGGAGACCAGAAGAGGGCATCAGATCCCCTGTAATTGGAATTACAGAGTGTTATGAGCTGGGAATTGAACCTAGGTCCTCTTGAAGACCAACAAGTGCTTTTAAAGCACTGAACCATCTTTTCAGCTCCATCAAAGCAATTTTCAAAAAGAAGCAAAAGGAAAGAAGGAAGAAAGGAGGGAGGGTGATAGAGGGGGTGTAGTTGCAGTCAAAAGGAGATCAGAGATTATTTAAAGCTTCTTCTGTCAAGGTTGTCAAATGTTTGGACTGAGTAAGAAAATAACATTATTTTAGGTCTAGCAAGATGGTTTAGAGGGTAAAGAGGTTTGTCACTGAGACTGGTGATCTGATTTTGATCTCTAGGATTCACATAGTAGAAGGATAGAACAGACCCTCCAATTTCATGTCATGTAATGTGTGTGTGTGAGCGCGCACACACACACACACACACACACACACACACACACACACACACACACACCACAAAGCAGGGGGAACTCTATAAACAAAGAAATAAATATAAAAAAGGATAAAAGAAAAAGTTTTCTTTTTCCAGGGTGTGTGCATGTAAAGATGAATCTTCCAGGAATTTTAAATTCTAAATAGGGTATGAAAGTATAGATATGGTCTTTTCTTGGAAAAGGGAGACATGCTATCCTGAAGAGGCAATCAGTTCAGACAATTAAGTGGGAGGAACATTCAGGGAAAACGATAAAATTAGGAGGCGAGGTGTCACATTATGAAGTGAACTCTCGAGTGGGTACAGATAATAATTTACTAGGAGTACTAAAATGAAGTTCAAAACACAAGGTAGAGTCTCTGGATGGGATGTTTCTTCTAATTCTTTTTTTTAAAAATATTTTATTTATTTATTTTTATTAGATATTTTATGCATTTACATTTCAAATGTTATCTCCTTTCCCAGGCCATCCCCCCAAAAACTCCCTATCTCATCCCACTCCCCATGCTTCTATGAGGGTGCTCCCCTACCCAGCCACCCACTCCCAATTTACTGCCCTGGCATTCCCCTACACTGGGGCATAAAGCCTTCACAGGACCGGGGGCCTCTTCTCCTACTGATATCAGATAAGGCCATCCTCTGCTACATATATGGCTAAAGTCATGGTTCCCTCCATGTGTACTCTTTGGTTGGTGGTTTAGTCCCGGGGAGTTCTGGGGTGCCTGGTTGCTAGATATTGTTGGTCTTCCTATGGGGTTGCAAATCCCTTCAGCTCCTTCATTCCTTTCTCTAACTCCTCCATTGGGGTTCCCGTGCTCAGTCCAATGATTGGCTATGGGCATCTGCCTCTGTATTTGTCAGGCTCTCTCAGGAGACAGCTATATCAGGCTCCTGTTAGCAAGCGCCCACAATAGTGTCTGCATTTGGTGTCTGTATAAGGGATGGATCTCCAGGTGGTGCAGTCTCTGGATGGTCATTCCTTCAGTCTCCACTCCACACTTTGTCTCCGTATTTCCTTCAGACAGGAGCCATTCTGGTTTAAAAATTTGGAGATGAGTGGGTGGCCCCATCCCACAACCAGAGACCTTGCCTAACCTCTGGATATAGTCTCTACAGGTTCTCCCTCCCCTTTATTGGACCTTTTAGCTAATCTCATCCCTGTTGAGTTCTGGGAGCCTTGAACTTGCTGGTCACTACCCTGAGTTCCCCATCCCCCATTGCTACACACTCTGTTCAATTTCTTGACCCTCTCTATATCATCCCTGTCTCCTCCCAATCTGATCCTGCCCCCTTTCCCCCTCCCCTCCTCTCTTTCACCCAAATCCCTACAACCCTCTACTTCCTGTGAGTGTGAATATTTTGTTCCCCAATCTAAGAAGGACTGAAGCACCCACATTTTGGTCTTCCTTCTTCTTGAGCTTCATATGGTTTGTGAATTGTATCTTGGGTATTCCAAGCACTTGGGCTAATATCCACTTATCAGTGAGTGCATACTATATGTGTTCTTTTGTGATTGGGTTATGTCACTCAGGATGAGAATTTTATAAAGTCATTGCTTTCAATAGCATTGTTTTTAATACTTCATTGTGTAAATATACCACATTTTCTGCATCCATTTCTCTGTTGAAGGACATCTGGGTACCAACTTCTGGCTCTTATAAATAAGACTAATATGAACATAGTGGAGCATGTGTCTTTGTTATATATTGGAGTATTTTTGGGGGGTATATGTCCAGTAGTGGTATAGCTGGGTCCTCAGGTAGTACTATGTCCAATTTTCTGAGGAACCACCAGATTGATTTCCAGAGTAGTTGTACCAGCTTGCAATCCCACCAACAATGGAGGACTGTTCCTCTTTCTCCACATCCTCTCCAATATGTGTTGTCCTCTGTGTTTTTGATCTTAGCCATTCAGATTGGTATAAGGTGGAATCTCAGGGTTGTTTTGATTTGCATTTCCTGATGACTAAGGATGCTGAATATTTCTTTAGGTGCCTTTTGGCCATTTGGTATTCCTCAGTTTAAAATTCTTTGTTTCACTCTGTATCCCAATTTTAAATAGGGTCATTTGTTTCTCTGGAGTCAAATTTCTTGAGTTCTTTGTATATATTGGATATTAGCCCTCTGTTGGATGTAGGATTGGTAAAGATCTTTTCCCAATTTGTTGGTTGCCATTTTGTCCTATTGACAGTGTCCTTGGCCTTACAGAAGTTTTGCAATTTTGTGAGGTACCATTTGTGAATTCTTGATCTTAGAGCATAAGTCATTGGTGTTCTGTTTGGGAGTTTTTCTCCTGTGCCCATGTGTTTGAGGCTCTTCCCCACTTTCTCTTCTATTAGTTTCAGTGTATCTGGTTTTATGTGCAGGCCGTTGATCCATTTGAACTTGAGATTTGTACAAAAAGATAAGAATGGATGGGTTTGTATTCTTCTACATGATAACTGCCAGTTGAGCCAACACCATTTGTTGAAAATGCTGTCTTTTTTCCACTGGATGGTTTTATCTCCTTTGTCAAAGATCAAGTGACCATAGATGTGTGGTTTCATTTCTGGGACTTCAATTCTATTCTGTTGATCTACCTGTCTGACTCTGTACCAATACTATACAGTTTTTATCACAATTGCTCTGTAGTACAGCTTGAGATCAGGGATGTTGATGCCCCCAGAAGTTCTTTTATTGTGGAGTATAGTTTTTGCTATCCTCGATTTTGGTTATTCCAAATGAATTTGCAAACTACTCTTTCTAACTCTATGAAGAATTGAGTTGGAATTTTGATGGGGATTGCATTTAATCTATAGATTGCTTTCAGCCAGATGGCAATTTTTACTATATTAATCCTGCCAATCCATGAGCATGGGAGATTTTTCCATCTTCTTAGATCTTCTTCAATTTATTTCTTCAGGGACTTGAAGTTCTTGTCATAGAGATCTTTCACTTGCTTGGTTAGAGTCACACCAAGGTATTTTATATTATTTGCAACTATTGTGATGGGTGTCATTCCCTGCATCGTGAGTGATTGATGTGATGTGTTCTTGGAATTGGTTTTCGAGAATTTTATAGAGTATTTTTGTATCAATATTCATAAGGTGCCATAGACTGGACTCAGTCAGTCTCTCAACCCGCAGGGAATCAACGTTTCCGTAATCAGGTGGACAAAGAGTCAGTGAAAAGTGACAGACACTGACACAGAGAGAATGCTGTATCTGAATGTAATTTCTCAAAGTGAGCAACAGATTTATATTACAGAAGAAAACAAAGAAGTTAGGTGACACATCAGCCAAGGTACATTGAAGTTATCTGACACAAAACAGAGAAATGCATACATAATGACAACAGGAACCAGGCAGTATTTACAACTGAGATAAAAGGCAGCCCTTTCTAAAGTCAGCCATTAGGAATCCAGGTGAGGATTTCACACCCTAGGTAAAATTTATGCTATTCCTCTGAGCCTTGTGAAATCTTGCACCGGAGGGGGGGGTTCTGCTCTTGCTCATGAATAATATAATACTGTAGTTCCTCCTTAAACCGCAACCTGATCTTCCTAAACCATTGTAAATTCCTGTATATGGGAGTGACATGGCTGTTATTCTAGCGATTTTTTTTTTTTTTTGGATTTTCGAGTATTCTAGTGATTTTGTGTGGGACTTTCTTCTATTAAGTAATGTAGTCTGCCATACATAACTATAATAAGAATTCTAAACTTAGTTTGCTAAACTTGCCCTGAAATTTCTAACTCTATGTAGTAGATAGTTACGCCCAATTTCTTTGACTATCTCTCTTTCAGTACTGGAGGCAATTTGTCTGAATAGGTAGCATTCTTACTAAATTCCAAGCCCAGGGTCAGCTCTAGGACTGCCTAGGACATTGGTGAAGCTCAGGAAGCAAAGTTCAACCTAATTTAGGTATGTGACAAATCATTCCTTGGAGGCACCTATAATAAAACAATACTGAAAGAAAGCACACAGATCCGTTCACCTACTAACTAAAGGACAAGATTGGAATATTCATACTACCAGATGCCAAGGCTCCAGGATACTAAATTTCCATGAAACTTTTTGCCTCAGGACTGTGTCCAAGCTTTTGGGCCTACCACACAGTTTTTACTGGAGTGGGTATGGCAATAAGGGAAATTGGTCTGAAGGACACTGATGTGTTTGAGTTAATTTTATATCTAGCTACTTTGCTGAAGTTGTTTATCAGGTTTAGGAGTTCTCTGGTAGAATTTCGGCGTCACTTATGTATACTATCTTATCATCTGCAAATAGTAATATTTTGACTTCTTCCTTTCCAATTTGTATCACTTTGACCTCATTTTGTTGTCTAATCACTCTGGCTAGGACTTCAAGTACTATATTGTATAGGTAGGAAGAGTGTGAGCAGCCTTGTCTAGTCCCTGATTTTAGTGGGATTGCTTCAAGTTTCTCTACATTTAGTTTGATGTTGGCAACTGTTTAGTTATATATTGCTTTGACTATGTTTATGTATGGACCTTGAATTCCTGATCTTTCCGAGACTTTTACCAAGAAGGGGTTTTGAATTTGTCAAATGCTTTCTCAGCATCTAATGAGATGTTCACATGTTTTTTTTCTTTGAGTATGTTTATGTGGATTACATTGACAGATTTCCGTATATTGAACATCCCTGGGATGAAGCCTACTTGATCATGGTGAATGATTGATTTGATGTGTTCTTGGATTTGGTTTGTGAGAATTTTATTGAGTATTTTTTGCATCAATATTCATAAGGGAAATTGGTCTGATGTTCTCTCTCTCTCTCTCTCTCTCTCTCTCTCTCTCTCTCTCGGTTGGGTCTTCATGTGGTTTACTTACAAGCATAATTGTGGCTTCATACAATGAATTGGGTAGTGTTCCTTCTGTTTCTATTTTGTGGAATAGTTTGAAGAGTATTGGAATTAGTTCTTCTTTGAAGGTCTGATAGAATTCTGCACTAAACCCATCTGATCCTGGGGATTTTTTTGGTTGGTAGAATTTTATTGACTGCTTCTATTTCTTTAGGAGCTATGGGACTGTTTAGATGATTTATCTGATCCTGATTTAACTTCAGTACCTGATATCTGTCTAGAAAATTGTCCATTTCATCCAGGTTTCCCAGTTTTGTTGAGTATAGACTTTTGTAGTAGGATCTGATGATTTTTTTGGATTTCCACAGATTCTGTTGTTATGTCTCAATTTTCATTTCTGATTTTGTTAATTAGGATACTGTCCCTGTGCCCTCTAGTTAGTCTGGTAAGGGTTTTTCTATCTTGTTGATTTTCTCAAAAACAAAAACAAAAACAAAAACAAAAAAACAAAAAAACAACAACAAAAAAAACCAGCTCCTGATTTGTTTGATTCTTTGAATAGCTCTTTTTGTTTCCACTTGGTTGATTTCAGCCATGAGTTTGATTATTTCCTGCGGTCTAGTCTACTCCTCTTGGGTGAATTTGCTTCCTTTTGTTCTAGAGGTTGTAGGTATGCTATTAAGCTGCTAGTGTATGTTTTCTCCAGTATCTTTTTGGGGGCACTCAGGGCTATGAATTTTCCTCTTAGGACTGCTTTCATTGTATCCCTTAAGTTTGGGTATGTTGTGGCTTCATTTTCATTAAACTCTAAAAAGTCTTTAATTTCTTTCTTTATTTCATCCTTGACTAAGTTATCATTGAGTAGAACGTTGTTCAACTTCCATGGTTATGTGGGCTTTCTGTCGTTTTTGTTTTGTTTTGTTTTGTTTTGTTTGTTTTTTGTTATGGAAGACCAGCCTTAGTCTGTGGTGATCTGATAGGATGCATGGGATTATTTCAATCTTCTTGTATCTGTTGAGGCTTGTTTGTGACCAATAATATGGTCAATTTTCGAGAAGATATCACGAGGTGCTGAGAGGAAGGTATATTCTTTTGGTTTAGGATAAAATGTTCTACAGATATCTGTTATCCATTTGGTTTATAACTTCTATTAGTTTCACTGTGTCTCTGTTTAGTTTCTTTTCCCATGCTCTGTCCATTGAGGAGAGTTGGGTGTTGAAGTCTTCCACTATTATTGTGTGAGGTGTAATGTGTGCTTTGAGCTTTAGTAAAGTTTCTTTTATGAATGTGGGTGCCCTTGCATTTGGATCATTTGGGTTTGCAACCCCATAGGAAGAACAACAATATCAACCAACCAGACCTCCCCAGAGCTCACAATGAGTAAACCACCAACCAAGGAGTACACAAGTAGAGACCCATGGCTCCAGCCACATATGTAGCAGAGGATGGCCTTGTTGGGCATCAATGGGAATAGAGGCCCTTGATCCCCAGTGTAGGGGAATGCCAGTGTGGAGAGGCAGGAGTGGGTGGGTGGGTGGGAAAACACCCTCATAAAAGCAGGGGGAGGGGTGATGGGATGGGAGTTTCAGGGGAGGATAACATTTGAAATGTAAATAAAGAAAATATCCAAAAGAAAAAAAAGAAAATATCCAACAAAAATAAAATAAAATTTAACTGTAATCTCCTGGGTCTATTCAGTTTATCAGTAGTTCTGTATGAAATAGTAAAAATTTAAAATTGCATTTATTATCACTATATGTGAACAATAAACATGTGCAGTGTGTGTGCATGTGTATGTGTTTATGTATGTGTGTCTGTGTATGTCTGCTTGTGTGCTGTTCATGTGTGCATGGTCACACATGTGCCCATGGTGTATGTATAGAGATCAAAGGACAGTTCTTAGGAGTCAGTTTTCTTTTCTTTTTCTTTTTAAAAGATTTATTTATTTTTATTTATATGAGTACACTGTAGATTTCTTTAGACACACACCAGAAGAGTGCATCGGACCCCTTTACAGGTGGTTGTGAGCCACCATGTGGTTGCTGGGAATTGAACTCAGGACCTTTGGAAGTCAGTGCTCTTAACTGCTGAGCCATCTGTCCAGCCTAGGAGTCAGTTTTCTTTTCCACCCACCTCAGTTGTTAAGCAAGAAAGTGCCCCACAGATTTTCCTACAGGCATTTTATGACTTGATGTATCTCATTCCAGATAAATCTAGCTTGGGTCAAGCTGTCAAAAAACTAGCTAAGAGAATTGTTCATATAACTTTTGGTATGCCTATAAATTTGAAACATATAAAACCATTCAAGATCATATTTTTTTAACATGGGAGAATATATAAGTATATTTTTGTACGTAGCAATTTATAATAAATAACAATTGAAAATACCCTCTCCTTCCATACCATTACTTTTAACTTCTTGTCGCCTGCTCTATCTGTACATGGAAAAGCTGATCTGTAACACAGTGGAAATTATCTTTAGGTACTGGGGCTTATTGTGTTCAATTAAGAGACACAATCTCATTATGTTGATTGTGCTGGCTTGGAATTCCTGAACCCAAGTAATCTTAACTGAGTAGTAGGGACTATGGCATGCATTGGTGTTCAGTGTTTTTCTACGTTTTCTGCACACAATCTGGGTTTATTTTTAATTTTTGAGAGGCATTGGCATTTGGTTGTCATGATTTCCTAAGGAAATGGATTATACTGTTTGATCCAACCCAGTTTATTCAAATTGACCATAACCTTTCCAGTCAGGTGATCTGGGACAATTTCTCTATAGAAGATTTAAGCAGTAATGACCATTCTATGATACCCATCTCAAGGATAGCTCAAAGTAGGGAAGAACGGCATAACAATATCCATTATCTTTACGTTAGAAATATTGGTAATAGTCTCCTTAAAAATGTATCAGAAGTCTTATTGTTACAATAATCAGTTTTATGTATAAAATAAGTTATTGGCTTATATTCACTAAGACAAGTATATCTAATATAGAACTGCACGTGTGTGTGTGTGTGTGTGTGTGTGTGTGTGCATGTATGTATGTACTAGAAATCCAACTTTGGGTCTTAGTGTGATCTATAAGAGAACTACACATCTAGCCTCATTTCTCTAAGGTGTAGATAAAGCCCACCAGATTCTCTGCTAATGTTACCATTCATAATTGATTGCATTCAATAGTTTATAGACTAATTAGAAATATTTTGTTATTCCTGTTTTTTCATTATTTTAAGAGTCTCTAAGTCTAAACAGTTAATGCAGAACTCCAAACAATCTGTACAGTGATAACATAAAAGAAACAATATAGATTTTTTTCAAAATCATGGTTATGATTTATGATTATAAAGATTTTTCTTGTCATGTGAATTGGCAAGTAAAATTAATTGGCAAGTAGTCATGATGTTGGTAATGAAGATGGTGGCTAGATTTCTCTCATTTACTGTACTTGATAATTTGTAGAAAGTCTTTTTGTTTGGTTGACTTTTGGTTTTTAAGAGTCTTATCCTGCAGCATAGTCTAGCTTCTAATTCCTGGCAGTCATGTCTTACTATTCCAAGGGCAGAGATTACAGGTATGAGACAGCAAGGGCAAAAAGTACTTCCAAAGTATTTTCAGATTTTTTTCTCTCTCTCTTCAATTCCCTTCCTCATTTTGGAGTTGTTGATTTATTTTTTTCTGCAATTTCCTCTCATTCAAGGGTTGTAGACTAGTTTTTTTTTTTTCTTTGCAATTTCCTCCTTCATTCTAGAGTTGTTGCTTAGATCTCCAGCAAATTCTCACTAAAGGATTGTTCCGTATTTTAACAAAACTCTGAACAAAAGGAAAACCTATTCTGTGCTTTCCGGTTTGGGGAAACTTGAAACTTCTCTCCAGCCCTCCTCCTTGCGCAGCTTTTCAGCATTCGATTCCTGCTGCCAACTAAGGTTAAAAAAAAATCACTTACTTCATTATTGGCATCTTAAAATATACAAGGCTTTGATAACGTGGGTTTAAAGAAATTTAAAGTAGTGTCTGGATTCAATACAAAGCTAGCTTTAGGCTATCTTATTTGCATACATTTCTGAGCAGGAAGTAACAAGCAAAACTTCTGGTGTTCATGGGAAAGTGTCCTTTATTCTAATCGAATGATTTTTTTTTTTTCCTTACCCCTTCTTTTATTTCTCCCTCGCCCCCTTCCCGGAGAGGGAATAGTCAAAAAGAATTGTTTCAACAGATCTCGCGGTGCTGTTCGAGATCCTGTGTTTTAAAAAAACAATTTAGAAATGATGCAAATCAGCCTGAGTCTTCCGGGGTTTGGGGCTGGGATTGCAGAGCTGGAAGCTCATTGAAAGCAGTCGCTGGTGGAGGCGGGGCTCTGGCCAGTTATCCTTCCACCTTCCCCCACCCTCCTCATCCAACCTCTGTTTGGCCCCTTAGCTCGGTTCCAGCCGTTGCTGCAGCTGTTTCCCAGCTCTTTTCAAGACTCCAGCGACCGACCAGAAGCTCTTGTTTCCAGGATGGTGATCCGTGTATATATTGCATCTTCTTCTGGCTCTACGGCGGTAAGGAGAGTGGGAGCCCACCTTTGTTGTTTTCCAACACACTAGTCCTCTTTTGCCCCAGAACCGTTAAAGAAGTTACACTGGAAGCTTCTCCTTAGAAGACGCAAGCATCGCCCAGAGTACCCCCCTTCTTTCCTTTCTTCCTTTGTTGCGTCGATTTATTTATTTTTTTTTCTCCCGTGGAGTTAGCTTTGTTTGCCTTGAGACGTTAGTGGCACATTTCGTTTCTAAAGGAAAAAGAAAACTACCAAGTTTAGGAGATAACTGGTAAAGGGACTTCACGGTTAGGTGAAGTCAAGTATAATAAAAAAACAAGTGGCTTTCAGGCTTTTTCGAGTGAGACATTTAACAAATATGCTCTAAGTACCGAGTTCAGGGGAAGTAGTGCATTTCTGTAAAGGATGAGGGTACTGATGGGAAGGGAAGGGAAGACTCCTGAGGTACTGGAATTATTGTGAAACCACTGGAATGGAATTATTTATATTGGGGTATATAATTTTAAAAAGTAGGAGAAAGTCAGGGGCAATGATACAAATGATTTTTTTTTAAGTTCTCCTCCTCCTCTTCAACCTCTTTCCCCTCCTCCCCCCCCCCTTCTTTTTCTTCCTGGAATATGAGGCCATTTAAAAAAAATAATGTTGTATGAGACTTCCCCACCACCACCATTGGAACTTATTTTGAGTTTTTTGTTTCCTTCGAAAGATTTTCTTTCTAAAACCCACTCCTTCAAAACTGGTGCAAATGGAGGAAAGAACCTGTGGCAACTGAGTTGCTGGCTCTTCATAGGATTTGGTTTTCTTCTTTGATTCATTTGCCAATTGTTAACTTAGAATAACAGTTTTTTACCATATCTGAGGAGCACTGGGTAAACTGAGGTGAAAGCTGGAATGCATACTCCTGTTAAATGAAAGAGCCTCTGTTCCAGCAACCCCAGGAGGAAAAATAAAGGCCCTCAGTGGCAGGAGCAGATGTGTGGGCTCAGGAATTTGAATGTAGAAAACTCCTCTAGCTTTAGAGTGGCAGAGGTCCCAGGTTGTTGGGTTGTTGTCATTTACACTTAGTAGGATTTGGAATAGAGCTGAAGGCTATATGAAATCACCAGAACCCTGAACCTTGAACTTTGTCTTTGCCAACATGTGTGGGTGTGTTTAGACTGTGTTTCAAAATATAAGGAAACCTACTCTTAAAGTCATTGAGCGTTTTTTTTTTTTTTGAAAAAATAGAAATGTTTATTATTTTCTTTGGACCCTACTTTAGAAGCATCTTGTCTTCCATACCTAACATTCTGATACTTCAAAGTAAAACATCGGTTACCAAATATCAATCTACTACATTAACTGCATTCTCAAAAACCAGCTTAATGCCTTTGGTTAATCCTTATTAGATTGAACCTCTCAAGCACTTGGTTTTGTTGTTGGTTTGGGAGGGCATGTAGTTTCAATACTGGTATTTGTTTTTTGCTTTCTTTATCTTCTATTTCTCTTCCAGAAGTAAACTCAAGGAGAAACTGCTTTCAGAATTTCATCAAGTAATAGAGTCACACCCCCCTCTCTGTTAAGACATAAAATTTCTAAGTGCCCAAGAAGGGATTAAGAGTTTATTAGACGATTCAAATGACAGATACTTAAGGTGTTTTGTCTTTCGTTTCTATCGTTTCTTCATGGATAATTAAGGATTTGTCCCTGTTGTACTAATTACATTTTTATGAAAATGCCAAAATGAATGATTTCTTATTATACTCTTGTAATTTTTAAAAATAATGCTAAAATAGTACAAAGTACCTTTATGGAGAACTACTTAATATGAATGGGGTGGTGGCTGCTTACTTGAGGAAGGAAATTTCAGTTTGCAGTACCGAACTTTTCCTTTAAGATAGCAAAAAAGCTTTGTCCTTTTAACAAATGGTTTAGAAATTTGGGGGCAAGTGTTTTCATGGAATCTAAAAAAAAAAAAATTGAAAAGATACATTCCTGTAAGTTATTATGTGTCTAATGAGTGTTTTAAGTGTTTGGCTTTGACTTGATGATATGTATGTATTGAATGGTTTGCCTGCATATGTGTACTGTGTGAATACAATGCCCACGGAGACCAGAAGAGGGTGTTGGGTCAGTTCCTGGAGCTAGAGTTACAGATGGTTATGAGCCACCATGCGGATGCTGGGAACTGAATCCAGGTCCTTTGCAAGAGGAATGTGTGCTCTTGACTATTTGAGCCATCTCTGCAGCTCTGAATCTCTTTTCCTATTAACAGAAATCAGCAATATTAGGTGGAATGATCTAAAACAGCAATAATAAGCAATAATATATTTATAGCCCATGACTTCTCATATTTCTCAGCCGGATTAGAAAAAAAAAAAAACTTTTAAAATGTGTTCTCTTCTCTGCCCTAATACACAGGGGTAGTGCTTGTTTCTCAAGGGTAGAAATACAATCAAATAGATTAGACTTTGCAGTGGATTCTATTGTTTGCTTGTTTGTTTTATTTTCTTTTTCAAGACAGGGTTCTCTGTGTATCCATGGTTGTCCTAGAACTTACTGTAGACCTGGCTGGCCTTGAACTCAGAGATCACCTGCCTCTGCCTCAAGTGCTGGGATTAAAGGTGTGCACTACTACCACCCAGCTGCAGTGGATTCTCGATAATCACTCTAGTACAGATAGCAGGTAGGAATGCTTAAGTTGTCTCAGGCACAGTCTCACATTTTCTTGACAATAATGCCATGATTTTATTTCTTTCAGAAAAGGAGCTGCAGATAGAGAGAGGTTAAGTAACTTCCCTAGTGTCATACTGCTGCGACGCCACAGAGTTTTAGTGTAGTAGGGAAAGCTGCTTAAGTTTAAACGTGTGTAGCCATAAAAAAAAAAAAAAACATATGCTGACAATGATGCAGAGCAGCTAGTAGGCATGAAAATGTAAATGTGAACATGATCTTAGATGTTTAGAGATTGAGAAAGTCCTGTAGGTTGAAAAGAATTGCTTGGGCATGCCCATAAGTGGGGACCATGTAGTAAGGATTGGGTTTCCAATTGTTCACAGAAAGTGAATTCTATGTGTTCATATTTTATTTCTTATCACTTCGTAATCCAACTTAACATCTGTTCTCAATTTTTTGAGATAAGAACTCATTGCCCAACTTAGACTCAAACTCAATGATCCTCCTGGTGCCTTCCAAATGTCGGCAGTACCATAGATTTGTGTCACCACATCTGGCTTTCAATTCCCTATCTGTTTAGAATTGTTTGTGTTCACTATTGATGTGATGCCATGTAGTAGGATATGTTTGAATTTAGATCACAATGCCTTGTAAATTTATATTTAGAAGAAAATGGTATATTAAACTCAATGTCTACATAACTTAACAAATTGCAGTAACTTTTAACAAAAAACAAACAAACAAACCAACATTGACATTTTGTTGAAATTATCAGACTGATGAAAGATTGGGAAAGTTTTAGTTGGCTTAGGAGAATTTTACCTTTCTTTCTTCCAGATATATATTGATCCATTTTATGTTCTCTATGGATCCTGTGGGCACTGGTGCAGAAACTTGAAGTGTATGGTATATAGGAGGTTTCTCAGGATTTCATTTAGGAAATAGCATATGCAATGATTTTTTTGCTCTCTTTTTTTTTGTTTCTTTTATAATTACTAAAAACAAAGCTAGTTTTAGGGTGGATTATATGATGGTACTCTCTTACAAGTAATAAAAACAAGGGAATGAACTGAATACTCTTGATCAAATCACAACTCCTGAGTCACACTATTTTCATCATTTGGAATTTATATGTAGAGCAGGAAGGCACTGTTTTTTTTGCCATATGGTTCTTTAGTAATTATGTCAGGTGACAGAGTTCCTTGTTGTTCTGTCTTTGCATATATAAGTTGAACCCTGGTTTAAAACATGCTTTTGAGGATGCCGTAACTGCCAAGCTTTGTTGAAATGGTATTATTTAAAGTTATTCATAAACTAGTTAGAAGATCAAACTCAGAAACTACCAAATGAATAGGCGTTCTTTTAGGAAATCCCAAGCTGTAGAGAATGTTGACTTTCCAGTGCCAAGTGCAAAGCCTGAATGAAGAATCAGTACCTTCAGTTTGGTAAGTAGTACTTGAAAGCTGATTTCCCTGTAACAGTAGTAAAGCCACTGGACTTATTTATCCCATCTTAAAAAGGCTTAGGAAACATGTTTCCCATCTAAGTACTAATCAGGTCCCATCCTGCTTAGTTTCTGAGATCAGATGAGATGGGATGTGTTCAAGGTTGTATGGCCATACACAGGAACCATCTCAATGATAGTGGCTCTCATGACCTGGAAATGTTTAAATGCCTAACAGCTATTCTATCTGGCAGAATATAATATGAAAAGTAAGTGTCAAAACCTCATAGGAGAAAAGGGTAATATGAATTTATCTTTAGACTCATTATTTTGTTGAAGAAAAATAATATCCATAACAACCTTTGTCACAGAATGCTCTGTGTTGAAGTCTAAACAATGTCAGAATAAATGCTCTTATTCTTTGTGTGTATTCTCAGGTGTGTTTTTTTAAAAAAAACATGCATTGCACAATCAACAACGTATCTTTAAATATATATGTTTATTCTTTGAGAAGTTTTTATATGCGATGTATTTTGTTCATATTCATTCCCTTCCACTCGTCCCCTTAACTCCTCCTGGATCTTATCCCCATTACTCCAAAGTTCTTATCTTTTTTTTTTTTTAAATAAAATAACCTATCAAGTCAAATTTGTTTTGCTCTTATACAAATTGATGTGGGCCTTCCACTGGAGCATGCATAGTAAACCTATTGGGGAAAACACCTTTAACGGAAATTGACTCTGCCTCTGCTAGAGCACCATCAACTGCCAATAGCCCCTCAGCTAAAGTTAGGGACATTTGAGCTCCGCTCCCATCCATGTTACACTATTGATTGGCTTGATGTTGAGCTGACAACTATGAGTCTTAATCGAATATGTTTTGATTTAACTGGATTATCAAGGGTTAATTTTATATTGTGTTTTATTGGTAAAATCAGTAGATGACTAGGGATCTGTTCGCCTTCAATTCTGCTCTCCTACCTAGGTAGAGACCTTTTAAAATTACAATTTAATTAATTCTTCCTATCTAGACCAAGAAGAAACAAACATACTTGTAGACAAAAAGGGCAGATCTTTTATGACAACCGCTTTTGTTAGCATGAGAGACAAAGGTGACATTTAACACTTGGCCAGCCCAGCGGAGTTTTAAACAGAGGAATTGTTTTCTAGCCCGCTGCTTTACATTTTGCATATATGGCTGTGGAAAGGGCTGTAGACTTGCAGACCCTATTAAAAATCCAAATAAAAGTTTCAAATACCATGGCAAATTCACACTCTGCATTTAAAGTGTTCAGGACTGTAGGTCTTTTGTTGTCCTTGTTCTACCTTCTCCTTAGCATGGCTGCTCAACATTTGGTGACAGTAATAATAAGAAACCTGCGTTGTGAGCTCCAGGCCCTGTGCCTAGTTTTGTTATTTGTGTGCCCTGCACATGTAGATGTTGCATAAAAATTACATCTCTAGCACATTAAGATGCTGATTTTATAATTACCTTCGGGGCCAGGCTGGTCTACAGAGTGAGTTCCATGGCTTAGAGCTACATAGAGAAATCCTGTCTCAAAATAAATAAATAAATAAATAAATAAATAAATAACCATCTTAGTAGGGAGTGTGGAACAGTTCAGTGAGAAAAATGGTAATGTTATCTATGCTAATGGCCTGAGTTTGAGTTAGAGAAGGAGAAAACCAACTTCTGAAAGTTGCCCTCCAAACACTCCTCTTGAGGTACCCGCATTCATACATACAAATCACATAAATGCACATGTGCACATCCAATGGGGGGAAAAGAAACTACTTAGAAGATCCTCTTATTCAGTTAGTGTGTTCTCATCTACAACCTGGACTTGAGAATAAGGAGGGAGGGAGACTAGGGCAAAAGAGGGAAACTAGGCGAAGAGTGAGGCCAGAACTAGCATTTCCTTTTACAACTTAAGAAGCATGCATGCATTCACACATAGGCTTTATCAGAATCATATTTTAAGTCGTCTTTACTACTTTTTATAGTGGCTCGTGCAGCATATTGAACTTCCATGAGTTTGATTCTCTGTTTTAGAAAACTATCTTTTTTTTTTCTTTTTCTCAGCATGGCTGTGTAAACTGATAATTATAGCACTCTGGAATTTGAGGTACAAGTATATTAAGTTTGAGGCCAGACTAGGCTCCATGGTCAGACTGTATGTCAAAAAAAGAAAAAATACAAGGAAAAAAAAAAACCTTTAAAAAAGAAACAGAACATACCCTCCAACCCCTAGTTACAGGAACAACAAAGCCCTGTGTTTTGTGGTTATACACCAGCATGGTAAAAAAAGAAAGGTAGATTTTTATGAGTCTATGATTAAATTGGAAAGCAGTATATTTATAATTTATAAAGTCTGGCTTTGGATTCTCGTCTTTAAATTATATTCTTTGGTTTAGCTCTTTTGGAAATAACAGCCTATGACAGAGTTGGGTTAGAGCCAAACGTTTCTGCTTGGGAGATTTCCAACAATGAGTCAAGACTGATTAAACTTCAGTTTTAAGCAGCAGAGAATATTCATCTCAGGTAACAACTACTGTGAGACAATTTGGTCTGTTTATGTCACCAGTCACCTCCCATACAGTTGTTTCATCGTAAGTGTGGCCCATTCCTCAGTGTTACAATTTTTTTTTAAAATCTGTATTCCAGGAAACTAGCAAACATAAAGGAAGTAGATGAATTTCTTGATATGTACAATCTACCAATGTTAAGATGAAATAAGCAGTTTAAAGAAGCCCATAACACCAGTGAAATATAAGCAGTAATTAAAATTCCCTTAAGCAAAACAGCACAAAGATCTCATGGATTCACAAAGAATTCTAAGAGACTTTCAAACAAGAGCTAACACCAGTGCTCCTCAAAATATTCCACAAATAGAAACTGGAACATTTCCAAATTCTTTGTGTGAGTACACTATTGCCTGGTACCAAAATTACATAAAGACTCAACAATCAAAATCATAGATCTATATCTGTTATAAACATAGATGCAGAACTTCTCAATAAAGTGCTTGCAAACCACCAAGACAGCATGCAAAAGATTATCCACTGAAGTGGAGACTTAAGAGCTCTTTGGGAAGTCGGTTGGATGGCATTTTGCTGGAGCAAATATGTGAAGGAACGTTTAACTGAAGCAGACAGAGGTGAAAGAATGTTCTGTTAAAGTAAGCCCATGAAAAGACATGTGACGAAGGATTCTTCCCTAATACCACACATATATTGGTTTGCCTTACGTCGAGTAGTTAAGTTGCATTTGTTGGCACTCAAAAGAGAGAAATGCACTACAAAACTTCTGGTCATGGGCTGCAGTGTCTTGCTGCTTCCTTGGACTCAGAATGATTGACAGAGTGATGTCATCTGAGACAAATGCAGTACTGAGGCAAGACACATGGAGTACACGTGATGTGTGGAGGGTATAAACAGGACTCAGAACAGTGACAGAGGTGAACTTGGCTTTCTTATAGAGCTAGCTGTGCAAGGCTTGTGGGTCTCACATCTTCACTGAGAGACTCAGCAGAGAACTTCTGGTGTTCATCCTGGTCCCTCCTGCTGAGTTGCGCTGAGGCTGAGGCTGAGGCCTGGGTCTCTCTGCTATATCGTATTCCCACTATTGCTAACCTGACTCTCCTAACTGCTGGTGTATCCATGAAGTGTTTGCTAGTGGATTGAGCTGCCACCAACAGTATGTATTTAATCAAAGTTGTATGGATTAGGAAACCATCATATCCAGTATAACATTTGAAAGTTGATTTAGAAGGAAGACATGAGTGGATAATTACCTATTGTTTAAAAATGATAGAGTAACTTGCTTTAATTTCTAGCTCAAATTATTAGTCAACTTTAGCTGACAGCACTATGAAAAGGATGGTGGGACAGCTAAATGGTGACGTGCTTGTCCAGTATGGCTGAAGCATTGCGTTTGAAGCACTGAAAAAAAAAAGTCTATAAAGTAATTTTAAGAGCTGCCTTGCTGTCTTTCATGGAGTATGTAAAATATACCTGGCACAGCAGTCACAACTTTATATGTAATTTGTCACTTAGTACACTCAGTTCAGAGATGACAATTTTGTCCCATCACACCAGGCTCTACCATCCACATTTTTATTTGAGGTCACTGTGTAGCTGTCCTGGAGCTCACACTATGTAGACCAGGCTGGCATTGAACTCCTAGAGAGTCATCTGCCTCTGCCTTTCACAGGCACCATGATGTCTGATTCCCATTATTTATTTATTTTATGTATATGAGTGCTCTATTTGCATGTACACCTGTGTGCCAGAAGAGGGCATCAGATTTAATTTGGAAGTTGAAATTGTACAACCGATTTTATCTAGTACATTTTTGTAAATACCATTTGCATTTATAGTTTACACTGTATTATATTATTATATGCTTATATGGGGAGTTTATATTTACTGTTATATATTATACTGTTATATGTTTATATTGTATGACGAATTTCAGAGAAGAATGTGTATCACATTGGGATTTAATCTGACTTTACCAAAAAAGAAAAAAAACAATCAAATATGTACATGACCACCAAACTTCATATGCCAAGGGATTCTAACATTACTCAAATGTCAGACTCAAGGGAGAAGCCTGCCCTGCCAGCAACATAGCATATGTCTACTTTAAAGCCAGTGTTTCTACATTTTGTGAAAACCCACAGAAATATGGGCTTGGCTATGATTTAAACCTAGATGTTCAAGTAAGTTTAGTATAAATCAATATCTAGTACATTTCAAAAATCATTCATTTGTAGAGATAGATTTTTCCCTCTACTGTTAAGCAGGGAGTTCTTAAGAGTTTTGCTTTAAGATTAATTTAAGCAAAATAATTCCTAAGCATACTACTTATAGTACAGAGAACACATCTGAAGAGCAACTATTGGAAAAAATCAATACTATTGCATGTAAAAGCAAAACCTAAGAGATTCATGCGAAGTAAGCTAATTGGCCTCCTTGTATTCTTCAAACACGGATTGTTCTGAAAACAGAATTGAACACTCTTAGAAGATCTATTACAATGTGAAATAACTGGGACTACCCCACACGTGAGAAAAAGGATCATCATTTTTTTCATTTCCTTTTATTTCATGGATGTGGGTGTTCTGCTTGCATGCAATGCCCACAGAGACTAGAAGAGGGCATCGGATCCTCTGGGACCAGGGTTAGAGATGGTTGGTAGTTGTTGGGTGCTGGAAACCAAAATTGGTTCTTTGTAAGAAGAAAAAGCATTCTTAACCACTGAGTCCATCCATAAGGGCTACCATTGGACGTCATAAGATTTCTTAGAAATATTTGAAATTGGAATGCTAGGCTTTATTTGTTTTTGTTTTTGTTTTATGACATAGTCTCCTTAAGTCCCCAGGCTGACCTTCCTATATAACTGAGGCTGAGGGTGACCTTGCACTAATGGTCATTGAAAGTGCTCTGATTATGACATATGTGTCACTATGAATGGCTTGTATGCATGATTCATCTTATGTGAAAGTATATGATAAAAGACAGGTGGCATATTATGTATGATAATATTAAATGTATTTTTCTAAACAGTCTCCTCAATTTGTAGGAATTCCCTATGTTGTAGTCATGGCTTCAAACCATAGAAGGAAGGTCCGTCCCTGTATCTAACAGAGCAGATTTTGAGGCTAGGTTAGTGTTTTTATTTCTTAGATGGATTCTATTGATCACCTGCTGAGTAATAGAACTAGGTTGGAGGGCCCTATTTTAGAACTATTTTAGAATGAAACAAAGAGCCATGAATAATAATTCATTTACTTTCTCTACTTCTTATTATCCAGAGTATAATTAGAATGGAGTAGGATTCTAAACATTAGCAGATGCTTCAATAGACGGCATGGTGCAATTCAAATGCAAATAGGCTACCAATTGGAAATTTGTGGTCGGTATTCAGAAATGTATGATTAGAGTTGAGAAGAGATGATGGCTAGAAAGTTAAAAAGTGTAGGAGCCATTTGCATGGTTTTACTTGAAATTGTAGAAAAGAAGGAATTAAAGAGGAAGGAATTACAAAATGAGATGAGGGCTGAGGATAAGGGTACAACCTTGGTGAAAGTTCACACATAGGAGGTTGTCAAAGGAACAGACAAAGGAGGATGATTCATTAAGGACGAAGAGAGGTCTAGAAGCTAGGATAGAGGCGAGTGCTGAGGGAGCATGGTTTGGCAGTGCCATACAAGCCTTGTGAAAATTGATAAAATGCCATTGCATTTAAAAGGAGGAAATTATTCATGATCTTGGACAGAGCAGTTTCAGTGACGTGCTAAAAGCAATATCTTGATTGAAAGGCATAAGGAATAGAATACATATAGAAGAGGTGATATGCATTGTCTAGTTTTGTACTAGTGTGTTAAAAGGAAAGGCTATCCGACGGTACATGGTGAGTAAACAGGTCAGCTAGGAATACACAGTGAGACCTCTTTTCAAGTAAGAACAGGAACAATAATAAATAAATATCCTTACTAAGTTTCATATATATTGACTATGCAGAGAGTTCTTTTATTTTAACTCACCAGATGTGCATTGTTTTTGTAAGAGAAGAAACAGAAAAGTCACAGTTCTTACATAAAGTATTGGATGGCTGGACAATTTCCACTACGTTTGCTTGCCAAACCAATTAAAAACATGGCTCTTTAGGATATACTAGTTTGCTGGCAGGGTTTGCCTAGTGTAAGCAAAGGCCTGGATTTGATCCCAAGCACTGAAATTAAAAATAAAAAATACTTGTGTCTGTATGAGTTGTACGCTTTAAATTTTTTTCTAGGAGATGGATTATTTTAGTCATAAGAAAATACAACCAATTTGATGTTCTTTTCAGTTGAATCATTTAAACTTAGTTTCATGGCTTGTGCTAATTGAGCCTTTTGAAGGCTGCCTAGTATAGTGTTGTGGTGCTTCTGGGCTGACTTGGAATCTTATAAATGAAATTCAAAGAAGATAAAGAGATAAAAGCAATCATTTAGGATTCCATATTAACGAAAGGGTTATACTCTAGATTTGAGAGGTTATAGAGGTTTGGCTCTAAACTTCCACATGGAACTAACTTGATAGCGTGGATATATGCAAAACTCTATAGACAACTCGAAGGCACGAATGAAGGACCTTGCAAAGTGAGGACGTTTTGAATACATTTAGCTACATCATGTTTTGCCAGTTCTCTGTCCATGATTTATTTTTGCTGTGGATTTTTTTTTCCTTTCATGCTCTAATTCACACATTCATTCACAAAACGTTTATGCCAATCACTGGACTAGATTACAGACCTTAGTTCTCAAGGCCAGGAAAGGACCTGGAATAAATGAAATACCTCTCAGACTCTTGTGTGACTCAGAATGAGAAAGGATGTGGATATAATTTTATGGGGTGGGAGTAAGTTACATGGTATGCAAATAAATAAGGGGAATATATGAGGTGCTCATAGGTCGAGGTACTTTTGGGACATCTCTGCTGGTATATTGATAAAATCTCACAGGAGTTAGTGTCTTCAACAGATGTTCAAATGCATTTTTGTGATAATTTATTATTTCAACTGAATTTTTCTCCAGTTTTTTTTTCCATTTCCATGGAAGGGTGTGGGAATTAAACCCTAAGTAAGATGAAATATTTCAGGTTTTGAACATGTACCAGAAGCACGATTGAGGTCAGTTCTCAATCAAAATGTCAAATGTAACTGTGATGACAAGCTGAGAGATTTGTATTTTTTCTGCTGAATTGTGTCTATCAGTTATTTTGGAATTCCAGAGGAAAATACTAAAGTATTCTTTTATTATATGACCACTCCTACCCGGTCTTATTTAGATTCCCTACACCTTGGGATAAACCTGGCCAGGACAGTCTGTATGAATAATTATGCCTTATAAAAACTTGAGGTGCATTCCTTAAGTACTTAGAAAAGCCTAACTTCCCTAAGCTAGTCTCATGTTTCCCCCTCTCTCTGACTTTACCCTTGCTATTTAACAAGCTTCTAGGCTTCCTAAGTTTTTGGTTGGAAGTTTAGTTCAGGTTTTGTACATCAGTTTGCTTTCTATTTATACCACTGCTAAAGTGGATAAGGGTTATATCCTTCACTAAAGTTTACAACATGGGCTACTATTCAGTATGCTGGCCTTTGGCCAACCAACCATATGACAAAGAAAAAGCTAAATCCTGAAGTAATTAGTATTTTAAGTTTCCACCAGATAATAGGACAAATATATAATTTTAATTCTTTCCCTTCTCAACATATTTCTAGCTCAGCTTAATGTACTGATTCAACTCTAAGAAAAAAAAATTGTTGCATTTTCCCAGGGAGTAGTAAGTCTCTGAAACAAGGTGTTCTGGTAGATGGGTTTTCTATTGCAACCACAGATGCTCCTTTTAACACAGCATTTCAAATATCAATTTCTTTTTGTAATAGTATTGCTCTTGGTAGACTAAAGCAACATTATGCAGGTAGAAGCATCATAGATTGAAAGCAATTTCTTTTTTGTTATAAAGACTCCATGACCATATCATAGAATGTTTGTTGTCTACTGGATAAAAATCAGCTTATATTCTCTTCTATTTTTAAAACCATAAAATTGAAAGCAGAATTTTAGAAGCATCTATCTGGGCGAGGTCATAGAAGGTCATCCAACCCATCCATGTAAGGACTGCTTAGGAGCTGGCCCAGAAAGAGTTTGATCAATTTTCTCTTAGAAAACTCTCCAGAGCTAGAGAAAGTACCCAAGGAGGTTTAGGGGGCTGCAATCCTGTAGGTGCAACAACAATATGAACTAACCAGTACCCCCTGAGCTTGTGTCTCTAGCTGCATATGTAGCAGAAGATGGCCTGGTTGGCCATCATTGGGAAGAGAGGCCCCTTGGTCTTGCAAACTTTATATGACCCAACACAGGGGAAGGCCAGGGCCAAGTAGTGGGGGTGGGTGGGTAGGGGAGCAGGGGTGGGGGTGGGGTATAGGGAACTTTCAGAATAGCATTTGAAACGTAAATAAAGAAAATAATAATAATAAAAAAGTATGATATAATTATGCAGAGGACACACATTCTCTCAAAAATAATTTGAAAATAAAATAAAAAAGAAAAGAAAAGAAAACTTTCCAGAGGAGGAAACCTATCCTTTCCCATGGTGATACACTTTAGTACTACTCTGTTTCTCCTTTCGCTAGACTACAGGAGTATGGTGTGGAAATCTGGGTGACAAGTGACATTCACCGTACCCCTTCTTTTGTGGGGGAGCGATCAGATTTTACTCCTTCTTTTGTGGGGGAGTGATCAGATTTTTGAAATCAGAATCATAGGAAGTAAAGGACTGTGTACTATATAAACATTCACCTAGTATTAATTGAACATTTTTTTCCTCAGTATCCACTAAAATAATATGCAAAGCCTTTTAAAAGTTATTTTGGAAAGAGCCTATGAGTTTTCTTTTGAGAAAGTTAAAAATAAATCCCATGATTTTTTCTTTCCTTCTGCTTTTCTTTTTCCAGGAAGTACTCTGGGAATTGCCCATGCCTGTCAATCAGTGCATTATGGGGTGATATCATAAGAGGACATTACCACTACCACGTGGTGCTTATTTCATGAGGCTTTTGCAACCTGCTGGATTTACATAAATTTCAAGAGAGAAATTTAAACCTTTTAAATGTGAAGAAGGCCTTTAAACCTCAAGCACTGGGCAAAGTTGAATGGCATTACTAATGAAGAAAATTACAGGACAAGACTGATTTAAAACCCAATGCAATGCCTTTAAAAGGTTCAATTGCTAGGAAAAGAACCTTTGTAAAATTTTGAACTGAACTGTTTCAGTTGTAGAGAAAAATACCTACCGTAGGACTCTGAACTCCAGGCGGTGACTTTTTAAGGTAGTTAAATGATACTTTGCTAGCAATCTTTTCTATCACCAGTGCCCTACTCAACCAGGAGTCCCCAGTTGAGATTGAGAAAGGAATGGGCTTGGATAATGCTTTAGCCCCTGTAATGACCATTCCTTGTGGAAATAAAAGTCCTTAAACTTGCAACCTGGGGAATGCCTAGACTTTTTTTTTTTTAATGAGTAATAATAATACTGTGAATTTTATTGAAAAAAAGGAAACTTTTCACCAGCACCACAATAATTGGTTAAAATTGTTAGCTGAAGAAAATGTCTTTCCTCTTTTATATAAATGAAAATTTTACCTGTGCTCTTAGTCACTGTAGACGTGGTTTCACAAGATCTCCAAGTTACTTGTTTGGTTTGTAAATACTAATATTAGCACAGAAGAAAGGCCTGTTATTTTCCATTGTAAGTGAATTTTTCTCTTGTGGGAAGAGTCCCAATCTCCCTCCCTCCTTCTCTCCTTCCCTCCCTTGCTCCCTCTCCTTCTATCCTCCCTTCTTCCATCTTCCTTCCTTTTCTGTGCTCTTCACTCTTCTGACTCTTAACTCTGTTTTGTTGTTGTTTTGTTTTTGTTTTTTTGTAAGACTTCACAGTGTGAGTGGTTCCAGTGGCAATCCTAGAGACAGAGGCAGATGGAAGGGAATGGAAGGAAGTTTGAAACCAGCCCAGTTTGCATAGCTGAATTCCAGTACATACAGGGCTACCTAGCGAATTTGTCTAAAAACCAAACAAATAATTTTTAAGATTTTAAAAGAGTACTGGTTATATTCCAGAGTACTTTTTTGGGAAGCTCCAAATTCAGTACCCCCCTCCTCACCCACAGTGCTTGAGAATGCACATTGATTTGTATTTAGTTGAATGTGTTTGATTCAAAGTTTGTGTCCTAAGGGAATTATACTTTAGGAAAGAAACATGACACTAAAATAATTATATAGAGTCAGAAAAGTGAAAAAGGCAGAAGAAGGAAGAAGGGGGGATAGAAGGAGAGAGAGTGTGAGGGAAGGAAGGAAAAAAAGAAGGAAGGAGGGAGGGAGGAAAGGAGGGGGAGAGGGAGATTGGAACTCCAGAATACAAGCTATTATGCTGTCAGTGACAGTGACATTTCTAGATCTTCGTTTTCTGGTAAAGGATACTATGCTATTGAAAACTTGCTGCACGTTTTTCATTGTTAGTCCAATTTCTACATGTTTTCTTCCACATCCTCTTTTTCTCCTGCATATGTTAGCTAATATTTCATCTCCCCAGTATTGAACATCTCTTGATGAGTATTTTTTTTTTCAGCTACTTCAGGCGGATCTGCGATAGGTCTCACTGTAGACTGTCTTTAAATTATTTTTTTTAAAATTTGACTTTCTACTGTACGTGTCCCAAATATGGCAACATTTTCCCCCTAAGCTATGGATGGATGGATATGTGTGCATATGCTCACACAGAAATAAGGTATCTTGAGTTGGGGGAGCACATGCTAGGCCAAGACTCCTTTTTACAATATGGAATTTATTGAGTAACAAATATGAGGTTCACCAATTTAAGTTTGTCAGTTAATCTTCTTACCTTGGCAATCTGTCTGAGGTAAACACAGGTTATTTTATTAGAAACTTAACTTCTAATGTTAACTGTCATATCTCACAGCACACAGTACATCAGTCTATCCATCAGTCGGTCTGTCTATATTTGTCTATCTATCCACATATATGTGTTTTACAGCGTGAAATACAAGTTAAACCATCTTCAACAAGTTTCTGAAGTAGTCTGAGAGAAATGCAAGGGGAATCTTTGTCGATAAGGAGGTGCTTTCATGAAGGTTGGGCTTAGAAACTTTTGGAGTAGATAATGTGAGTGCCTTGTTCCACTAAGATTATTTTAGTGTCCCCTCTCTTCTTTTCATTTCCTCCTCTATCTTTCATTACCACTTTCCCCTCCTAACTTCATGGGTTTTTTTTCACCCACTGAATCCACTTAGAGCTGCCTGTGCAAGTCTGTGTTCAGAAGCAAGCCTGCAGCTAAGTTGTACATTGCGCCATAGCTACGAACTGACTGAAATGCCTTGGATTTACTAATCATTGGACACTTGCATGCTTAGAAGCCGTAATTGTTCCTAAATGTTTCATATCTAGAGAATTCAGTTAAGTGTGTTCAATTGCCCACAGTTTAAGAAGCAGGGTGCTAGAGAAATACTCCATCACTGAACTCTGTTTAGCAAGCTATGGCTTTTTTTTAACAGTTAGACAAGAAGACAAGCTGAGGTATAGAGCATGTACTTAACCTAAAACCACACATTTGGGGACAAGGCTGAGGATGCATCACGAATAGACATTAAATGGCATTGTTTCTACTCACAATTGAACTGAATCAAGATAATTGGTATTTACTTATTTCATTTTTTATAAAAAGTTTACTTTGAACCTCATAATTCCATTATTTTTACCATGAACTCCAATATTTGCTATAATATAATAAATGAACCATGAATCATTCTTTGTTCAGATGTTTTAGTCAACATTCTCTATTTTCTACCTTGTCTTCAACTCTGGAATTGGGAACACTTTAAAAAAATAGGTGTGCATGGAGAAACCAGGCAGGGGAGTTACAGCTTCTTCTATGATATTCCTGATTTCAAGCTGACTCTAGAGCTTGGCATGATAGTCCATAACTGTAATCCCAAAGCATGGGATGTTGAGGCAGGAAGATGGCATCCAAGTGCAAGGCCTGTTCGGGGTACAAATTGAAACTCTATCTAAAGGGGGAAAAATTGACTCAACTACAGTCTTTTCTAAAAGAAATGGTTCAAATGATGGCCAGATGGATTATATAGAAAATTTAGAAAATCTAGCTCCCCTCTCAACTATATATATATATATATATATATGCAAATATCTATATCTATATCTATATCTATATCTATCTATATATACATGTACATATACACACACATAAACA
Source organism: Mus pahari (assembly GCF_900095145.1). Lineage (NCBI taxonomy): Eukaryota > Metazoa > Chordata > Mammalia > Rodentia > Muridae > Mus > Mus pahari. Next base: position 94,520,755 of record NC_034613.1, read on the forward strand.
ATTGCACATATCTATATCTATCTATCTATCTATCTATATCTATATATATATAAAAGTGTATTTTACTCAGTATTCTGCCAGTCAGATCATCTCCAGTACCAATTCTAGTAATATATAATCAGAACTAAGGTGATCACAGTAATTATAGCTAATGTTTTAACCAAAACTATATGCTATTTTATTTTATATTATCAACTTGGTTTTGACTCAGGTAAAGGTCTCAAAAAAAAAAAAAAGATGCTAGACTTTGACCTCAGTGTGAGAAGTAAATTTGTTTTCATTTATAAAGTTTCTTTTTAGAGAATGTTTAACATTTTTCTTTCTTTATTCTCCCTCTGTGTGTATATGCATGTGTGTATGCTCATGGGCAGATGTACATGTAGTGGTCAGAGTACAACTTGAAGGGGTCAGTCCTTGTCCTTTCACTATAGGCCCAAGGATCAAACTGAGGCTGTCAATTTGTATCTTTGCACACTGAAACATTTTCCTGTCCAGGACTTTCGTTTTAAAATTAAATCTTTATCCAACTTTTAGAGATCTACATTCACCTCAGGTTTCTTTTGTATATTCTTTAGAGAAAGAAGTAGATTTGTAAAAAGCCAGGATGACTTTTGTTGCTATAATAGTTTCCTTTTGAAGTGATGTGTGGATTTATATTGATAATGCTAAGTGTGAGAAAGAGGACACAGCTCATGAATGTTAGCCACCACTTCATAACACTTCCAATTTCTGATAACTATGGACTGAATCGCAGCTGAGTTGATACTTGAGTGAAGCATTTTCTGAGTTCTTTCCCTCTGCCATCCATTCTGTCCAGAATTCACTTATTAGCAAAAAATACTTTAAACATCTCCAGAGAAATCTATGGATTACATATATTTTATACTCTAGTTGCGTTGTGTCTAATGTGTTTTATGTTATTCATCTTTTCTGTTATAGACTTGTAAAGTTTCTGATGTTAATCTTAATCTCTGTTGTGTTTTCAGACTACCACACTGTGCTCAGTCACTGGCAAGTATATAATGAATATACGTTTATGGAATTTGAATGTATGCATGAATGAATGCATGCATGAACAAAGTATTTTATTTTAAACAGCAATGTAGGTGAAATCATGGATTTGATATGGTAATTGCTCAGCTTTCTTTGACCTATTAACATAAATATATTCAACTGAATAAACATGCTCATTCACATACTAAAATCCCCTTAGGTGCTGTCATGGAAACACTGCACTAAAGGCACTGTTTGATCCAGACATCTGGGCATATTACCTTTGTCTAATTGAGCTTTTTTTCTTACCTCTGTTTTTGCAAGTAGATTTTTGTCCCCTTATTCCACAGTCCTTGGTCTTATCCATTGTTAACCTGTCTTTTCTAATAAATTCTTTCTCAATGCAATAATTCTCTTTACTTTCAGACTCCTTTACCATTTTTGTCAGTTTCCTTTTCCCTTTATTAGATTAGTTATTTTTGTTTTTCTATGATACACACACACACACACACACACACACAGTATTTATGCGCTGTATTTATCAGTGGAGCACTAGTCTAACGGTTGGACAGATCAATGTCAGGTAACTTTCAGGAGGAAGTTTCGTCACTAAGAGGTACTAATACTAATCAGGAGATGAATTTTAAGTTTGTTCCGGTCTCCCCCCACCATCCATCTTCTTTATGGCTTGAGGACAGCATAAGGACAGAGAACTGTTTCTTGAGGGTTTGGGTCTGTACTTATTTCTGTCCCTACTTGTTACACATGCTGGTGCTGGCTTCACCTCCAGCCTCAGCCTGCCTAGTGAGGTGGTGTCCTCATTACTTTCCTAGGGCAAGGGCTATGCTTAAGGTGACCATGGATGAGTGATGACAAGGAGGGTGACAAAGAGGTCAGGGTCTCCTTGTTGGTGTCCCGGAGGACAGAGGACCATCTATCTGGCTGTGGATCTCATTGTTGCTTGAATCCCAGTAGCCTATCCCAGATCTCATTTCCTGGCTGTGGTTTCCATGGCTCAGGCTGCTGGTGGTGATCTGAGTGGCTTTTGAATAATGTGAGCCAGGTGGTGGTGGCCTCTTGCTCCTAATTGCTGTCATTACTACCCTAATATACCACCATTTGCTTGCTTTGCTATGGTTTCCATAGAAACTGGCCCCACCCCCATGTTATCCCGGGTGGACCTCCATAGTGTCTGAAGGGATCTTTTAGTTTAGGGGATGAGAAACTCTTCTGAGGCCCTGGCTGAGAGCTTTGATCTTGGCTACTAAGCATACCAGAAAGATTTGGGAGAAGAGAAGCTGAGCCCAGAAAGGTGAGAGCTTGAGTCTCCCTTAAGGAAGTACAAACCTCCCAGTAAACAGGCCTCCAGGGGTGGATAGAGCAGACCTTTGAAAGAGAAACTAATCCTATTGTCAGTTAATCTTCTTGTGCTAATCAGTAAAACTGTAAAAGTGAAACTGTAAACATGGATACATAGAGATAAGTAGTTAAACTGTTAAACAGACAGGAATCATCAGGAATCATCAATCGCTAGCTTGGAAAAGATGTTCTTTGGTATTTGTTGATGAATTATTTAACTTTTATGATGATGTTGCTGCCTGAATAGATTGAGCAATGTTTGTGTAAACTTGGGTGGAAATACTGTATTTTTTTTTAAGTCCGATTCTAGATGGAAAGAATCTTACAGGTAAAATGGACCTATAGTGCACCCCATTAAACATCTTATTTAAAGTATACAAGTTTAGAGCTGTAAATTGTTTTGTTTTTGAGACAGGGTTTTATTTTGTAGTTCAGGCTGACCTGGAACTCACTGTGGAGCCCAGGATGGCCTCAAACAGACAAGAAGCCTGTGTTAGTCTCCCAAGTGCTGGAATAACAAGGCACAAGTATCACTTCATCTGGCAATTTGTAGCATTTTAAACATTTATTTTCTCAATTAATATTCATAATAATTATTGAGAAAGGAAAGTTTCTCTACTGTTAGATAACCCAGTTATTAAAAAGATTTAAAACTATGCCTAAATGTTTTTTGAACCCTTACTCAGTGCTCTGGAATTTTACATTCTGAGGTCTGAAACGTGACATTAGAACCCTTCAACCTAATATATCACCTTTCATATCTCCCTGAAGTTTTGCTTGTATGTGCATGTGTGTGTATGTTTGTGTGTGTGTGCTTGTGTGTGTGTGTGTGTGTGTGTGCGCGCGCGTGCGTGCCCACACAAACACATGCACGCATGTTTGCATGCTAAGTGTGGCGTGAGCATGTATAAGGGCATGCATGTAAAGGCTGGAGGTCAGCCTCAGCTTTCTACTCTTATTTACTTTTTGAGACAGGGTCTCTCATTGGGATCTGTGGCTTTTTAAGATGGCTGGCCAGTGATCCCCAGGGATCTGCTTGTCTCCTCCTAAATTAACAATGGGATTACAATCCATTGTGTTTGTCCTTTTATATCAGTCCTGGCGATTGCACTTCATCTTCATGCTTGTGCAGCAAAACACTTTACCAATTGAGCCATATTCCCAGAACTCAGTTTTCTGGAAACAGTATTTGATTATCTGCCTGCTGATATGGTGCATGTGTTTTATATCCACTATTATATAAGTGCCTTGTTCAAATTTATATTCCTTCAGAACTTTATTTGGAGATTCCTACCAGAGAACTGCAGTTACTTGTATACTCATGACCAAAGAACAGTTCTTCTCTATTATGGAAAAGTGTCCTTAATGACAAGTCTAAAGAGTCTGGAGGCATGTGCAAGAGTGGTAAAGGAGGAAGGGTCCACTTTAGCTACCAGTGCAGTCAGAACAGTCCTGAGAATGCCAGATGTTGTGAACAGATTGTCTTCACAGTCAAGACTTTAATTCCTGAATGTAACTCCTAAATGTAGTTTCAGTCACTCTTTTAAAATGCTTTAATCACCTATGGGTGATTTAATCTCTCTCTCTCTCCCTCTACCCCCCCCTCACACACATACATACACACACACACACACACACACACACACACACACACACAGATAAGGGCTATGCTGAAAACTTAAATAAGGAATCACACACATATTGAGAGAGTGATACAGAGAAATATTTCATAATATATAAATGCATATTAAGACAAATGGTGTTTTTGGAGTTTTCCTTATGACGGAGAAACTAATAGCAATGGTATACAGAGTAACTGATATATTACAGTTAGGGTTTTGCCTGTGCAAGACCTGCACAGGTTCTAGCCAATGAGATCCCAGTACTGAGAGGGGGAAGTGGACATGAGGATTCCACCTGTACCCAAGAAGTTACCTGCAATTGAAAGCTGCTAGAAAAGTAGTTTTCGCCATTGGCATGCCACTGCGTACATGTATCAGTCACAATCTAGGGCACGTCCTGTGCCCAGGAGTACTTAGCCAACACAAAAGGAAGCCAGTGTATTTCTGTCTTATATTTTATTTTATTTTTTTTTTGTTAGGTGGAAGCATAAAGTTGGTAAGGAGATGGGAAGGATCAATTAGCAGTTGGGGGTAAGAAAAATATGATCAAAATATATTGTATGAACAATTGTTTCAGTTAGGAGTTGTGCATGTGATTAGTTAGGTAGAAAACTATTTTCATATTTCTCATTTTTTCCTTTAGAATATTTTTTTTTTTTTGGTTTTTTGAGACAGGGTTTCTCTGTATAGCCCTGGCTGTCCTGGAACTCACTTTGTAGACCAGGCTGGCCTCAAACTCAGAAATCCGCCTGCCTCTGCCTCCCAAGTGCTGGGATTAAAGGCATGCACCATCACACCCGGCCTCCTTTAGAATATTTTTATTTAGTTGACACCTTTATACAGGTACACAGTTTATCTTAATCATATTCAACCTAAGTTCCCCTTCTTTCTCCATTGGACCCTCACCTTTCCATCATATATATCCTTCCCACTGTCATTTTCTTGTCTGTAAATAATTCACTGAGTTCTGTTAGTATTGCCTGCACTTCTGCAAGTATGACTCCACCCACCAGAGTAGGACCTATAAACATATGAACATCCCTCAAAAAAAGACAAAAACAAAAGCAAAAACAAACCAAAAAACAAAACAACACCACCACCACCAAAAACGAGCTCCTACTTCAAGCAAGCAGCTGTCAGTTACTAATAGCTCTTCAGCATTGGGCAGATCCTCAATGAGCCTGTATCATTCATGGTTGAATGTTGATTGGCTTAATCTTGTGCAGGCCTTCTGCAGGTAATCACAGTTGCTGTTAGTACATGAGTGCTGTGGTCTTTTCACATCCAGAAGATAGCATTTTACTGAATTCCTCCCTATCTTCAAGTTCTTAGATTCCAAGTACTCTTAAGTGATGTTTCCTGAGCTGCTTTTAGCTGGGCTGGGGAGGTGATATAAATAACTTATTTGAGGATGAGCCCTTAGTAGAAATTATTACTTGCACATTAGACAGTTATAAATCTTTGCAGTGGCTGCTGTTCACTACAGAAAGAAGAGGTTGAGAGTAGGGTTTATGAATGGCTAGACATAAAATGTTTAGAAGGCAGTCTGATAACATGTCCATTAAGCAGAACAAGCGCAGTGGATTCCCCTTAGGGCCTGTGATTTTCCTTAGCTATGGGCTTCTGACTAGATTTGAAGAGGTATGAGTTTCTTCCTGTGGAGCAGATCTCAAAGCCAATCAGAAAGCAAATAGTTATCCAGGAATACTTGTTCTGGTATTATATCAGGAAGTAGCCACACCTTATATAGTAGCTTGCTATTGTAGCATGCAGGTTCCATTGGATAAAACTATGGATAACTTTTGTCCCATAGTGGCCCCACACAGTGCTTTCTGGAACTGTGAAAGCTACTCAGCAGAGAGGATGTTTCCAGAAAAGCTCCACTTGATCTTTGGATATTCTGCAACCAGAGTGTGTGGTGTCTTTAGCAGGGGGATTTTACTATCTACTTTTAGAGAGTAATTAAGAGCAATGGTAATAACTGTGTTGTTTGGGTAACCTCTCATACATCTTGTATTGAAAACTTAAAGGGGGGGGGTTATTCCATATCTGGCAATGAGTTTTTCATTTGTTATCCCATGTTTTCTTCTGAGGATGCAGTGTCCACTCATACAAATGTAGGGGCATTTGTCCTTAAATTCCTGATTTAAAAATACATATTTTGTAACGAGTGTATAAAGCAGTGAGTTTCTGTAAGTTTCCCTATCTCCTCAGTTTTAGTTACTGTACTTTCCTTAGTTTTCAACACCTACTTTCCTATCATATATGTTTTACAGTCCTCTACCCTTTCATGCACCCTTTCTAGTCTCCTGACCTTTGTGTATACATACTCTGTATTAAAAACATAAATCTAAATCTAGATCTAAAAAAATTAAAAATGAAGATGCACATACGAGAGAAAATGTGGTATTTTTCTTTCTAGACTAGGTTATCTTACTTAGTAATTTTCCAGTCCTATACATTTTTCCTCAACTTTCCTAATGTCATTTTTCTTTGCAGCTGAATAAAATTCCTTGTGTGTACCGTATTTTCACCTTCTATTCATCAGTTGATAGACATATAGACTGGTCCCATTTCTAGCTATTGTGAATGGAGCAGGAATAAACACAGATGTGCAAGTATCTTTGATATGATACGGACACCGTGTATATGCATAGTACCAGTATTGCTGGTTTTAGATTTTTGAGAATCTCTACACTAGTTTGCATAGTGGCTGTACCCATTTACATTCCCATCAACAGTGGATAAGTATTTTCCCTTCCCCACAACCTTGCCAGCAATTGTGTTCATTTGTTTTTGGTTTGTGTAAATTTTCAAGTAAAAATTTAGAAATATTATTTTACTTTATGTTTATGGGTGTTTTATCTGAAAGTCTGTCCATGCATCCCATGTGTACCTGGTTCCCACACAGGCCTGAAAAAAGTATCAGATTCCCTGGAACTGGACAGTTGTGAGCTGCCATGTGGTTGTTGGGAATCAAACCCAGGTCCTCTGGAAGAGCAGCAGGTGCTCCTTACTGCTAAGCCATCTCCCTAGTCTACTTGTTTTTTTGATGATAATCATTCTTGTTTGGGTGATAGGAAGTCTGGAAAAACTTTTAGTGTCTGTTTTCTTGACTGCTGATGATATTGAATACTTTAAAAAACTGTTTATTGGCCATTTGTATTTCTTCTTGTGGGGATTCTTTTCAGTTCTATGGCTCATTTACTTATTTATTTAATTTTTCTTGAAGCGCTTCTCTTTTGATACTTCTCTTTTGATACTTACTCTTTTGAGTTCTTTGCACATACTAGTCACTAATCCTCTCTCAACTGGATAGCTGGTATAGGAATTCTCCATTCTATAGACTCCTTCTCCAGTCAATTGATGGCTCTTTTTTACTGTACAGAAACTTTTTAATTTCATGAAATCCCATTTGTTGAGTGCTGTTTTTATTTCCTGAGCAATCAGGGTCTTACTCAGTATGTCCTTACCTGTGCCTGGGCATTGGCATGTACTCAGTTTTCCTCTAGAAGTTTTACATCTTGATCAGTACCACTTCCTCCATCCTGTCTTCAAGACTACCTTCTCTGTCCTCTCCTTGACCCATTTTGTTGGTGAGAGTTTCCAAGGAGCTCTTTATTTAACAATTCCAGCATTTCACATTGTTTTTCTCTTCAGTATTTCTCTTTCTTTAGCCCATCTTTTTATTTTGTTTTATTGTTTGTGTCCTTGAACATAATTTCTAATTCCTGCTTTGAATTTTCTGAAATTTCTTCTAATTCACTGTCACTAGATGTCATTACAGTAGGATTAGTAATTTTTGGAGATGGTGTGTGTGTGTGTATGTGTGTGTGTGCATGTGTGTGTGTGNGTGTGTGTGTGTGTGTGTGTGTGTGTGTGTGTGTGTTTCATGTTACTGCACTGGGATTTTTTTTTTTTTTTGGTTTTTCAAGATAGGGTTTCTCTGTATAGCCCTGGCTGTCCTGGAACTCNCTTTGTAGACCAGGCTGACCTTGAACTCAGAAATCCACCACTGCACTGGGATTTATGTATCTGACCTTTTATCATTTGTTGTGTGTGGATTGGTTATATTTTTTCAGTTGAAGCATTCACAGTGTTCAAGTGGCACTTGAATGTTGGAGCATTCAGGTGCAGAGTTCAGAAAACAGTTGATGTAGGAGCTCAGGGTGTCACAAGTAGACTACAGACTGAGAAAACCCACAACTGCTTGATTTTTAACACTGTGCCAATGCTGTACTAACCTATTGACTACAGTGCCCCCTTGCTTCCAGTATCTGAGGATAAACCAAGGATAGTATGAAGTACAGTGGAGTTTTAATTAGTAAGTCCAGGATTGGGAGTGAGTAAGCTGGTGGAGATACGAATAAGTAGGGTATTGACTCTGACAAGAACAGAAAAGAAATTAGGGCCAGTAAAGTGCCCTGGAGGGCACTATGATACTGTTAGGGCCTACAGATTTATAGATTGTTAAAATCATTAAGAGGTAAAAATAGGAGGTGATAAGGATGATGGAAAAGAAGACATAAATAAAAGCAAGGGAAATATATGAAATATGGGTAAAATGTTGTTAAGAAATGGCAAAAGAATGTCTTGTTTGAGACTAGGTGAAGAAATGTACACAGCAATCCTAAAACCTCACTGAGCAATATGCACACAAAGGCAAAACGATCATGATCACCATGAGACATGTCTCCAGGAGTGGAGACTAAACAATAGAAACTAAGAAATAGAGAGACTGTTTCTGGCAGGAATTGCTGGCATGGATGTGGTGAGTTGAAAGTTGAAGTTCTCTTGTCCTTCTGCTCTTACAGCCACTATTTTGTATTGGGTAGGGGAAAGGCAAATGGGAACTATTCACCTTTGCAGCCTATGGTTTATGTGCTATCTTGTGAAGAATTGAAGCGTTAAGTCTTTTCTGGTAGTTCCTTTGCATCTCTGCACCACAGTGTTGTCTCTCTTGGTCCTTCATGCACTATGTATATGTTGAGCAGTGTGCCCCCTTTGTAGTTTCTGCTGTTTCTTGGGGGCATCTTTTTTATTATTAAATATTTTCTTTATTTACATTTCAAATTTATCTCCTTTCCTGGTTTCCCCTCCAACCCCTCCCCCATTCCCTCCTTCTCCCCCTGCTCACCAACCTACCCACTCCTGCTTCCTGGCCCTGGCATTCCCTTATACTGGGGCATAGAACCTTCACAGGAGCCTCTCCTCCCATTGATGATCAACTAGGACATTCTCTGCTGCTAGAGCCATGAGTCCCATTGTGTGTTTTCTTTGATTGGTGGTTTAGTCCTTGGGGGCTCTGGGAGTACTGGTTAGTTCATATTGTTGTTCCTGCTATGGGGCTGCAAACCCCTTCAGCTCCTTGGGTACTTTCCCTAGCTCCTTCATTGGGGACCCTGTGCTCCATCCAATGGATGACTGTGAGCATCCACTTCTGTATTTGTCAGGCACTGGCAGAGCCTCTCAGGAGACAGCTATATCAGGCTCCTGTCAGCAAGCTCCTCCTCTTCTTCTTCTTCTTCTTCTTCTTTTGTTTTCTGAGATAGGGTTTCTCTGTGTAGCTCTGGCTGTCCTGGAGCTCACTCTGTAGACCAGGCTGGCCTCGAACTCAGAAATCCACCTGCCTCTGCCTCCCAAGTGCTGCGATTAAAGGCGTGCACCACCACTGCCTGGCTGTCAGCAAGCTCTTGTTGGCATCCACAATAGTGTCTGGGTTTGGTGGTTGTTTATGGGATGGATCCCCAGGTGGGATCGTCTCTGGATGGTCATCCCTTCAGTCTCTGCTTCACACTTTGTCTCTGTAACTCCCTCCATGGGTATTTTGATCCCCCTTCTAAGAAGGATCACAGTATCCACACTTTGGTCTTCCTTCTTCTTGAGTTTCATGTGTTTCATAAATTTTATCTTGGATATTCCGAGCTTCTGGGCTAATATCCACTTATCCATGAGTGCATATCATGTGTGTTCTTTTGTGATTTGGTTACCTCACTCAGGATGATATCCTTCAGATCCATCTATTTGCCTAAGAATTTCATGTGCTGGTGAGGATGTGGAGAAAGAGGAACACTCATCCATTGCTGGTGGGATTGCAAGCTGGAAGTCAGTTTGGTGGTTCCTCAGAAAATAGGACATAGTATTAACTGAGGATCCAGCAATGCCAATCCTGGGCATATACCCAGAAAATGCTCCAACACATATTAAGGACACATGCTCCACTATGTTCATAACAGCCTTATTTAAAATAGCCAGAAGCTGGAAAGAACCCAAATGTCCCTCAACAGAAAAATGGATGCAGAAAATGTGGTATATTTATACAGTGGATTACTACAGCAGCTATTAAAAACAATGAATTTATGAAATTATTGGGGGCGTCTTAATCTGGCTGTGTTATGCCCATGGAAGACGGCCTGCAGTTGATTTCTAATTTGGCTCTCCTACCCATGTTCCTACAGGGATCTCCCTTGCTTCATCTCATTTAAACACTCTATCTCACAGTATAAGGACTTGCCATGTATTATCTTTTGACTGTTTTCTTATACCAAGTTTCGGTGGTATTATAATCTACCATCTTACTCCTAAGTACTTCTACTCCACTTTCTATTACAACAAACTGGGAAATATTATATGTGTGCATGTGAATGCTCACATATAAATGAACATGTATTTTACACATGGGTTTTTGTGTGTAAATGTTTGGGGAAGCCAGGAATTCTCCACTGTTCACCTTTTTAAAAAAGATACCTAGAGCTTACCAATGGGACTGAATTGGCTGGCCACCAAGCCCATGGGGCCCCACTTGTCTCTGTTTCTCTAGCAATGTTATTATAGGTGCATGCTTAAGTACTAAGCTTAAGTACTTAGATCATTCACAGTAATAATTTTTGATTGAAGATAAATTTTTATTGTTATCAGGTGGAGAGTCATCTCATTGTATCTGAAACTGAGTCATGCCCCCCAGCCCCCACAACTCCTCCTTGAGATAAGATTTTTCTGTGTAGCACTGACTGTCTTGGAATTCAATTTGTATATTAGGCTGGTCTCAATCTCACCTGTCTCTGCCTGCTCTGCTGAGTGCTGAGGTTAAAGGCATTTGCCACCGCTGCCTAGCATGAAATTGAGTTTTATAGAGAAGGAAGTTAGTCAAAGCCACATCGGTCATTGGTAGTATCAGCTAGAGAATATACACAAACTTAAATATGTTGCTGTTGTTAAAACTTTATTCCATCTTTATGATTCAGATGGAATGTCTGCAATTATTTTATTTATATAGAGAAATAAAGACATTTGGGGAGAGGAGTAGGATAGAGCTAAGGAATTTTCAAGTTCATCTAGATATTTTTAAGTTGTAAAATCTGAATTCATTAAATAATTACTGTCTATCCACTTTACTTTTTGGTATATGGCCAGATTTTTGCTTACATAATGTAACCTGGAGTATTGGCAGCCACTTTGAAACTATAATTTAAAAGAATTTTTTGTCTACCATGAAAATATTTTTCTCAGTTCCAAGTCTATCCTTATTTTCATTATTATGTTTTTTTTTTCAAAAGAATATTTTCAGATTTTCTCAATAATGTGCCTTCAAATAGTGTGTGTGAGAGAGTTGAGGGATGAAAATGTTCTTTTGTGAGAATCCCAGTCACATAGGAAACCAGTAACAACCTACAACAGCCATATGGCTATGGGCAAGACACTCATGGCTTAGTGGATGCACACACACACACACACACACACACACGAATAATAAAACATCTTAAAAATAACCATGTGATTTGAATTCATGTCTACTACCTAGAACTAATTTCCGGAGAGTAGAAAAGTTGTCAGATTATACGATGTAAGGTTGCTAGTCACTAGGGAAATTTTACTTATACCATGGTAGGAAGGAGTGTGGACAGGGAGGGGGAAGTTTAGTGGTTGAGTTTCAGTTCCATGATTCATATGTTCCTTAGTTTCTACTAACCCCCATGACTTTAACTTGAAAAGGAGAATACTAGCACTTCCACGCCTATTCCATGAAAAGGTTGTCATAAGCAAGTGTGTTTTTCAGTATTTTCTTTCTTTCTTTTTTCTTTCTTTTTTCTTTTCTTTTTCTTTTTCTTTTTCTTTTTCTTTTTCTTTTTCTTTTCTTTTCTTTCTTTCTTTCTTTTTTTGTGGCTCTAAATAATTTTATCTTTAAAAAGAAGTAAAGAAAGAAAAAGAACCATCCCCAGAACAGGGAAGCTCTCAGTGAACCCGCCCCTGCCTATAATTCTCCCTGGCTCCAGAGCCTTCTGTGGAGGCCTTAGCTGTTCACTGGCCCCTCTCCTATTCCTCGGATAGCAGCCAGCTAGCATCCTTTCCAACCTTTTGAGTAAACCTGCTCCCCAGAGTACTCAGGTGTTTATCTTAACTTCTGCCCCAGAAAAAGGAAGAACCAGTGGAAGTACTAGGCCCACATACCCTCTCCCAGGCCCTCTAAGCAAGCCCAGGGCAAGCCCAGATTAATGTGTCCAGCGTCCACCAAGGAGACAGCACATGCAATGTGCCAAAGGAGCACCAGGCCCCGGGGACTGCGCGGTGGGAGCAGGCAAGGCTGTCGATGCACGTCCACACTGTTTTTCACACCACTCACTGCAGACTGCCACGCCACAGGGAAAACATACTTGCCAAACTCCCCTGAGTCCCATGCCTGAAGTAGGCAGTGAAGGAGAGGGCCATGGGTTTAGCCTGTTGCTCTTGGCCCAAAGCTGCTGTCCAAAGCCTGTGATTATATCCAAGAGCTGCAGCAGAGCAATCACTGCTTGTCTGAAGAGCTGCAGGGGTTAGATCAATTGCACCTGGACAATGATGTGCTTCAGCAACAGGTGGAAGATCTTAAAAACAAGAACCTGCCTCTACAGGCTCAATTATGACACCATGGATTAGAGAATGCCATCAAGAAAGACAGCAACTAACTCTGGGGACTCAGCAGCTTTGGGCCAAGAACTGCAGATAGTCCAGGAGCATTCAGGCAGCTGACTGGATGCTGGTGCTAGCTACACTAGTTGGGTCCTCTCCAGTAGCCACCACACCTTCCTGAATCTGCACTGTCCCCTCTTGGGTTTCAGCTTTTTTCTGCTGCCCCATCAACTCTCTGTGAGGAAGCTCATATGAGGCACTGGTCTTTTTTCTTTTTTCTTTTTTTTTTTTCTTTTTTTAGGACTTCGTATCTCTTGACTCAAAGGCCTGGATGCTAAATCTCAAATCTTGGCTGTATATCTGGAAGCATCCTGAGCATTAATAATATGTGACATGAAAAATCAGCATAGGGTGTTGGGATTTGTATGCTCAAAAGGAGATCCCAGCAAAAGCCCTCACCAAGCAGAGATGCAAAGGCAGAAATTAAAATAAAAACAAAAACAAAGCACCCCCACACACACACACAAAACAGATAAAGTTTCCAAAGAATTCAGGCACCAGGACCTTGCCTGAGGCTTGTCCCTGCAGGCCCACCAACTAGTAGTAGGCACTAGGGGACCTGAGCACCCACCAGGCGCTAGTCCTGTTGCCCTCACAGTGACCCCACTGGCTTAGCTCGCCTGTGCCCCAGCTGCTCCTCTGAGGAGAGATGCAAAAGGAAGCCAGGGACCATCCCAGGCCTGCAGCTTGCAGTTGGACACTGCAGGTAGGTGGGACATGTGGACTCCAGGGCAGGGATTAAGCTCCGTTTTAAGTATTTTCAACATGCTTGCTTTTGTGTTAGATCCTTGGGATTATCAACAAGATCGATACAGTCCTTAAACTGAGTCTACACTCCAAAGGATATCATACACATTAAACAAGGAAACACAGAATGAAAGAATGTGGTTTCAACTTTATAGTTTCAACTTGTGATAAGTGCCACAAAGAACTAGGGCACTGCTTAGCTGGGGATCCTAACAAGAGACTTGGTTTTTGTTTGTTTGTTTGTTGTTTGTTTTGTTTGTTTGGTTTTTCGAGACAGGGTTTCTCTGTGTAGCCCTGACTGTTCTGGAACTCATTCTGTAGACCAGGCTGGCCTCAAACTCAGAAATCCACCTCCCTTGTTTTAAATAGTGTGGTCTGAGAAAGTCATGCTGCAAAGGTGATATTTAAGCCTAGTAGGGAAGAAGAAAGAAATAGCTGAACAATGTACAGTAAAGTTAATATTTTGGGTAACGGAATCAGAGCTGACAGCTCTAGGAAAGGAAATGAATTTGGCATATTTGAGAAATATGAGCACTATCTTTTATGGCTGGAACAGCTTGAAGAAATGGAATAAAACTGGTGTGGAAGTCAGACGAGAGCTCTGTGGAGCCTTGAAGACATAGTGGCAGATGTTAGAAGCTCTACAACTTTCCATGCATTTAAAGCATTGTTAGTACTCCTGGCCTTTCTGCTGTTTATATAAAGCTGTGTTCTTTCCTATCTGTAATGTTTGACTCCTACTGACTCTTGACACATAAGGTAAACCAGTGGATTCCTGTGTTTGTACTTTGACTCTGAGCCAAGCTAGGGGACATCTGGGTTTCCTTCACTGATACAAATTCAAAACTATCCTGTAATTAGTCTGTCCTGTTCCTCCATATGAATTTTGACACTGGGGAATTTCAAATTAGGTTGCTGAGGGACTTCTGCTTAAAACAATATGTTAATATGATGAAATAAGTCACTCACTAGTTAGTGTTCTGTGTTTCTTCAGGGAGAAGTTACGAAAGTCGTGTTGGATTGTCTTGGAAATTTGTCATGTGTAAATACATTCAAACTTTTAGTGGAAGTCTATCAACAGAATCTTTAGTAGCTCTTACTCTTTCAGGAAAATTGTTTTCTAGTGAAGTGAATGGAATTTAACTAGACTCATATGTGAAAGATGGACTTGAAATTGAAGATCTGTTTGTAAATTTGGAGTTAACAAATACTCAAAGTTCCTAATTTAGTTTATCATTTAAAATAGCTGGATAACAGTGTTATTGTCCATTATACTTTTAAAGGAGGAGAACTATATTTTCTTTAACATGCTAATATATTTTAAAATGTTAATTGCTATAGTTTTTAGAATGGAGGAACTAAAGTACTGTTTTGGCAAATTGTTTTCATATGTGTGATCAATTACATCTGAATCTGGTGATCTAAAGAAACTAGTAATATATTATGAGTTTTTTTTTTGTCCTGTGCTAAGAAGCAGTTATATTGCTTTAACAGGTTAATCCTATGCCTAGCAGTTGTTCATTTTACCAAATTACTGTTAGACGATGATATTCAAGTTCTTGATGAACTAGTCAAAATTTTTCTGAAAATGTTCAATTGTATTTAAAAAGTGTAATCTGATTATTGGACACCCAATTGGTGGTAGAGAAAGGAAATTTGGCTTGATAGAATAAAAAAATAACACATATTTAGAGTTAAGGAAAAAGCAGACAGTATATATGGTCCTTTAATTTGGGATTAAAGAGCTTGGGTTTTCCTTCCAGTACTAGTGAATCACTCTTGGCCATCACACATTATATAAGGGCCGCACTGCTGAACTACACCCACCTCTCTCTTCTTGCTTGCCTGCCTGCCTGTCTGCCTGCCTGCCTGTCTGCCTGCCTGCCTGACTCTTTCCCTCCCTCCCTCCTTCCTTCCCTCCCTCTGTCCTTCCATCTGTCTGTCATCCCTCCATTTCATTTTGCTAAATTGTTCCTGGATCCCTGTTCTCTCTTGGAAGCTTAATAATTCTTTGATTTTTGGATCCTTCTGCTTTAGCTTCAGGCATGAGCTGCCAGGACCACCAAAACATATTTTGCATAAATTCCAAATGTCTTCTTCAGTTCTGGTTGTGTTGACTTTATTGCTTTCATAGGTTATACCAATCTCTTTTAAGATACATGAAGGCTCAAAATGATTAATAGAGATCTTCCAGAAGGTTCTAGTTATAAAAGTAGTAACTTTGAGTAAAAGATATCAACTAGTTAGCTTCATCTGCGAACTAGACTTAACTGAGCAAGTCTCAATTGGAGAAATTGCTTTTATTAGATTCGCTCATGAGTGTGTCTGTGTGGCATTTTACAGATTGCTAATTGATATAGGTGGTCCAGCCCATGGCGAGTAGTACCACCACTAGGCAGGTGGACCTGGGATGTATAAGCAAGTGCCTTGGTTTAGTTTGTGTTGCTATAACAGAATATGACAGAACAGACAGTATATGAAAAGTATATTTATTTCCCTATATTATGGAGACTGGTAAAGGTCTTTTGTTGCTTCTGCAAAAAGAATCATAAGGAAGAGAAGAGAGAGGGAGGAGGGGATTAGAGAATAGAAGAGAAGAAAGAAGAAGACACCCCCAAAAAGGGCAGAACACATCCTTTTATGTATCACTCATTCTGCACAGAAGCAGGGAGCTCGTGAGCTCCTGAAAGTATCCTCCTTAGTACTATCACAATGACAAATTTCAACACGAATTTGGAAAATAATCCAATGCTGAAATCATAGTAGAAATAGTATAAGGAAGCTAAACATTAAAGAGTATCTATCACTGTATGTTTTCTGCTTCAGTTCCTGTCCTTGCTTCCCTGCATGGCGATGTGCTGTAAGCTATAAACTGAAATAGATCTTTTCCTTCCCAAGTTGTTTTTGATCATAATGTTTATAACAGCAACAGAAGACAAACTAGAAGAGATATGGCAGCAATCTTCTGCAGGTACTGTCAAGTAAAATTAAACATGATTATGCATATAATATTAAGCTTAATCCTTGTTATACAGGAAATGCTAAATATTTGCATTCATCCTCATATGTGTATATTACTGTCTATATGTATGTGTTACTCTTCCCTGTAAACCTCAGTAAAATGAGGATATAATCCTTTACTGTTAAAATGTAAAATCAGATAATATGGTTAGCATATTGCTTAAAATAGTAATTGTTCAATGGTGTTACTTGATTTATTATTATTTATTATTATGTCTATCTGAAAATTTTGTATTGTTCCTACAATCTTTGTCCAGATATGCCATTTATATATATATATATATATATATATATATATATATATATATATATANANACACACACACACACACACACGTATATATATATGATTCCCTCTAGAACTCAGTAAAGAAAATATAGGTAATATACACACTTATCATAGAATTGGAGCAATTAAACAAGGTTAAGCTTTCTGTGTAGTTTGTTGCCCACAGTAAGCACTAAATAGTCTTAGTGGTGGGTGGTGGCGATGTGTTGCTGTTTGCCTTCTGAGAAAGAATGTGGGCAACCTGGCAGGCTTTCAGAATTATAAGGGTTTACTACTTAATTGGCACTCTCCCTGAGCTGTTGCTCTTAGGAACTTCAGCTTTCTACTGACCCAGCCCTCCCTTCTCAAGCTGCCTCTTGTCTCTTGTTTTTACTTTCTTGCCAAAGGAAGCCTTTTCTCCCTGAAAGCACCTGTGCCATGGATCAGCTTACATTTTGGAGGTCCAGCTGGGCATCCTACTTAACACGTTTTGTATTGTGAAATGGGACCCAGTCTTTCATTCTGTTTTAGGCATTTGAGGTCAAATCCTCAATAGATTTATGAGCCAGGATGGAATCCTTCTCTTGTCTGACTCACCTCTCTCAACTCATCCTTATGGTGGCTCTGCTACACCAGGGCTTTAAGATTTTGTAACTTTGTTCTGTGTTTATTTTTACTTTAAAATTTTAATTCTACTATCTCTACTATGATTTCAGTATTGGATTATTTTCTAAATTTGTGTTGAAATTTGTCATTATGATAGTACTAAAAAGGAAACTTTTAGGAGCTCACAAGCTCCCTGCTTCTGTGCATTGGATAGATGCTATGAGAAGAGTGAATGATGCATAAAAGGATGTGTTCAGCCCTTTTTTGGATGTCTTCTTTCTCCTCTTCCATTCTCTAATCCCCTCCTCCCTCTCTCTTCTCTTCCTTAAGATTCTTTTTGCAGAAGCAACAAAAAGCCTTTACCAGCCTCTATAATTTAGGAAAACAAATTTGTTTTTCATATACTGTCTGTTCTGTGTTATTCTGTTATAACAACACAAACTAAAACAAGGCACTTGCTTTAAGACATTTTTATCTGATTATTGAATTTGATGCCCTCTTAAATGTTGTATTCAAGGTGAGTGTCTCAGGACTCTCACTAGAGAGCATTGTATAACCCTACAGTTGTATACTGGGATCCGGTTTTTCTGAATTTAGAAAGTCTCTCATAGTTATTGAATTTTTATGACTCACTAATTGAAAGAATAAATACTAACATAAAGTTGCTATCAACTTTGTAAATACTTCTAAGTAAATTTGGAGTTTAGTTAATATCACAATGTATTTACAAATTTGAAGTAATATGCTTTGTGTGTATACAGCTTCACAACACCCTTATAATAACGCATTCCCATATCCCCACTGTCTCCCCCACCCCTGTCCCTCACCATTATCTGTAAATCAGTTCTCATGGCATGGCCTCCAGATTTGCTGGCATTATAGATTAGATACCACTGCTATAATAACCACAAGGTTCACTTTGTTTGAAATGTCATAATGGTATCTAATGTATTATTTGCTTAATTAAAATGAAAACAAAAATAATAAAGGGACAAGCTAAAAATAATCCATACAAGTAACATACAGACAGAACAGATTGCATTTATGTATTTAGAAACACACACACACACACACACACACACACACACACACACACACTGTAACAAAAAAGAAACAAAATGATAAAAAGAAAGAGGCCATGAATTTGAAAGGGAACAATTAGTGGAGCACATGGGAGG
The DNA here is from genome assembly GCF_900095145.1 of Mus pahari. NCBI lineage: Eukaryota > Metazoa > Chordata > Mammalia > Rodentia > Muridae > Mus > Mus pahari. The sequence continues at coordinate 94,539,495 of NC_034613.1, forward strand.
GTTTGGAGGGAGGAAGGGGAGGGGGAAGGGAAGAATGATGTAATTACAGTATTAGAAAACCCATTTTAAAAAATAATCCAGAGAAGGAAAATAAGTATATCTAAATATGGTCTAAGGATGATGGGACTTTGGCAAAAGATTGAAGCACAGGTAGGAGAAAAGGAGTAATGTGTAGAAAGACTTTCACTTACTGAGTTCCTTTCAAGTTCTAGGCATGAAGCCAGACACTTTCCAATTTCCCCCTCATTTATTCCTTGCAGCTGTATGAATTTTATACAAAAGAGAACCAACTCTCAAGAGCATTTAGGTTTCCCCAGGTCTTACAGACAGTAATAGCAAGCCCAGGATCCATAGCTATGATTTGGCATTGTTGAAGTTAGCACTTGACTGGAGTTAGCTACAGTTAATACTGGTAAATAAAGTATTACTTTGAACTGATAAGCCTGGAATGTGCAGAAATGAGAAGTTGTTTGCTTTTGTATTTCCCTATTTGGCAGGCACATCTTCTTGCCTCAATGTTTTTGAATATCCTGTTGAGACATCTGTTTTTCTTCTTCTATCACTTGATGAATTGTTTCATCTTCCATCCACTTGACTGTTAATGTTTAACTGCTCCTTGGGCTCCTTTTAAAAGCAGTCCTGAGAGTTGAATACAAGCCTTCAGGCTTGCTGGACAAGTAAGTGATCTTCTGCTGAGCGCTAGCCACCTCCCCCATTTCTTTTGAGACAAAAATCTCACTATGCAGTCCAACCAGTTTTATTAAACTCCCAATTCTCCTACCTTGGCTTTCTAAGTGCAGCTGGTATTACAGGCACATGCTACCATCTTCAGCAACAGTTTTCCTTTTCTTTTTAATTTTCTTTTGGGGTTTTAAGTATAATAGACTTAAACATATGTCTCCAACTGGAGTTGTGCACCATCATATCTGTCTCTTCTTTAGTATTTTGCATGGTTCCGAATGTTCTATTCATTCTGGTCATAAAAATGTATATAGTTCCTTGATTAACTTTTCTGTATTCAAATTTCAGTTGGAGAAGCAGGTTCCCATTACAAATAGTTGAGCAATTCAGAAACAATTTACTATTCTCACGTAAGCACATTGATAACGCAAATCAATGTGGTATTATGCATAAATATTTTTTCAAGATAAGGCTTAACAATTTAGCTCTCTTTCTGTCTGGCCTAGACCTCACTAAGTAGACCAAGCTGGCCTTGAACTCCAAATTCTGGGATTAAGAACATGCACTACTAGGCCCATCTTCCTTTTAAGTACTTTAGAAATTGTTTGTATATTTGGTGTATGCCTGTGCATCATAGCATGTGGGGACAGAGAGAGAGAGAGAGAGAGAGAGAGAGAGAGAGAGAGAGAGAGAGAGAGAAGAGAGAATGATAATATATATCACACAGTACATGTGTGGAAGTCAAAGGACAATTTGTAGGAGCCAGTCCCCTCTTTTTCTACTGTATGGGTTTGAGAACGAACTCAGTTATTTATGTCCTCTGGCAATTTCCTTTACTTTGCCATCTCACTGGTTCATCTTTTCCTTCATGACTTTACAAAACATTTATGAATAGTACAGTGTAGCAGTTATTTTAAAGATTTTGGGGAGGTATTTTTGAGATATTCTCTTATTGTATCCCTGGTTATTCTAGAACTCACTATATAGACCTTGCTGCCTTTAAACTTAAAGATCTTCCTGCCTGTGTCTGATGGGAAAAAGTGGACACTACCACACCTGGCTATTTTTAAGATTTTAATAATTCTCTTCTTCTGGTGTAATTTTGACATTTCTGTAGTAAATATGGCTAGCAGACATAATTGTTAAAACTGTAGAGTTAATTGTTAATACTGCTTTACCACTTATGTTAACAGCAAAATGTTCTTAATGGACGTTTTAATCCTATAACATGGATAACTTTCTTGCTGTAAGGGGAAGTGTGATATTGAATAAGACCTGACTACAGGAATTTCAAAATCCTCAGGTGAGCCTCTGCTACCACTTAGCGTCTTTTGTTGCTGTTGTTTTGAAAAGTCTATCTCCCTTTGAAATAATTAAGGGTCTTTTGGATTTAAGGCACCTATTAATATGACAAGGATTGTGTGTATCTAGTTATACTTATTTCCTGAGTATGTTTAAATGTCATGAAGGATTATAAATTGGGATTTTGGGCTGTGTCTCTTTCTTGTTACCCTTCGGATTATTTTTGTTATTTTTAACTTAATGTTTTAAGTTAGAACACAATGTAATTTGGTCCTTCTTGTCTTCATGCATAATATGTGAATATGTTTATTCATCCCTCCTACTCATTGCCTTACCCCAACCTACCTGGAGTCTTCTTGCCACTCTCCTTACTGTGCCCCAAATAGTCATGTTTTAGCTCTTGTGTCACATGTGCTCTCCTCCCTCCTCAGCCTATGTCCCTCCTTTAATATCTCTTCCCTTCTCATGGTCTCCATTCTAGTTGAATGAGCTAGACATGCGCATATACACAGATTTAAATTTACACCCCACACAGGAGAGAAAATATGAAGCTTTTGCTTTTCTGCTGTTCTTATTTCATTTAACATAATGGTTTCTTGGTCTATCCATTTTGCTGAAAATGTTATTGTTTTTCCTCAATGAATGAATAGTTCCATTGTGTTTATGAAACATTTTTGCCTGATAATCTATTGATGAACCTCTAGATTGGGTCATTTTCCTACTTATTATGAAGAGTGCAAAAATAAGTATGGATGTGACACAGTTGGATGGTAGTGCCTTAAGTTCATTCCAGTAGTTATTGCTGATATTTATTAGCTGTCAAATAGTCATGAGGCTTTTAGATTTCCACACACCATAGAATTGAGCAATTCAGAGCAGTCTTTGGCTACATGGACTCAAGTCTTATTTGATAGTTCCAACTACTCTTGCCTGGTAGTTAATTTTTTTCATCCTAGAGATTGTCTTTTTATACAGGATCTTATCGAGTCATCACAAGCCTCAAACTCATAGTTCAGGCTGACCTTGAACTCCTGATTCAAAAGCTTCTTCTTACTGAGTGTTGGAACTATAGGCATATACCACCATGCCTGACTTAGTTACTATTTCTAGTACTACCGGAAGATCCAGCAATACCTCTTCTAGGAGATGTTCCAACTGGTAATAAGGACACATGCTCCACTATGTTCACAGCTGCCCTATTTATAATGGCCAGAAGCTGGAAAGAACCCAGATGTCCCTCAACAGAGTAATGGATGCAGAAAATGTGGTACATTTACACAATGGAATACTACTCAGCTATTAAAAACAATGAATTTATGAAATTCTTAGGCAAATGAATGTATCTAGCAAATGGATGTATCTGGAGGATATCATCCTGTGTGAGGTAACCCAATCACAAAAGAACTCACTTGATATGCACTCACTGATAAGTGGATATTAGCCCAGAAACCTAGAATATCCAAGATACAATCTCCAAAACACAAGAAAATCAAGAATAAGGAAGACCAATGTGTGGATACTTCATTCCTCCCTAAAATAGGGAATAAAATACCCATGAAAGAAGTGGCAGAGACAAAGTTTGGAGCTAAGATGAAAGGATGGACCATCCGGACTACCTGGGGGTCCATCCCATAATCAGCCACCAAATGCAGACACTATTGCATATGCCAGCAATATCTTGCTGAAAGGACACTGATATAGCTATCTCTGTGAGGCTATGCCAGTGCCTGGCAAATATAGAAGTGGATGCCCATAGTCATCTATAGGATAGAACACAGGGACCCCTATGGAACACTTGGACCCCAAGGAACTGAAGGGGTCTGCAACCCTATAGGTGAAACAACAATATGAAGTAACCAGTACCCCCAGAGCTTGTGTCTCTAGCTGCATATGTAGCAGAAGATGGCCTAGTCGGCCATTGTTGGGAAGAGAAGCCACTTGGTCTTGCAAACTTTATATGCCCCATACAGGGGAACGCCAGGGCCAAGAAGTGGGAGTGGGTGGGCAGGGGAGCAGGGTGGGGGGAGGGTATAGGGGCCATTAGGGATAGCATTTGAAATGTAAATGAAGAAAATATCTATTAAAATAAGTTAAAAAAACAAATTAAGATGCTAATACGAACCTTACAGAGCTCTTTTGAAGACTAAATGGTAATTTGTTACATTCCCCACTGTGCATTGTATATAGTAACCACTCAATAAATGGAAGACTGCCATCATTATGGTGGTGATAATGTTTAACTTCACAGAAAATGAATCTATAACCTTGTAATTTGTGGGGCATAGGCCACGAGTTCCTACCCTGTCTCAGAATGCACGTGCACACTGACAAAGTTTTGAGATTGTTTCTAGTTATCCGAACTCAGAACTTAAGTGGCACAAGAATGAGTGTGTGCTGGGCGTGGTGGTGCATGCCTTTAATCCCAGCACTCTGGAGGCAGAGGCAGGTGGATTTCAGAGTTCAAGGCCAGCCTGGTCTACAAAGTGAGTTCCAGGACAGCCAGGGCTACACAGAGAAACTCTGTCTCGAAAAACCAAAAAAAGAAAAAGAAAAAGAATGTGTGTGCTTTGAAGGGAGCTGAGTATGTCTGAAAAGTTGTCTTTGAAAATTGCCTCAGTTGAAAAACATTAGTAAGGTTAGTAAGAAATGGGCAAAAAAGCTAATGTTTTAAGTTAGCCTCAAGATACAGTAGTCACTGTTTCCTACATGTGACTGTCCACTGCCACCTAGATGACTTCTTTAAAAATGAAGGTTCCTAATGCTAGTTTGACACCTCCTGGTCACATTAAGGCATGAAAATATTTTGATATAGTGAAAACAGGTTGATCTGGGCTCAAAAATTTTCATTTGGCCCCTTGGTATCTGACCAGTGGCATTTGTCTTTCTCGTATGCCACAACCTCCTTTGCTCCTGCCCACCTGTCCTCACATTTCCAGTGTTGTCATATAACCCATATTATTTGTATATATATAGTTAAGTAGTTTCACAGTCTGATTCCACTTGTTTTAGCCCATCGAGGGATTATCACCAACTCTGCCTTACTGAAGTGGCACATACAGTTTTCTGGCTGATAATTCTTTGGTTTTTCAACATACCATCTTCTGTCTTTGGTTTTGGCATAGCTTCTCTCTCTCTCTCATAGTCTGAGTTTCTACCCTGACCAGTTAGTTATATGACCGGCATTAATTTCCTTTTATTGGTGTATCTGATTTAGAACATTAATAGTCAACTCAGGTGCATAGATTTATTATCATTCAGTATTCACTTCTATGTACCCCATGTGGACAATGTCCTGTATCTTGTTCAGTGTGAAAGAGCACATGAAATGGGTGTTTGAGAAATGTCCCAGGAGCCTGCATTGGAATTGGAGCTAGGAAACAGAGCAAGCCTTTTATTATTAAGTGAAGGGAATGGACATTCCTGAGAGCAGGAACAAGAAAAGTAATATTGAGTGTTCTATAAACATTCCCTTGTCTCTTACTGTGTAATACGAGAACCATCTGTTCTTGGAATCTTGGATGGGTCATATTCAAAAATTTATTCATATGTGATATAGAACTATTAGATTAGGATCCATGAGAATATAACTCACTTTTTTTGCATTTTATACAAGATATACATCATGAAAAAAAAATCAATTAGTCAAATTAGTCTTGCACACACACACACACACACACACACACACACACACACAGAACTGAGTGAGGACGTGAGAAAACTAGGCCATGTCTCAAAGGGTCGAGAACAGTATCCTTTCCAGGGCCAGTACTTGTACTGGCTTTCTAAAGGAAGGGTCCATGTTTGGAATTGGGATTGGTTGGGGGTCTATAAGACAAAGGCAAAGACTTTGTTCCAAATAAAGTCAAGAAGGATCTGTGGTGGTGGTAGAGGTGGTTGTGCTGGTGCTGGTAGTGGCATGTGTAGCCAACATAAAAAAATAAAATAAAATAGGATAACAATACAAAGAAGCCTGCTATGTTTTTGAACACTCAGGGAATGTGTTATAAAAGGCAGAATGTGCAACAAAAAGAAGACATCTGGACAAAACATAGCTGTTAAACTCATGAAGTTATTATAGCTATACTTATCTGCACAAGGCTTGCATAATATTGGGCCTACCAACATTTCATCATGGAGAGGCCAGGGACCTAGTAAACCCTAATCCTCTCTGAGGGAATATTGGCAATTAATGTTTCCTGAGGCAAGGCATATGATTTTTTTTTCTGTGACATAAACACTGATAAGTTGCCCAGGGCCCAGCAAATAGCTTCCCGCCCATGCTCATAGAAGCAACTCTAATTAAATTCAGTGGATCCCCTGCATACACAAACGCCAGGAAAGTAGAAGAGGGACATGGAGGGGCTATATCTTGAGAAGGGTTCCAGCAAGAACAGGAAATCAGGCAATAGTATAATGGGGACAAAAGTGACAGTAAATGAACTTCTCAATCCAGGCAAAAAGGCTCATTCAGTATTCCATCCTCCCCATTTTTTTTCAGTGTTGGGAATTGAATATAGGGCAGCATGCTTGGTTTACCATTGAGCCATGTCCCTAGCACATGGACCCCCACTTTAGTTTTGAGATAAACTATGTAGACCAATCTGGTCTAGAGCTTGTGTTGATCCTCCTGCTTTAGCTTCCTGAGTGTTGGGATTACTGACATGCACTATAATGCTCAGCCCCTTGTTCTCTTTAAAAATAAGTTATTAGTTATAGCATACATTCATTTACATGCATCGGCCTGATTTACTTAAAGGCTACAACATTTAAAGTTTTTCTTTCTGGAATCAAATTTTCAGGGTGAAATTCTGCTTTTTTTATAAGGAGCCATAAATGCATTTTGGAAAAAAAACACAGAATTTACTCTAATTTTCTTTTTTTTCTCAGTAAACTGTATTCACAAACAAGGTTGAAGCCTGTTTTTTTCCCAGTGGTACTAGATTTCTTGTTATTAGGTATGCAGTGACTATATCCAAAATTGTCCCTTCTCTTGGTTGTATGGAAGAGTGTGAGAGCCTGTTTTCAGGGACTGGATATGCTAATGAATCAGCTGAGACCAGGGACCTTTGCTTTCCAGAGTAGACCATTCTGAGGAAATGCATTCTCAGTCCTGAGGGAGTTGTGGCTTTCCTCTCTGTGTAAAGTCAAAAGGGAAAATTACTGCAATGTACAGGCATCTTGCTAGAAAAGGACAAAATGATTGTGACTGTTCTTTGCATGGACAAATTTATAATATTACCAGTAATTCTCTACACACACGGAGTAGTTACAGCAAATATTTGTGCTTTAGCTTTTGGTAAAATTGGTTGCATAGGGTGCTGTAAGAAAGCAGAATTTCCAGGTCCTTGCAAATCAGGCCTTAATGTAAATGAATTTCCCAGTGATGGAATGTTTCTGGACTATTCATCTTAACTGAGTACTTGTTATAGATGAACTCTGAATATTTATAAAATCAAAACTAATTAAGGACAACCTCCCCCCTAAGCCAAACCAAAGCACTCCTTGTATTTTCATACTAACACCAAATATCGGAGGCCCGGTGTCATGTGGTTTTACTTTTCATAAGGATTTTGTAGTGAAAATGGTCAGTTGTTTTTCTTTGACTAAAAAATCTTGAATAGAATGTGACTTATTTCAGCAAACCATTTTCTGAATGCGTGGAATGTGTGTCTTTATTTGGGAAATGAATGTATTCAGTGTACCCTGGGGGACTGGAGGGCATTTCATAGCATACCACTAGGTAAAGAGTAAAAACATACATATTATTGGATTATGCTAAGCTCCTAATCTTAAATTTCTTATATAGATCTTAAAACCTTACTGGATTTAACAAATACCACTCAGTTAAAGAACTTTCTTAGGATTTTTTTTTTTAATGAAGCAAGCACCTAATACTCTTCTAATTATCATAAAATGAGTTTGGTGGATGATTTTACGCAAAAGCATCTAAAATTTATTTTTACTTTCAGATGTGGACTTGAAAATAAGTTAATCCCACAGAAATGCATTTGACAACATGTATATTAAGTGGGAGTAACTATTGAAAATGCGATTTTTCAAGTAAACATGAGAATTTTGTTTTAATTGTATGTTTCAGTTTGTTTGGTTTGAATTCTCTTTTCTACCATTTTCTAGCTGTGTTGTTTTTGGCTAGAGAGTTAAGTGCTGTGCAAACTGTTTGCTCATTAACTAACATGAGCTATGCAAAGTGCTTAGTGTAATAGCAGACATGTAAGGATTTAGAAGTATTTTACTGAAGTATGGTAAATTGAAATTTTAAATGTTTATGAAACAGAAATTGCATTTGCATATTTTATTCTCCCTACAGAATATGGGGGTGGTGGTTAGTGTGCTGGATATTACATATAAACATGCACTGAAGAAAAAATGAAAATTGCTAGTTATATTTGAAGCCCTAATTTAGGTAGGAACAGTAAAGCAGGGGATCTTAAGTTATTCTTTTTAATACTTTCTGTGTTTTTATATCAAAATACAAATATTTATAAGGAGTTCATTCATCCTACAAGGTTGTTGCCTTTGCTCTACTTTCTACAAAGTCACCAAAGTGTCAGTGTTAAAAGCTTGCCAAATTCTGTAATGATTTTTGTTTTGTGTTTTTTAGCTCCTTTTAAAAAATTTTAATTTATTTTTTATACTCCATATTCCATCCCCTGCCCCCCATCCCCCTCTAACTTCTCCACATCCCACACTTCCTCCCTACCCCACCCTGTCTCCCCATGGATGTCCCCACCCCCACCCCACCTGACCTCTAAACTTCCTGGGGCCTCCAGTCTCTTGAGGGTTAGGTGCATCCTCTCTGAATGAACACAGACCCAGAAGTCCTCTACTGTATATGTGTTGGGGGCCTCGTATCAACTGGTGTATGCTGCTTTTTTGGTGGTCCAGTGTTTGAGAGATCTCAGGGGTCCAGATTAATTGAGACTGCTGGTCCTCCTACAGGATTGCCCTTCTCCTTAGCTTCTTTTAGCCTTCCCTAATTCAACAACGGGGTCAGCTGCTTCTGTCCATTGGTTGGGTGCAAATATCTGCACTGACTTTTTCAGCTGCTTGTTGGGTCTGTCAGAGGGCAGTCAATTGACAAATGTTTGTCATATAGATCTTTTCAAAGACCCATGCATGTTGAAGGAAATTGTATATTTGCCAAGAAACAAAGCAAAATAATTTTTAAGAAACTGATGATTATCAGGGACTCCATATATGTCTATGGTTAAATATACATATGATACTTTAGATATATTTCAGCAAATTTAGTATCATCAGATCACCAGGTGAAGCCTTAGAATGAATCACTTCCTTAGTGTACTTCTTAATGAAATATATCTTACTGTTTTTTTTTTTTTTATAAAACTAGCACACACAGACACACAGACATGCACACACACAAATGTGTATATTCATTCCAACCTCTCTCTTTTGGATATGTGGATTCTTGTTGGAACATAAACAAATTTGGGGTACAATCATGGCAATAAGGTGTGCACTTCTAAAAAGCATAATATAAAGTGAATATTTTTAATTTCTGCAATTTAATTTCCTCTAAGGTATTCATGATCTTATTACTGATAAAATAAAAATTAAAATGAAAAGTTTTGTTTACATAACACTTCAGTTTTTATACTAGGCATTAGAGTCTTTCTTTCCTACTTATTTTGCTTTTTATGGTGCAGGGATATGAGCCCAGGGCCTAGAGCATGGTAGACAAAGTGCTCTACCACTGTGCTACACTGCTAACCCTGTGTACTGTACGTTTAATAAGGTTTCTCTTTGACAATTGCAAGTTTTTTTTTAAACTTTAATGAGATTAGGTTTATTTCAGCAACTCAACACTGAATCAGGATCAACATGCCTAAGAGAGTAGTGTTTATAGAGAGAATAAATGGTTTTCAGCTTGTCTAGCCTTTCAATGAGGTCATGATTCACTTTTGTCTTTTGGCAGACACAAAGATATTTGGTTTAGAGAGTAAGAAAAGTTAAAGGTGTAACATCACTCACAAGAATTGATTTCACAAATAAACAACCCTGCTCCACCAGGGACTGTTAGGTGAATCCATTGTGTCTGGAGGTATGACGTTCAGTCGGCTCCATGAATTTTGAAAGTATCCAGGATTTATAGTTTTTAATTGAATTGTTATACAAATTCACTCCCACAGGGTTTTTGCTTAAGCAGGTGGTAGAATTATAGGTTTTCATCAACCAACATAGCATTTGACTCTCAGATGAGCTTCACCTTGGAAAACCTGCAAGACAAGAATGAGACGCTGTTTTATAGCCAAAGTATATTGTAAGTGGTAGGTGTTGGCAACAGTATCCTTTGTTGATCCCTTGCTTTCAAGCACATCTCCTGGATAGAACCACTGATCTCAGTATGCGCTTATACAGAGAAACAGCATTGAAACATGCTTTTATCTCCAGGGCAAAGGGTAAGGTTGCTTACTGTTCATTATAAAAGATAACAAGTCTCTTAGTTGGACTGTTTGTCCCCTGTAGGACAGGAAAGAGGTCTAAGGAGACACTGAAGTTCTCAGGAATTCTGTGTTTTCTTGTAGAACCTTAAAAATTATAACAGGCTTACCTGATATCAAGTAGGATAAAGTTTCAGACCCTTCAGTGGTTTTGCCAGTAGTACCTATTGCTGGATATGCTATCTGTTTTGATAGTTGTTCATATAACTATGACAGTAATTACATTGCACACAAATTTGCAAGTAAAGAAGTAAAGTGCCCTGACTTCTTTGTCTTTTTTTTTTTTTCAATAGCAATTCACTAACGTACTAACTTTTTGGACTACTTGAGTCTGGTCTTGTTTAACTAATTAGGCAATATGTGGCAGCTATTTTCAGCTGGACAGTTTGGAACTTGTTTTATTGACCTAAGTGTGGGAGTACATTCATGGTGCTCTCTGGAATGTCATCTGGGGCACTCTGTTCAGCCCAGGCCTCAGACTCGTCCCTTTGCCTATAGCAACTGAATTTGTTATCATGAGAACACAGAATTTTCTATTGAAGTAAAGTCCTTCAATTGTCTTTGTAATGACAGCACCTCACCAATTGTCAATGAGGGATGGTAGAACAATACTGCAGCTAAAATAGTCAAAAAATAGTATGTGGTATTTTATTTTTGTTTTACAGAAGAGTACTTCCTGCACAAATGAGTAGCCTTTTAAATATGAAGAAGATGATAAAAGATTCACCACCAGTTTGTCTGTATTTAGCATTTACTTTCTCCTAGGGAGAGGAGGATTACTTGGGATATGCAGGGTATTTTTTCTTCTTCTTCTCTGTGATAGGATCAAACATATTCCAAGTTGGCTCTTGATTTGCTGTGTGGCTCTGGATGACCTTAAATGCCCGCTACCCTTACCTTTACCTCCAGTGATAGGCAAACCCACTGCCAACTGATGGACATCTTCAATCCATCTTTTTTGTTTGTTTGTTTATGCATACCTTGGTGTGTGTGCATGCATGTGATTGTGTGTGTGTGTATATGTGTGTCTGTATCTAGATGAATAATAAATAGTTTCCTAACTCAGCCTGTACAGTATTGAAGAAGCACCAGAATAAAAAAATATAGATGGTTAAACATTTATCAATATATATTTCCCTGTGAAGATTTTGGACAAGTAAAACAAAAAGGAAAAGAAATTGCAGTGTCAAATGTTTGCATGAAGTTGCTGGAACTCATTTATCTTAAATCAACTTTACCAGACTATCATTTTTAGTTGGGCAGCAGCTTCTAAACTATTCCATGTACAAAAAAAAAATCTCTGTGTTAAAAAAGGTCTTATTTTTTTTTAACAAGACAAGGTTTCTGGTCTTTGTAATGTTGACCATGTGTCATACAAAGTGGGAAAGAAGTGCTTGCAAGTATTACCTAATTACCAGGTGTATAGAAAAATTCAAGGTCTCTTGCTATTGGGACCTTTGAGTGAATAGTAATTATTAAATATAAATATACTGAACTTTAAAAGTTGAACTGACAGTCAGACAGGCCTGGGTATGCATGAGTTATCCTAACTTTTCCTCCTGAGGCTAAGGTGGGATTGCTGGGAGTTTCAATTACTAGGCTACTCAGTGAAGGATGGATGGCTAGCAGAACAATGCCTTACAGACAAGCAAAAACCCAAACAATAACAAAAATTGGATTTGGAATTTTGTTACATTTCTAATAATTTGATCATGATGGCCAAAGATTATAATTTGCATTTGATTTTTTTTTTCAGAGTGAGTTAGCTGAGACACTTTGTCCTGATTTGATTGATGCAATTATCAGTTGATCAAATGTCTTTGAATCTTTTCTCTATCTTGCCTCCCTTTTTCTTACTTTCTACCATACCTTTGAAATGGGATGACTTACAATATGTTTATTATATCGGGGCAAATTTTGTTTATGGGAAAAGCATTTACAGGGCAGAAAATGCACTGAGACAAATGTAAAACCATTTTTCTTTCCCTTTGTAAAAACAAAGTGCAGTGATGAATTTTCTTTCAATGGAAAATAATTCAGAACTGCATTTCTGAGAACTTGCATGTGGCTCTGTATGGGTATTCATATTATTCACAGAATGGTTTGGGGGAACTTTTTGAGGTTAAGACAATGACTTTCTAACTCTTGGTTATTTCACAATATTTTCTGTTACCTCTTCTTCTCACTCATGAACATTGGTGAGATTTTACTGTGAACACAGGTAACAAATTGCACTGGTAGGTTTTGAGGATTCAAGTTTAGGTTGACTTAGGAATTTGTTCTACTGCTCCACACTTATGCGGGGAGTGGCAGTTCTTTTCCTTTTGGAGGAAATTGCCACATAATGTAGCCAATTTAAGAAAATACAGCAGTTTTAAAATGTGGTTGGAGTTTTTTTCTTTTAACCTAGTGATTAACTTTGAGGCTTAAGAATTGTTTTGTTTAACAAAAGTATGCTTTGACAATGTTTAACTTTGGTCAGCTTTCTCATAGACTGTTATAATCTAACTTACATATGGCAGTTGTTTAAACAATTTAACTTCTGATCTTTGTACTTAGGAGTTTTGCTGCAATAGTATAAATACGTTAATCTTTCAACACTTTATAAAGAGAATTTGGTTTTCTAGTGGTCCTTTAAACTTTTACTGGGGTTTTATTTCTCAGAGCCCAGGGATATGAGTGAGGAAAGTCACTAGACTTTGTGACTGCTCAAACATTTTCCCAGCATGTCACATATCATTTGCCTTATAGTGGCTTCCTAGCAACTGCATAGATTTCTTTTAACATCTTATATCCTCCTGTGTAGGTTTTTTTTTTTTGTATTGATACTAACAGCGTCATCCGAAAGGTTTCATTGGGTTGTGCATATAAACCTTACTATATTCGATTCCAAAGCTTGATTCCTCGTCTACACACTTTCATTCTCATGAAGTCCCAGAAGGACTTTTTCTGTATTGTGACTTTTTTCCTTTTTTAATTAGATATTTTCTTCATTTCCATTTCAAATGCTATCCCGAAAGTCCCCTGTACCCTCCCCCTCCCCCCCCCCCGCCCTGCTGCTCATTCCACCCACTCCCTCTTTCTGGCCCAGGCATTCCCCTGTATTGTGACTTTTAAGCCATGGCATCATTCATTATGTTTAGTACTTTGAGGGCAGAGATTCTCTCTCTCTCTCTCTCTCTTAATATTCTTTGTTTTACACACACACACACACACACACACACACACACACACGATCTTACTTTCATTGGCTTATTAATTCCTTCACCATATATTTATAAAATACCTGTTGTGGATACTAAGTAACTTGATGAGCAAAATAGGCAAGGTTCCAGCCATATGAGAACCTATAATTTACAATCACGACCATTTTCTAGCAGGTAATGCAACAGGCTTCTCTTATCTATGGTTTTCTGTGCAACATTTCTGAGAGGTAGGTATTATTATTATTATTATTATTATTTTCAACAGATAATGAGTTTGAGACTCACAGGGCTAATCATCTTGCTTAGCCATCCACAATAGGTTGAAGTTCTCCGAGCCTCCAAGCCAAATCAGTTTGGTGCTGTCTTGGTTTTCTGTGCTGTAGAGCAGATTATTGTAATTTTAACCATTTAAATCAGCATCCATTTATTATAGTACAGTGCCTATGGGTCAGAAGTCCTGGCATAGTTTAGCTGTATTCTCGGTAAAACTGCAGTCAAGATGTACTGACTTCTGTGTGGGAGGGTGTACTAAGGCAGAATCTACTTTCAAGCTATGTGTGGTTGACAGAATTCCTTGAGACTACAGGATTTGTTTGCTTCTTTGTAAACAAAGTAGACTCATGTGTGAGTCTTATAGAGAACCTCATCTCCCACAGCATAACAATGACATCCTATCAACTTTGCCATATTCTCTTGAATATAAACAAGAAGTCTCTGGTAGGGTTTCTGAGGAAGGAACACCTTAGAGTGTTTGTGCCAAATATTCAGTGATGCACAGCCTTACCTTTATGATATGCTACCACTAGAAAGGCCTTAATATATATGGTGTATTTTACTTATGCATCAATCATAATACTGTTTAAATTCTTGCTAGTCTTTTAAGAATATACCTTTTTTTTTTGCTTTTCATAGTTGGAATCACAAAATTATATAATTTTCTTGATTTTCCTCCCCATGTTGTAAATATTTTCTCTTGTTGCTACATAATCATACAGCATGTGCTTGCTTTCACTGTGCATGCAGTATTCTTTCAAGTAATTACTTCACAAACATTTATGCAAGTCTGAATGGGTAAATATGCAGACAATTTTCAAATCTCCACTGTCAAAAGGAAACAAATAAACTCACCAGAATATATCACACACAATTTCTTCAGTCACATCATTTAGCTCTCTTTTGTTTATTTACTTAAAGCATCTGGACCTAAAATTACAAGATTAAGAACTATGAATATTTCCATGGCTATTACCACACATTGGAAAAAAGTTTCTGAGTTTACTTGACTTCGTCTGAATTAACAGCCTTCAGCAATAGCAACATACTTGATCATACTAATTAGGAACACTATGCTCACTGAAAATGAAGATGATGTCTCTGTATGTTCTTTAATTCTCATGTTTGGCAGGGGAGGAGTATGGGTTATTATGGTTTCTTTATGGCTGTACAACAGCTATCAGAATCTGGTTCTACCCTGTAATTGAAAGGACCCTCTTAGGACTTAGTCTTATCGAATTATGCCATATCTGGATTTCTTCCCCCTGGTCACAATAAGGTTTTCTTGTAGTGGGACAGAGCTAGTTTTCTGAGTGACTTGGGAACTCTATTTGCTTCTTTCAGAGGAGGTAGACTGAATGACTTTACTTATTCACATACATCATTTTGATGTTATATGCATACACCCTGGCCACACATTTCATAATAGCCTGTCAATAGAAGAAGATGGCCAGCTAATGCGACACACTGCAGTGTGGCTAATATTTGTCATCTAGTTAACACTAGCAAGCTTATTGCTTTTCTTTTGATTCAGGAACTGATAGAGTTGATGGTTACAGCCTTCTTTTTAAAAAAAGGCATCTTGTGTGCCGCAGATTTTAGCTACCATATTTGGTTCTCATATGCCTGCCCTGTGACTTCACATCAGCCTGTTTGAGGATTTGTGTTTTTGCTTATCCTTATATGGGAAGGCTGCCTGGTGACTCTGTCTGACCGGAATTAGAAGCCCTGTAGCATTAGCAGGAAGTGGTTTTAGGACACAGTTTCCTTACTGCTGGAATTTGTTATGCAAAGAGAAAGATGGGTTGGGAACATTTTGTTGCTCATAATGTTTCTTCTAAACATCCGAGTTCCTTTTATTCTACTCCAGCACTATTCTCTTAAAGAGGATTGAAATCTATACAGAAGACCATTGAACAGACTTCTTAATGGCAGTGATTAAGGCAGGAATGTGGGGGCTGAGATGAACAGATTTATTTTCAAAAATCGTAGCATGACACCAGTCTGACATTTTTGAATGGATCCTTAGTTAGAATAGCACATATAACAATTATTGAGCTCTGATAATTGCTGCTAACAGTGTGAAGTGTTTTTCTTTAAGGATACTCCTAAAGTTTTGAGAGTAGCCTAGGGTGCTTGTTAACTCTATTTTCCTTGAAGAGCCATTCCCTGTAGCCTGGTGTACTGGCACTTTTGTGGAAGCACGTCATAATGCTCTTCCTTTTACACTTGCATTTGTCTGTGTACATGAAAGGTTTCACATAGAGATACCTTAATGTACAGGCAGTATAATTCATATGACAGCCATTTCCTGTATAAGTCCGTAATCACAAGCCACTAACACTGTGCTATAAAATGCTTAAGTTGTAGCGTGGTGGTGCATGTCTGTCATGCTAGCACTCAGGATGCTGAAGCAAGAGTTTATAAGTTGGAGGTCATCGTCGACCATGTACTGAGACCCTATTTCAAAAAAAAAAATGTTGTAAGGGATAGGAATGTGATTCAGTGATAGAGTACTTGCTTGTGGTATATGAGGCCTTGAGCTTGATTGTAAAACAAGAGCAACAGCAACAAAAATCTTAAAGGGATGGGAAAAATGTTGCAATTACATTACATTCTCAAAAACAAACAAAAAATGATATTAAAAAATAATCTCCAGGTTTTCTTGCTGCTACTTTAGACCAGGCTTTGAAATGAAGACTGATACAAAAATTATTATGAGCCACATCTGCGCCCAAGAGAGCTTCAGTAAGTCAACAGATGATCTAATTAGCAGGAGGCATCAAGCATGGCAGTACATTATTTGTTATTCTGTATACTTCATTTTTTAATGGTGATTTTTACTCTGGCAGAGATTGGACAAATAAGTAATTTGGAACAAGTTCCCTAATCCATCTGAGCATTAGTTTCTTTTTCAGAGTGTCTGGAATGAAAATAATAGCAGCTGCTTCAGAAGATTATTGTGAGAATAAAATAAAATAAACATGTAAAGAGCTTATCACAGTGCCTGGTTCATAGGAAATGCTTTATAAATAATAATTATCACATTATATTTTACAACGAGATCACACATGGTGTAATGCAAAAGGGACCTGATGCATATAGCTTATAGCTAACCAATTTAGCATATCTATTCCATTTCCTTATTATTCTAGCATTAATTCGTCTACTTGCCTGCAGCAGAATTATGCCAGACTTTGATTAAGGGCTGGTTAGATGTAATCATTTAAAATCGTGGATTAGTTTAGAATTTATATTTTAAAATTATAATTTATAAATTCTTTCAGATCATAATACTGCTATTGTTATTTTTAATTTATAGTATCATTGAGGCCTAGATTGTATTGAAGAGTTACATTTTCAATGAACTAGTAACCCAGATAGAGTCAAATATTGAACCTTTTCTACTGGTAGAGAATCCTGAGTTGGAAGTGGCTGTATGCTGTGGAAATTTGTTCATTCGTGCACATACTCATTTGGAAATAAGATGAAACCATACTTTGTTACATATAATTCACAATTAATAAGAACACATAAAAATATTGCCTTGGAAATGGTGTCTCTCACTATGCTGCCCAGGCTTGTATCAGGTCCTAGGCTCATGTGATTATCATCCTCTCTCAAGGATCTGGAAATACACATGCAGCCAGTGTGCCAGGAGTATTACTTCTTATAAGAATTTATCAGTGTTATATAGATTGCTTTCTATATTATTTGTTTGTTTGTTTAGTGTGTGTGTATGTGTGTGTGTGTGTGTGTGTGTGTGTGTGCGAATGCCAGAGGATAACTTGTGAAGGTTGATTTTTCTCTCTCCACTATGTGGATATGGCCAACTCAGGTTGTCTGGTTTGGCTGCAGGTGTCTACCCAATGAGCCATATTATTGGACTAAGAATTTCTTAAAGAAAACAAACATCGAAGGTAAAATGAAAGAAGGCAGGCAAATGTAGTGAAATAATGTAAGCTTTGCGGTTAAAGGATATCTAAATTTGAATTTTAGTTTTGTCATATATTGGTTTTGTGAATTTGGCTACATTTCATTAATCACTATGAGTCTTGGTAATCTAATCCATAACATGAAAATCAGTTTACCTCCCCTACAGGATATTTTGAATAGGAAGTGGACATGAAGCAATAAGTATGTTAATTGACTAACTTGCTCTTCATTGCCATCCATCTACAGTGATAACTAATGTTGGTATAAATAAGAAGCCAAATCTGTTTCCCAGCAATTTATGTATTCATTTTTTCCTTATCTATGTGCATGGGTCTTTTGACTGCATCTATATGTGCACAGTGGGACTGCTTGGTACCTGTGGGGTCTAGAAGAAGGTGTTGGATCTCTACATGGAACTGGAGTTACTTGTGACTGAGTCACCATGTTTGTGTTTACATGTGTGTGAATGCAGTGTTGGGAAGTAAACTTGGGACCTCTGTAAGAGCAGCAAGTGCTCTTAACTGCTGGGCCAGCTCTCTAACTCCTCCTAGTCATCTTAAAATAGCTGCAATTAGAAATCTGGTAGATTGGGAAATAATAGCAGTGAACTCTTTCTGATAGCCCAAAGTTTCTCTCTAATTCAGGTAAACTCACAGTTTTATGTATATATGTATATATGTATGTATGTATATATGTATGTATGCATGTATGTATTTATCTATCTATCTCTATTTCTACCTAGACAAGCAGTCTCCCTGTTATGGAATATGTTAACTTTTAGGTACTTTATAGAACTCTGATGATGTATATTAAGTTACAAACTTTTCATCAGCTTTGTTCTAGGATTTGCAAGTGTTATTTTGGAAAATGTAAGGATGGAGGAAAATCTGTATGCAAACATTTATTATTTCCATTACTTCTGTGTACAAGAAGTTTTGCTAGAAGGATGTATGTGGGCCTAAAAGGAATGTAATTTAAGTATCAATAACTGTAATATGATACTTCACATGTTAAATCCAAGGATTTTTCAAAAAGATATGTTTTCCAAATAAAAATTAAATTATGACTTCTGGCGCTCTGCCTAATGTTTGGCTACAAAGCTCTGTTTCTGTTCCCATCAGTTGCTGGATTAAGTTTCTCTGGTCTTTCTGAAGACAGTTATGCTGGGCTCCAGTCCCAGAATACTCTACAGGCAGGACAAACTGTATAATAGGTCGAAGGTTCTGTGGCCTTTGTAGGCAGGACAAATTGTAGGTCAAAGGTTGTGCAGTTAGGTTGGTGTCCCAATCCCTCCTCTTGAGGCCTAGCCTGGTTACAGAATATGACCATTTCAAGTGCCCCCTATTTGTAGGAGAGTTTCCTAGGGTTACTCTTATAGATTCTATAGAGTTTCCATTATACTGGGTTTCTACCTCATCATGGAATACCCCCCACTTTCAGTCATTTCTCCTGGTGTTTTCTCCCTCTCCCAAACCTGATCACTCCTATTTCCAACACCACCTGCCCCCAGACCACCCTGAAAGGCTATTCTGCTTCCCCTTCCTAGGGAGATCCTTGTGCCCCGTCTTCAGCCCTCCTCATTACTTTGCCTCTGCATCTGTGGACAGTAGCACGATTGTCTTTTGCTTTACAACTGATATCCACTTAAAAGTGAGTCAGCAAGACCACGAGATCATGGGGCACTGAATCAACTGACTAGGATTCAGGGATCATGTAGGGATTTGACCTAGGTTCTCTGCATATATGTTATGGCTGAGTAGCTCAGTGTTCTTGTAAGTATCTTAACAGTAGGAGCAGGGGCTGTGCCTGACTCTTTGGCCTGCTTGTGGGAACCTTTACCTCCTATTTGGTTGCCTTGTCCAGCCTTGACGTGATGATATGTGCCCAGTCTTATTGTGCCTTGTGATGCTGTTTGGTTGAGCTCCCTGGAGGGCTTGCTCTTTTCTGAGGGAAGGTAGAAGGCACTGGATCTGGGGGAGAGACTGGGGGGCGAGGTTGGGGGAGGAAGGGGAAACTGTGGTGTGGATGTAATATATAAGAAAAGAATAAAAATATTGTATTATGAGAAAGCCACACTATTTGTCCCTAAAGATGGATGTATATTACTTTTCAGCAATCTCTCACATATTGCTGTTTCTCAAATTTCCCAGAATCTCTAACTAAGAAGTACTGTCAGATTTTCACTATGAAGTTGGAATTTTATAGCGAATACTTTGCTCAAGTGTAGGCTGGGATTACTGACTCCCAAATACACAGTGTGGAAAGGGAAAATGATTTACTTCCAAATACACAGTGTGGAGAAGGGAAAAGTAGTGAGGAAACCTAACTCATACTCTGCTTACCAAGTAATCCAGGTTAATGTCATCCTAGTGAGTTAGGTCCCTATCAGGTGTTCTCTGGTATGATATTTATCTTTTAGACTCTTGTCCCCCAAATTCATAATCCCAGTCTAATTATAAGAGAAAAACTAGATAAGTCTGACTGGAGAGGCATTACCATATATCTGACCAGCACACTTCAAAATTGCCAAAATCACGGAGAAAAGGGATCTGAGTAACTTACACACCAAAAGAAACTAAGGAGACATTATGACTAAATATATCGAGGGGAACAGAAAAATGGCATTAAAGGAAGAAGCAGTGAAATCATAATAGTCTGGGGTTTAACTGATAGTGTTGCACTGATGTAGGCTTCTTTCTTAATGACAGATGTACTTCTTTGAGGTAAGATGCCAATAATAGGTGAACAGGGTAACATATATGGCAACTGTATTTTTATGAATTTAAGGTAATTCCATAAGTAACTTTGGTTTAAATTTAAAAACCCCAAACAAATAGTTTGATTGTCCCAAACTTAAAGCAAAAATATAGTAGATAATTAAATACTTAATACTAACTTTGTTACCAGACCTATGCACATCTGCTACATATGTGTGTGTGTGTGTGGGGGGTAGCTCCAGCACATGTATGCTCTTTGGTTGGTGGTTCAGTCTCTGAGAGCTCCAAGGGTCCATGTTGGTTGACTCTGTTGGTCTTCCTATGGAGTTCCCGTCCCCTTTGGGGTCGCAATCCTTTTTTCAACTCTTCCATAAGAGTCCCCAAGCTCCATCCACTATTTGACTATGGGTCTTAGCATCTGTCTCAGTCAGCTGATAGGAGGAACCTCTCAGAGGACAGCCTTGCTAATCTCCTGTCTTCAAGCATAAAAGATTATCATTAATAGTGTTGGAATGGTGGTTGCTCATGGGATGGGTCTCTATCCCCTATCCCTACTTTTCTTGTAGACAGAATAAATTTGGGGTGGAAAGTTTCGTGGGTGGGATGAAGCTTTGTGTTTTTTACATCGTAACCTTCTAAAGAAGAAACTGTGTCAATCTTTTTTAAAAAAGAAACTCAACCCTTGACATACAGATAAAGTTACTAGTAAAGATCTCTGTTTGTACATACTGATACCAGGCAAGGACACTGTATTGACTCAGCACAGAGTTCTCAGCATAAAGATCATCCAGTAAGGCAGAAGAGGCCTCAAAAGGCTATTTATTTTAGATGGCCTCTGATCTTTGTCTACACAAACATGATGGGGGATAATCTGCTAGGACTGTATATAATCGTTATTGTTGAAATTCTAGGTTCTGTAAAGTACCACATTTATATCTACTCATATCTGTAAATAGTCTAAACATTTACAAATTACTTGATACATTTCATGTTGACTGAACTCCCCTACTCTGTGACATAGGTTGAAAGTCACCGACTTGAGACTTCCCTCATGCGTATTAGTATAATAGATGTTTACACATACTGCCTCTCAGTGATGTTTTCTAAATTTTCTATTTAGAAATGAAAGTTTAATTGTATATACTAATGAAGAAATAGTACTATTAGGAAAATTAATGTCGTGGTACATTTTATTGGATTATATTTGATCTTTTGGAAAGTACTTTTAGCATTGAATCCAAATAGGTACCAGAAATTCTAGTTTTTACCGGAGTTGTGAGTTGTATTATTTAAAGTGAATGATGTAGCCCTAACCAGAAGTAATCTGGATGAAAATATAACCCCTGTGCATGCACACAGTGGTAGAGGAGGGAAGTGTGAATTTAAAGTTGCCTGCTGGTGAGTTCCTTTTTCACATTTTTGATTGCTATTGTGTGGACTACGTCTTTATAATATATTTTACTTGGTTTTGTTTTAAATGCTTCTGCCATATATGTCCTTTGAGTATGACTCCATTAAAAAAGATTTTTTCTGCATATTTTCTATATAGTTCAGATATGTTATGAAGAGGCTTTAACCATAATTATATGAACATAGGTATGCGAAATCAAGTACTCAAATAAATGCATTTCATAGGAAGATCCTAGGAAGTATTGACTTTACTACTTCTGAAGCTCTCTGACCTGGATTTGATAAGGTGACAAGTACGTAATCTACTAATAATGTAATGAGGTAGCACTGGCATGTAAAAGGGGTCTTAATTATGTATATTATGAGCTAATGAGTAATACAGATTATATTGCAAACTTAATATACAGACAGGCTTAGCTCTTTTACAGTATAGATTTTGGTCTGAACCATAAAATGGAGACATTGCTACTGATTATGATGCTTGAATTAACCATACTTTGTACAGTTTGTAATATGCATGAGCTAGAATTATATCAGCATCATTAGATATTGAGCCTTTAGTGCAAAAAAGGAGAATTAGATAAAAAGGACCTTCAGGCTCTTCACTTGTGAGACATCATCAACAAGACAGTAACAAGGGGAAAAAATGTATCTTTTGCACTACAGATTTGATCTATGTTTAAATTCATGTTTGCTGGTTCATAAGCACTGATTTTGTTGAATTTTAAAAATAAAAACCTTTTGTCTAGGAGCTCTGATTTTAATCTCTATCACTAGAATTGAATGGTAAATTAATTGGACCTCTTAGTAAGAGCTTCTTAGATTAAAGGAAGCTTGGTTATTCTTGTTTATTTTTGAGATTGTAATTGATATTTCTTCCTTCCCTGTTCTCCCTCTAAACACACCCAGGCACAGCCTCCTCTTCACTCCTTCAAAGTCATGGCCTCTTTTTCCATCAGTTGTTATTGCATGTCTGTATGTATTTGAATAAACATATATTCCTAAATAAAACCTGTTGAGTCCAAACAAAGAAGAAGAAAAAGAAAACCAGTGCTATTTGCTTATCAGTGTTATCCCTGCCCCCTTCTCTTGGCTTCTAGATTAAGAAGAAACAGCAAGATGTGCTTTGTTTCTTAGAAGCCAACAAAATTGGATTTGAAGAAAAAGATATCGCAGCTAATGAAGAGAATCGGAAGTGGATGAGAGAAAATGTACCTGAAGACAGTCGACCATCCACAGGGTACCCCTTGCCACCTCAGATTTTCAATGAATGCCAATACCGTGGGGTAAGGAAGCAATTTAAATCCTTGTTTCTTAAAATAGATTGTCTCAAAGGAATTTACACCTTTCATCTTCACCTCCAAGCCTAGTCATCCCTTCTGTACAGTTATTTGCCCTCTGCATCTACTCTAGGATCAACATTCAAATGAATAAGCAAAGCATGCGAATGTATAAGTGCAGGTACTGGACATACAGTTGGCTTTATATTTCTTCATTTTGGGTCCAACCACATCAACACAGGTAACTATGCCTGATTGTTAGCTATCATCTGGACTCTCCCTTTCCTGGCTCCTGGAATGTAGTTCCACTGGGAGTTCCTCTGCTGTGGGCCTTCCTCTTTGATGAGCAGTCCTGTTCTCCTCTCTTTCTCAGTCTAGCTACTGTTTTCTAGACAGCCGAGACTGGCCTCAGTTTCCGATGTTGCTGATTATTTTTCTTAACTTCTTCTCTAGGTTCATCCATGTCACAGACACCAGAATTTTATTTTATTTTAAAGCCTGAATAGTGTTTTACTGTATACACATACAGAATTTTTCTTTTTCCTTCATCCATTGCAGGACACAAGCTGATTTCTTTCTTTCTTTCTTTCTTTCTTTCTTTCTTTCTTTCTTTCTTTCTTTCTTTCTTTCTTTCTTTCTTTCTTTCTTTCTTTCTTTCTTTCTT